>NC_062970.1:21785714-21859699 GCF_023119035.1 Salvia hispanica | reverse complement strand
CATGTCAATATCCTATATAAATTATATGAACAGTAAATCTGTAACATGTCAAAAGATTATATAGTTTATGTCAACAAAACTAAAATATACAAAACATGAGTGTTTTTATTAGATACACTTTTCAGATAAAAAATATCATGTCAACAACCTATATAACATGTGCCAAGTAAACTAAAATATAGGAAATAGTACACATACCTTTGTCAGGTGCACTTTCATCACTCGTGAGACCATGAACTGCCTTCAATAATTCACTTTTCAACCACCGGTTACCAACATACTTCTCTAGAATATTATTGACATCTTTCTTTCTGAAGACAAAGAAAAGGTGGATGCATAGATAACCACACCTTTCAAATAATTTACACTCACAATCATATGACTCAGTCTCTATATCATATGTAACTGAGAAGGTCTTCTTTCTAGCATCAGAAACTTTGAAGACCTCGATTTTCTCCAATGTGGACATGCTAATCATCCGACAACTCTTATCAGCCTCAGAAATCAGTTCTTGTACCACTCTAAACATCCTATCTGTGTATACAGATGCCAATTGCTTTTCAAATGCTAAATCAGTGACATATTTTTGAGTGATTACAGAATCATAATAGTCAAACAGTTTGATTCCTTTGAGCATCAATGGCATTATTATACTGAAGAGTGAAGTCAGCAAAATTAAACAATAGTTTCGAGTACCTCTTAACAAAACTGTTTTCAGATTCTGAAAAAGATGTTGTTCTCATTAAAGAACCCATAGGAACATATCTAAAGTAGGCTGGGATCCACAAATGTCTAATAGCAAACATGTCCTTAAACCATTTATGATCTTCTACACCATATTTTTTAACAATACTAGTCCACAATATGTCAAACTCATCTGGATCTAACAACTCTGACCAAACATAAGCCTTAAACTCCTTACTAAACTTTTCTCTATCAGAAATAGATTTAGGTATCTTCTCAAACAACTTGCTCATAATATGCCACATGCACAAACGATGTCTTGTACCAGATGATACCTTCTCAATGGCAAGCCTCATTCCCCAATCTTGGTCAGTGATTATGATTCTTGGAGCAACACCCATGCATTCAACAAATACAGTGAAAATCCATGAAAATGCATCACAATTCTCACCGGATACGAAACCAGCTCCAAACGCAATAGGACACCCGTGATTGTCTTTCCCGGTAAATGGACCAAACACCATACGATACCTATTGAACAAATAGATCAACACAAAACATCAACACATTTTTAAGAATAACCAATGTCAACTACATGTATATGCTATGTCAACTATTAAATTAGATACAATGCAAAGTACAAGTGTATCATATGTCAACTACCATGTCAACTACTATGCCTGTCAATTACTAAGTATAATAAATAAACTACCTATTTGTCGAATATGTTGTATCAAATGCTACAACATCTCCAAACATATGGTAATGTTTCCGAGACTCAGCATCAGACCAGAATAAGCTCACTAACTTATTATCATCAGGTGATAATTGATATTTGTAAAAAAAGCCTTCACAAATTCTCTTCTTCTCTTGCATCTGATTTAGGATCATTTGAACATCCACTTCTTTCAGTTTCTCTTTAATATCACGAGAACAATTCCTAACATCATTCAACGTACACCCAACAACATCATAACCACCAAAAAACTCCTTTAATAAATTGAAAGTTGAAGTAGGACCGATGTTAGCTTTGGTGCAATCTTCAACAAACTTTTGATGAACATCATTGATACTACGATTACCTTTCATAAATCGCTTATGATCTTTGTCAACCATAGCATGATTGTGTTCCTCAATGAATTGATGCACAAGATAATATTTAACACCACAATCAGAAAAAAACTTGAAACTGATCCTTGCTCCACATCCACACCTTTTGGTGCCACGTCTGCATTTCTTCTTTGAAGATACTTTTGTTAGAGTTTGTATACTAGAAATCACGTTTCGAGTGATTGAATACTGTAAAACTCTTAATTTATTTTCCAAGTAATAAAACAGATTATTTCTAAGCCTTACTGAAATAAGATGACATTGGTGTGGTATAGCACTGAACGGATCTAACAGCAAGACTTGTCCTTGGGCTATCTACTGAAAGGCGAGGTCTTGATAAATATTTATTTCTTAATCAATGTAGGTTAGCATTGAGCATACGGTATTGATTATGCATTACTTTGACTTATCAAATGGTGCAGATTTTTCGTAACCCAATAATCATGATATATTGGGTAGTGGTGATTAATATCTAGCGGTGCTAGGATTGCTATTATATTGAATCGTGCGCGAGGTGAGTCTCGTTTGATAATGGCCTCAAGAGGAGTGCGAAACAAGGTTTTATTATTCGGAACCTAGCTAGTTGGAGTTTGATCACTCTATGAATAATAAATAAGCGTTTCATGCTAAGTCCACTCTTGGAATTAATAAGAAATTAATTAATTAAGTCCATAGCAGACATTAATTAATTAATGGACATTTTTATCTTAAGCGCGGGAAATGAAAGTTAAAACGGAAACCCGGATTACTTATAATTTCGGATTTGGATGGGGAGAGTTCAATATTACTTCTGTAGTGGCTGCTCGTAATATTCCAATTAAAGCTTATATTAAATTGTGGGTTTAATTTAATTAGTAAAAAGTAAATTGGATGAGCCCATATCCAAAACCTTCCATAGATCTCTGTCTGGGCCCAAAAGGAACTTAATATAAATAGGAGAATAAAGGAGACCGAAATCATAATTATTATACACTAAAACTTTCGTCCCCCTCTATTCTAGAGGAGCTCGAAATTCTCTCTAAATAGGAAAAGGATTTCTTCTGTCTTGTTTATTTAAGTCCTAATATTCCGGTGAGATTAGCCCACACTGATATCGGAGTACAGTTCAGAAACCAGAGAGAAGATCTGTGGTCTAGTATTCAAAGCGTCACGTGGAGAAGCCGCTAGCCATCATCAATTCTTTGGATAATTAATTAGGTATTATTTCTGCTCCGTAGAAAAGCATGTTTTAGGTTTCAATATTCTTAAAGCATGATTAATTCAAGTTATGAGCATGATACATGTGAGAATTACGCGAATAGATTTTGTCTAAATAATCTGCTAAATAGATCTGATTATTATGTGATTTATCTGTGCGATTAATAATTATTAAATTATGTCTATCCGACGCACGCTTCCGCTGCCAGTTCCTTCAACTTCATCATCATCTGACACATTCCCATCCTCACATATACTTACATCGACATCTAATGGATCAACTGTATGAAAACCTTATCTGTTGCAAACAACATACTGAAAAATAACAACACCACCACTAGACCTATTTCCAAATCTCCGACAATCAAAACAAGCCTCCTGAGTATACTTTTCATAAAAAGAAATTCCCTCCTCAAGGAAAGAAATTTTTTTACCTTCATAAGGCCTCAACTCAGCCTTGCAAATTGGAATAACAGATCCTACATCATAATGGGAAAAATATGTCAACAAACTAACACATATAATGTCAACTAGCATATCTCAATTGACCCACACCAGCACCAACATCTCAGACATCCTATCACGGACTCTCAGCCCTATCCATAACATCTTCCTCCACCAACAAACACCAAAGCAGGGGAGGGTGCATTTTGCATACAACTATTTTGTATATCAACAAAATGTCAACAAAGAGTATAGATACATAGAATATTTAACAGGTAACATACATCAGACATCCTATCATGAACTTTCAGCCCTATCCATAACACCTTCCTCCACCAACAAACACCACAGCAGGGGAGGGTGCATTTTGCATACAACTATTTTGTATATCAACAAAATGTCAACAAAGAGTATAGCTACATAGAATATTTACAAGTTAACATACATCAGACATCCTATCATGGATTCTCAACCCTATCCATAACCCCTTCCTCCACCAACAAACACCACAGCAGGGGTTGTTCAGACAAAGGAGGGTGCATTTTACATACACCTATTTTGTATATCAACAAAGTGTCAACAAAGAGTATAGCTACATAGAATATTTAAAAGATAACATACATCATGCCAACAGATTTGCATATATGTCAACAGAACATCAAGTTAAATATCAACAGCTGTGCATTTATGTCAACAAATTATAATTCACCAACATAACACAAAATAAATCATGTTAATGAAACAGAATATAAACAAAGAGTATAGCTAAGAGTATAATTCACCAACATAACACAAAATTTGACAGGTAACATACATCATGTCAACAGATTTGCATTTATGTCAACGGAGTATAATTCACCAACATAACACAAAAAAATCATGTTAATGAAAATCAAACCAAATTACCTCCACCATTCGTCGACGTCGACTCGGAATAAGATGAAGAATTCATCAGATAACACATATGTGTTGATTATGAAGTGAAATCGAAGCTAAAGATGAAAAAGCAAAAAAAAAATGAATTAGGAAGAAATTTGACTGGGCATCAACAAATAAAACATAAAAACAGAATCAAAGTCGATAAAATCGAGCTAAAAACTTCAGATTCAACACCGAAATCCGTCGATTTGTCTTCTGTTTTTCTAAAATTGATATTCTGAGGAATCGTCGAATCAGATATCGTTCAAATTGTTGAAATCGCCTGCGTTCTAATTTTTTAATCAATTGAATCAAAAATCGTTGCAATCAATTGAATCAGAGATCTCACGAAATCGCCGTTCTCACCAAAATCGCAATTGAAAGCTGAAGAACCCTAAATTAAAACACGAAATGACCATTATACCCTTTCATATTAAATTAATCTAAAATTATTTATTGTGTGGCAAAATCTGGACCACTCATTTAAGAGAAATTATTTATTGTGTGGCAAAATTATTTATTGTGTGACTGTCTCATTTCTCAATTAGCCTAAATAATCTCAATTAATCACAATCCTTCATATATAATTGATTTATAATAGAAATAAGATCATACTCTTCCTTATTTATCTCCTATATGAGACGCAGAAAATTGTACACAAAATAAAAATAAACATTGTTTTCTCTCCCAAATATCTCTCTCTCGATTACAGACATACAAGTCGAATATATATACTGTCCTACAGTCCTACTAGTAAAACCAATGATGCATGAAAAAAAATTAAAATCATGGTGCATAAATTCATCTTTTCTTAACTGATCGCTTTGGATTTCCCAAAGTGTTTACAAGAAAAGTAATGTATTCTCCAGATTAATAGAGCAAAACATGATTCCTTGATATACAAACTTTATTTGTTACATAAACCTTGGAGACACACACACACAGAATATAGCCATCACTTTTGCTATTTTACAAATGGTAGAGCAATGCAAACGCCTACGCACGCATAATAGTCTGATTGCTACGACCTAGATGGCGATGGAAAATTTATCATACAAGCATACACACTTGAAGCAAATTCATTAATAATTAATTATATAAAGCCTGAATCCCTTGAATATCATCATCATTCAGATTATTCTTCACCACACCTGAGGAAATGCTAGGATACATGATTGACTCTTGATTGTCGCTATGTCCAAGTCCAAGCAGATGCCCTATTTCATGTAGAACAACGGACTCCAAGTCGATCGCGTCGGAAACTGCCCCGATTGACCACAGCTCGTCTCCGTCCAGATGTAGCCTCCCATCCGTTGGGGGGAACGCATGCGCTAGGACTCCATGTGGGCCATCGAACGGGGATCCATCGTTGTGGTCTCGCCACTTGAAGCCTATGATCAGATCGACGTATCTCCAGCCTCGTGAGAAAGAGAAACTAGAGACCGAAGCCCACTTTTGAAAGGCACTCTCTATAGCAGGGATGGCCACTGCAGGAATGTTACGCGATAAACCATAAATTAAATGTGTTTTTGAGTTAGACCATTTTGGCTGGCCGCTAAAGAAACTGTAGTGAGACATGGTTATCGAGCCATGCTCGTGCACGTGGTGCTGGCGCATGTGGTTGGTTCCGTTGGTGATGTCGGCCACCCCGCATCTTGGGGCTGTCAATTTGGATATTGTTGCGGGGTCAAGGGTTCCGGTGGGTTTTAGGTGATAGTTTTGCTGGTAGGTTTTGATGGCGGATTCTAGGGTTTCGTCGAAATGGTCATTGTGGGGATGTGGTTGGTTTTGGTTTTCGAGATAACCGAATTTCTCGAGGTAGGTTTTGAGTTGTTGGATCCCTTCTTCGTTGCTTCCCTTGCGACAACCTTGTAATTTTTTTATGAAATCAAAAGATGAGGTTGTTTTGTTTTTGTTGCTGGCTCGCCCAATTATGAGGATGTTTTTGGTGTTGACTCGTCTGGCTTCCCCAATTGCGAAAATAAGCAGAAAAACAAGGAAGGTGAAGAGTGTGAGATGAAGATTTTTGATTGCCATTGTTTAGTGATGGAATTTGGTTGAGTACATATGAACAAGCCGCTGCATACTATTTATAGATATTGCATACTGTTTGTGTTAAAATGACAGCCTCTCTTAAAGTGACACCGTGACACCACTTATACAGTAATATTATAGACGCTACACAGCAATATTCAATACGCTAGACAACAATCTATAGATTACTGTATAGCGTGTTGGATATTGCTGGACAAAAAAATTGATGTATAAAAAGCAACAAATTGCTGGCCGAGTTTTTCATCTTTTCTTCTTTTTTTTGCCATGTGGCAGCTTATTATTCGTTCATGTGTACAAATAATTGGCTAGGAATAATGGTATAGTGTTATTTTAAGGGGTGATGGCACCCTAACATGCCGTTATTGCATACATAGTAAAGACTAAAGAAATCCACTAATACCTTGCATTGGTGACACACAAAATAAAATTCCATTTTATTTCCTTATAAATGAACGTATTTTATTATATGAGTCTGACACAGTAAAATACGTTCTCCACGAAATGTTATTTACATTTGAGATTTGTCTCGATAGGTGTTTTAGAAAATATGAAAGATGGAAAAAGTAAGTGGAACGTGAGTTCCACATATATATTAACTTTATACTCTTTCCGTCCATAAAAAATAGACAAAGTTGTAAATAATATAGATAATGCATAATTGGTAAAATAAGAGAGAGAGTGAAAATATGGTAAAAATAATTTTAGTGGGTTGTGGAGTTCATATTTAGAATGATGTGTATAATTAGTTTGGTTTAAAAATTTTCAATTTAAGAGTTAGTCCAATTTTGGTGGACGGTCCAAAATGGCCAAATTTGTCTCTTTTTTGGATGAATGGAGTAATAGAGAGTATAATGAGTTAGTGGAAAGTTAGTTTCATTAACCAAAAATAAAAAATGACAAAGTGGACAACATTTTGCCGACGGACACGAGCCCAAATGACAAAAGTGAACGAGACGATGAGAATGTGTCATATAAGTCCATTTATGTATATTATAATCATAGGTTTGTGTTAAAATGACAACGCCTCTTAAAGTGACACCGTGACCAGGGACGGATGTATATGCCTCCTACAAGGGGCAAATGCCCCACCTCAAAAAAATTCATTAGTGCTATTTTGGTCATTATTTTTAAATTTTTTTTGAAATACCATTATAAATGCCCCTTCTAAAATCCTTAAAATGTCTTTGTATGAAATTTTGCCCCACCTATACATAATTTCTAGATCCGTCCCTGACCGTGACACCACTTATACAATAATATTATAAACGCTACACTGCAATATTCAATACGCTAGACAATAACATATTGTTGTCCAAGAAAAATTGTTATATAGTGTACAACATATTGCTGGCCGTCTTTTTTAACTTTTTTTTGCCACGTGGCAGCTTATTATTCGTCTATGTATACAAATGATTGACTAGAAATAGTGGTATAGTGTTAATTTAAGAGGTGGTGACACCCTAACATGCCCTATAATCATAGTCATATCTAATCTTTAATATCGTACTACTCCATATTCTCTCTATAGTAGAAGCGCACGACGAGTTACTGCAAAAAAATCTGCATAGAAATTAATGGATAGTTAATAAATTCCACATTTTAGTGGGTATTATCCAATGTACACGCCTCTAGGTGGTATCTCATTTTTGAGTGATGTTGTGTATACTATAGTTTATTTTATATTTATTCTCGTAGTAATTAATTATATCCCTGTTCTACAATGTTGTGGTGCTTAATTTATTCATCAGAGTGGCCATATGGGAAAAATTATGAAATGCACGACTATAATGTTGGAAAAATTTAATGAATAATTATAGTTCATCTGTTCTATAAGAACATGTCGGTCGTGCACAAATTTTAATGATTAATTAGTAAAATAAGAATGATGTAGAAAGAGAAAATAATTATATTATTGTTAGTGGAGAATGAGTCTCGCCTTGAGAAAAAGAGTTTATGAATTAGAATATGCCTATTCTTGTGGGACGGAATAAAATGAAAAGAGTGCATACTCTTATGATACAGGGGTATAAAACTTTCTAAAATGATTAACCAAGAACAATGAATAAGGAGTTTAAACTATAGAGCGGAAACATACCTTAATCCATATTGAATTGAATGGTGGAATCGTTGTACAATGATTATGGGTCTTCTAGATTATCAGAGACGGTTATGGATATTCCAGACGACCAGAGACGTTTTTCACAATAGTCCATAAAGAGAATACAGAGATATCTAATTGTTCATGGACCATAAGCCTAGCGTTTATTTATACTCCATCCGTCCCACTCTAAGGGTAGTCTTTCTAATTCGGCACGGGATTTTATGTAATGCTTTTTTTGAATAAAGTGGAGAGAATAAAGTAAGAGAAATGGAAAAAGTAGAGGGAGTGATATTTCTATGTTTAGTAATGTATCATTCAGAGTGAGATATCCCAAAAAGGAAAATGTATTACTTAGAGTGGGACATAGGGAGTATAAAATATATTATCATTTATTTTCTATTCGGTCCATCAACAAATAGAAAATCTCATATACTCCCTCCGTCCCAACTGAGTTGAGTCGTATACCTTTTCGGAATGTACCAACTGAGTTGAGTCATTTCCTTTTTTGACAAAAAAAAATATTGAATCACTCTTACTTTATTCAATTACCTACTTTACTCTCTCTATATTTTTACTATTTTATTCTTTTCTTCTACTTTTCCCTACTCAAAAATTTTGACTCAACTTAGTTGCAATGGAGGGAGTAATATATACACTTATTTTTATAAAATTAAATACACTTTAGTCCAAATTTCAATCTTTACTAGATCCACTTTAATTAGAAAGCTGAATGGTAGCCCAAATTTTCTAACATATAACACCACAAAATAATATCGGATTGGGAGACATCCCTAAAATTCATAGATGGTTTCGGACTACAACTTCAGCGATCTCTTTGGTCTCTGGCGCTTAACTGGTTTGAGACACTTCTAATCAATAGAAGAACAGTTCTCCTTGACTTGATATACTATAATTTTATTTAGTTTAGTTTTCATAATTGATTTTCATTTTTTTTTGTTTAGGGTTGTATTTCTGATAATTATTCTCGAAGTCGTAGACAGATCTTTGTTTAATGACTATATTAACTGTAATTCCAAATGGGCGAGTGTTGTGAATGCATTTAAGATCATTGTTCCCGATGATCTCATAGGATGTAATCTACATGTTTTATCACAAATTATTTCTACACTTGAATGCAATTAGACATGCAGCAGATCTGATAGAGTGATTCCAACTCTTGCCACTCTATCTTTTGACATAAAACTCAGTTATTTTATCCAATTCTCGTAGTCGAAGTTTCAATTTTATTTGGGCAAATAGACTGCCAAACAATAATCTTGAAAGGATAAAATAACACAATAAGAAAGAGATTTTTCTAAAATCATAAATTAGGGAATTTCAAATTTTACATATAGGGTTATGATCTGATCATCGTTCTCTTATTTTATGACTGGCTTAGTTAGATATCCAATATGATTTGAGCAATATTTTATGGATATAACAAAAATCTGAAATAATTAGATTCCTAGAAAGTCATTAATCTAATACTTCCAGACAACTGATCTGAAATAATTAGATATTTAGACAGTCATTAATCTAATACTTCCTCCGTCACTGTCACTGACATATTTTATTTTTGAGAAGTCTTATTCTAAATGACACATTTCTTAAAATAAAAACGGCATTTTAAGAATGTGTTATAATGCTAATTTTTTTTTTAAATTGTTAACTTACTAGCTCAACAACGTAGTGTATTAAAAATGTCAATACGATCACATTAAAATGTCAACACAAATATGTGTTGACATTTTAATAAACGTGTGTTAACATTTAAATATTAATGTCAACAAAATGTATTAAAATATCAACTTAAGTTTATGTTGATATTTCAGTATCATCGTGTTGACATTTTTAATACACTACACGTTAATGAGTTAGCAACGGATCACACCCCCATCACTCTATCTACTTTCTCTCACTCTTATTTTATCTTCCATACACTTAACTCATAAAATAACATTATACTCTCTTCGTTCCACAAAAATATGAGCAATGAATATGGCACGAGAATTAAGATAAAATTGGTAAAGTAAGAGAGAGGAGGATAGTGTCAGTTAAAGTAATGTTAGTGGATAGTGGGATCCACATTATTAAATTGATATAACTTTAAAAAAAAGGAATGTATATATTTTTGTGAAATGAATGAAAATGAAGAATATAAAATATCGTGCCGAAAAGAAAATGCTTGGGACCGGAGAGAGTAAGTTCTTTAGCATAACAATTGAAATTAACCGCAAACTTGACATTGTTGTAAGTGCTACAATTACATATTTTCAATATTTTGCTCGAAACTTCTCTTATGTTCAGTAAAAATAAAATAGATTGTGAACGTATATTTTTAACACCTCTCTGTGGTTTAGCTATAAAACAAAATCAAATGAAAGTCCAGACACGTTTCTCAAAGTTGGGGTACTATCCTTAAATAATCCATCCGTCCTAACTAATTAGTTGAGTTGTATTCTTATTTGAGACGTCCCAATAAAATTGATTAATTTCCCTTTTTGAAAAAAAACAAAACATCCAATCACTCTTACTTTTTTCATCATTAGTTTTACTCTCTCTCTATCTTTCCTATTTTTTCACTTTCCTATTTTATTTTACTTTCATTTAATCTATTCAACATAATTTCTGAATCTCCGTACCCAAAAATTTTATACCAACATAGTAACTCGGACAGAGGGGGTATGAGACTAGAGAAATGCAGAAGATAATAGTTTTAGTTCTAGAATATATTACTCCCTCTTCGTCCTCATCCTCACATATTTCTTTTTCGCATGTATTTTGAAAAAATCATAATAATTTGTTTAAGTGAAAAGAAAGTGAACTAAAAAAGATAATAATACACTAATAATACACTCCTCTGTATTATTCTCTTTTCTTATTTTATTTTTTTTCTTTATTTTAACTATTTATTATGATTTTCTTAAAACATACTCCCTCCGTCCATAAAAAAGAGAGCACATTTATCATTTTTGGCCTTCCATAAAAAATAGAACATATTCATTTATGGAAAGTTTTCAACAAATAATAACACTACACATCATTTCACTAATATTACTTCTCACTTACTTTTTCTCCTTCTCTCTTATTTTTTTCTCTTCTTTCTTATTTTACCAATTTTATATTAAAACATGTGTCATACACTAATTGCTTTATTTTTTGTGGACGGAGGGAGAATGAAAAAAAATATGTCATTTATAATGGGACGGAAAGAATGGCCCATTAATGAAATTTAGGATGAAAAAGATGGCCCATTCATCATTTCCTTGTTCAAAGAATTCCACATCCACTACTTAACATTAATGCGAAATCCAAAAGTTTCAAATCCACCTCTTATCAGTTGAATTTAGTCTTGCTTCTTAGATCAATTAAGTGGTCCACTTTTATCATAATATTATGATTTATGAGCACGGAAATGACGCATAATGTTATGACACAATATATTTAAGTCCAAATATTATATATGAGGGCTTCCTTGTTAGACAAAAGAATAGTAAGATATTGTGTAGAATAAACATAAATAAGCTTTTCAGTAAACTTAATATTAAATTTATATTATTATTTAATCGTGATAAAGCAGTTGAGCCAATTAGTGAAAAATGCAATGAATTTAAAAGGTTTTTTTATTCTAAAGTCAATTCATTCACTCAAACACTACAAGAGCTAGCTTCCATGACATTTCGTCCTATAATTTTTTTGGTTCATTAGATCTCTGCATTAATAGGTGTACATTTTATAAAATTAGATTTCACTTTTACGAGTATATACTACCTCTGTCCCATAATAAGAGTCACATTTCACTTTTATGATAAATAGTACTCCCTCCGTCTCATTAAATATGCAACATTTGGGAATCGGCACAGGTTTTTATGTAGTGTTGTTTTGTGAGTTAATGAAGAGAGAGTAAAGTAAGAGAGATGAAAAAGTAGAGATAGAAATGTTTCCATTTTAGGAAACGTTTCAATTTTAATGGGACAAACTAAAAAGAAAAACGTTTCATTTCTAATGGGACAGAGGGAGTAGTAGACAGGGGCGGAGGCACGGTGGGGCAGGGGGCTCCAGGCCCCTCGCCCATTTGGATATTTACAATATATAGTAAATGTAAATTGATTTGTTTGAAAATACTAGCACAGTTGGATTGAGTCTCGGTCCCCTGACCATGAGGTATGGAGTTCGACTCTTTCTTAGAACATTTTGTATTTCGAGTTGGTTTCTTCTAGTTTGGTTTATTTGTGCATTATGTATTAATATTAATATTAGTAATTTTGTATAAATAATTTTAACTTATGATTTATAAGTATAATAAATTTGATTGTGATGCTATGCATGTATTTTATTTGTGGCTTTTTCCAAGTAATTTTTGTTAGTTTTTTCATATTCATTTATATTTTATGGATTTTCTCACGTTAGTAACTGAAGGGGTTGGCAGCGGAAGCGCATGCATAAATCAATTACATAATAATCAGATCTATTTAGCGGATTATTTAGACATTCTATTCGCGTAATCATCTCACGTATCATGCTCGTAACTCAAATAATCACATGCTTTAAATTAAATGAAATCTAAAACATGTTGTTCTAGGGTTTAGCCATTATACCTTGATGATTCTCCAAAGAATCGAAGATAGCTAGCGCCTTCTCCTCGTGAAGATCTTTAGTACAAAACCACGGATCTTCTGACTGGTTCCCGGACCGTGAACTGATATCGGGGTGGGCTGATCTCACCAGCGCACTAGGACTTAAATAGAGAAGGCAATCCTTTCCCACGGAGGAGAGAATTCGACCACTACAAAGCAAGCAAGAGTACCCGGTAAAATTAAGAATTTTCTGTCTCCTTTATTCTCCTATTTATAATAAGTCACATATTGGGCCCAGACAGGGATCTATGGAAGGCTTTGGATATGGGCTCCTCCAATTAGCTTTTTACTAATTAAATTAAACCCAATTTAATATAAGCTTAAAATTGGAATATTATGAGCAACCACTACAGAAGTAATACTGCACTCCCCATCCAAATCCGAAATTACAAGTACTTCGGGTTTCCAATACTTTATATTTATTTCCCGCACTTAAGATAGAAACATCCATTAATTAATTATTGTATGCTATGGACTTAATTAATTAATATCTTATTTATTCCAAGAGAGGACTCCAACAAGAAAATCTTATTTATTATTCATAGAGTAATTAAACTCCAACTAGCTAGGTTTCGAATAATAAAACCTTATTTCAAGCTTCTCTTGAGGATGTTATCAAACGAGACTCACCTCACGCACGATTCAACATAATAGCAATCCTAGCACCGCTAGATACTAATCACCACTACCCGATATACCAGGCTTATTGGGTTACGAAAAACCCGCACCATTTGGTAAGTGAAGTAGTGTATAATCAATACCGTATGCTCAATGCTAACGTACATTGATTTAGAAATAATTTACGAGACCTCGTCTTTAGAGTAGATAGCATAAAAAGACTGTCTCGCCATTTGTTAGATCCATTCAGTGCTATACCACACCAACGTCATCTTATTTCGAGTAGTAAGGCTTAGAAATAATCGGACTGACGTTGCAACCTTTCACGATAGGTAGTCTAAGCCTATCTAGTGTTGTGAAATTCTTCTTTTCTTTGTTTAGAACTGACCGTGTTACCTTAAAGTGGACGACGCCCACAACCGGTCTACTAAAACAAAGACTTAGACTTTGTTAAATTACTTATACGTTTAAATATGCAATTAACATCCATTAAATGTAAAATATAACAACATTATGACAAAAATAATCTGTTTATTCATTTGGAAAATAAAATAAGAGTTTTAACGAGTATTCAATCAACTCGAAAGGTGATTTCTAGTATACAAACTCTAACAATCTCCCACTTATACTCAAAACAGCTTTCGAGTATACAAAAAATTGTGCACTACGTCTAATTCTCCGCTAAATTTATACCGGAGCGAGTTGAGGTCTCGAAATATTTCGAACTCCCCATTCCTTCTACATGAGCGTTCGAACGGTTTGGCAGCCAATGCCTTAGTGAAGGGATCTGCCCGGGTTGTTCTCCGGCGCAATCTTGACCACTTGTATGTCTCCTCTCTGCACTATATCTCTTGATGATATGATACTTCCTCTCAATGTGTTTGCTCGCTTTGTGAGCTCTTGGTTCCTTTGAATTACCCACAGCACCAGAGTTGTCACAATAAATGGTGATGCTCTTGGGCAGTATTCGTAACCACACCTAAGTCCATAAGAAAGTTCTTGAGCCATACAGCCTCCTTTGCAGCCCCCGAAGCGGCCACATATTCGGCTTCCATGAGTAGAGTCACACAATGCATTTCACTGCTTTTACACTCTTCCAAATCACAGCTCCACCTCCTAAGGTAAACACATAGCCAGAAGTAGATTTCCTCGAGTCACGATCAGCTTGAAAGTCTGAATCATGTATATCCCAAAGGGCATAGCTCGCCTGCTTTGTAAACTAGAACATAGTCCTTAGTCCGTTTAAGGTACTTGAGGTATGTTCTTTACGGCAGTCCAATGTCCTTGGCCCAGATTTGATTGACTATCTTGCTACCATGCCAACAGCAAAGCAAATATCGGGTCTTGTACAAAGCATAGCATACATGAGACTACCAACAGCCGAGGCATATGGTATCCTTCTCATCTCTGCTATCTCAGATCTTTGTCTTAGGACACATCTCTTGAGATAAATGGGATCTTGCATCTTGACATCTTGCATCTTGGCATCTTGCATGCTAAAGCGACTAAGTACAGTGTCGATGTAGGGTTCTTGGGATAAGCACAACATTCTTTTCTCACGATCCCTAAGGACTTTGATGCCTAGAATGTGTCCCGCGTCTCCCATATCCTTCATCTCGAACTGGTTCGACAACCAGGGTTCGTAATGATGACAACATCTTTTTATTGTTTCCAATTAAAAGAATGTCATCTACATATAAAACTAAGAACACCACATTCCCTTTTTCTACCTTCTTGTACACGCAGCTCTCGTTAGGGCATTTCTCAAATCCAAACTTATTAACAGTTTGATCGAAACACTGATTCCATGATCTAGATGCTTGCTTGAGGCCATAAATGGCTTTTCTCTTAAGCTTCCAAACCATGTGCTCTTTGCCCTTGACTCGCATTTAACCCACTAGGTTATTCCATATAGATGGTTCCTCAAGACCGCCGGCTCAAGAACGGCAAGTCTAACGGTCCATCTCGCCACTTTGTCCCGATCCATGTAAGCTGCAATATGACGATAGTATTCGGATCGATTTGAGCATATTGCCACTGGGGAGAAGGTCTCGTCGTAATCGACACCTTCCTAGAAGGTATACCTCATAGCCACTAGTCTTGCCTTGAAGACTTTAACTCGTCCATCGGGTCCACGTTTACGTTTGTAGATCCACTTGCTCCCAATGGCAGTACAGCCTTTGGGTAGGACGGGCGAAATCATAAACGTCTTTAATACTATCATAGGGTGTAGTTCCGAATCCATTGCTTTCACCCATTCGCAATGATCGATATCCGCTTGCGCCTCTGCAAAATTCCAGGGATCTGGTACACTACTGCCCGAGGAGTGATCCATAGCATTCACCCAAACCAATGTACCTTTCGGGCTCATGAGAGACCCTCCCACTGCGGCGTGGCACTACAATGTTAGGTGTAGAAGTTGAAGGTTCGGGAATTGGTTGTACTAATGGTACTTAGTTCTTGGTTAATGGAACTTGTGACTGAAGTGAGCTCATCAAGAGCTACCTCACTGTTGGGTTTATGATTCATAACAAAGTCTTCCTCTAAGAATGTCGCGTGAGTACTCACAATGACTTTCTTGTCTCGGAGACTATAGAATTCATAAGCTTTCAAACCTTTGGGGTACCCTATAAACAAACATACCTCTGTCCTTGAGCCCAACTTAGTTGGATCCTTTTCCAAAACATGAGCCGGACACCCCCATATCTTGAGATGTTCTAGATTGGGCTTACGCCCAGTCCACAACTCATATGGAGTAGCAGGAACAGATTTTGACGGTAAATTGTCTAAAATATGACTCGTGGAAAGCAAGGCATGTCCCCAAAACGAAATAGGCAGTCGTGCATAACTTCATCATCGATCGGACCATGTTTAACAAGGTCCTATTCCTTCTTTCAGCTACGCCATTCTGCTGGGGTGTGCCCGGCGCAGTCAGTTTGGGATTCAATTCCCTCTACTGATAAGTAGTCCAAAAACTCGGCACTGAGGTATTCGCCTCCACGATCAGATCGCAGGCTCTTGATACGTTTTCCATGATGCGTCTCAGCATAAGCCTTAAACTCCTTGAACTTGTCAAAAGCTTCATACTTAAAGCGCATCAAATAAACATATCCAACTTTCGAGTAATCATCAATAAAAGTGATGAAATAAATAAAGCCGCCTCGTTTCTGCTGACATTGGTCCACACATACGCATGAACGGCCCAGTGCTTCCTTGGCCTCATTTCCTTCACTCTAAAGGTCTCTTGGTCATCTTGCCTTCCAAACAAGACTCGCACGGGGAAAATGATTCAAGATCGCCCTTGGGGTTAAGGTCTTGATCCACAAGTACTAATCCTCCTCGTTGGCATGGACCAAGCCCAAGGTGCCATAAGTACGTTTCGTCCATTGAACTTGGTTCTTTTCTTTCTTTGAAATTTTCGGGATGCATTATTGAGTTCTAAGGCACTCTGCGATCATTATATTGTAGAGCACATTGTGTGCATGCGATTGTTTTCCATGATACCACGACAGATATAAAAACCATCTTTCTTAATAACACAACTGTCATTAACAGAAATCGAATATCCATCAAAAACTAATTTAGAAACTGAAATTAAATTTCTTCTAAAAGAAAGTATCAACAAAATATTCTTTCATAATCAAAATCTATCACTACTAAACGCAAATAAACGCCCTGACTTGCAGAACGTCGTTTTCACTTTAGTAAATAAGCCGCTCAACTGGACTTCGATCTCTCCATCATATAGCCGTCTTGTCACCTGCATTAAGTCAGGATCAAAACAAATATGATCAGTAGCTCCAGTGTCAATAACCCAAGTATGAGAAGAAGTCGAAGCCAAACATGACTCAACAACTAAAGCTTGGTGCATACCTGTAGCCTTGCTCCTTTTAGGGCAATCTGGCTTCCAATGCCCCTTCTCTCCACACTTGAAACACTTTCCGGTTTGCTTCTTTCCCGACCTCCTCTTTTTCTTTCCCTTAGAGCACTCCCAATGGAGTTCCCTTATTTCTCCCTTATTTCTCCCTAACTCCTGCCACATCAGCGCCACATCAGCATCACATTTTATCCCCAGTTTTTAGCCAACCCCTACAATGGTTTCTCCCTTATTTCTCCCTTTATTTCTCCCTAACTCAACATTTCATTTTTACATCATCACTAATTTAATTGTTTTATTTTTATATATAATAAAGCTAGCTTATTTAATTTATAAAGATAAATCAAATAAATAGTAATAAAGTTCGTTGTATTAAACACGGGTACACATTAAAACGAAGAAAATTAAAAAAAAAAAGTACACTAATGGAAATAAAAAATCAAAAAAAAAATTCAAAGAAAAAAAAATTCAAGGGCGGTGGGCGCGGTTTCTATTTGCCCACAATTCTTCGATGATATCGTGTTGTAGTGCTTGATGGGCCTCCTTCTGGTGTATGTCCATGAACGCTTGGAACCGTTCATGTTCGTTGTGTACACTCGCGGCGGACTCGGTCAGACACTGCCACTGATGATGGTAAACATACTCTGTCAAGTGGTGACGCTGAGGACGCCTCTGTGTTCATCTTCGTATGATCAGTGTTATGTACGATGATGCACGCATACATGATATCGGCAACTCTCAGAAAATGCCAAAGCGCGGCTTGACTTTACTGCAAATCGCGATTGAGCAGCACCCCAAATGTCTTCCGATATCCTTGCGCGCAGATTCTTGCGCCGGGCAAAATACCTTCTATCTCCGAGCTGGCATCTGATCGTCTTCTAAACACGGCCATTGCGATAGATGCCGTCAGCCAGTAAGACTTCATGTTATGCACATTGCCAATAATGGGAATTCCGATGGAGCCTGAACCGCTGATCCGCTCATGAAAAGGGGCGAGGAATTGAGAACATTTAGGTCGTTGTTCCGACCGCTTATACCAAAATAAACACAGACCCAGTTGCTGTCGGTAACGGCTTCAAGAACGATGGTGGGATGCGTACTTTGTAGCCTAGAGTAACCGTCTCGCCACGCGGTTGGGCGCTTCTTCCACCGCCACATACGATGCTCGAGCATCCCCTAAAGCCGTGGGTCCTCCAAGCTTTGTATGCGGCGGGAGATATAGTTGTTGATTGGGTTGTTGGCGAAACCCGCTACATCCCATCCGGTGGGAGCGGGAGGTACCTCTTCTTCGGAAGAAGAATGTGATATTTCCTCGTCGGACTGAGCACGAGACGATGAATCAGAACTCATTTAATAAAGATGGAGAGAAAAAAGATTGAAAATTTGTGTGAATGAAGTTTGTGGGTGATGAATGGAGGAAGAGGATGAAATATTTATAGGGGTGGGATAAAATAGCCGTTCGGCCAAAAAAAAAAAAAAAAATTTTAAAAATCGCCGATTATCGCCGAGCGTCGCCCACAGTGGCCGGCGATCGCTCGGCGATAATCCGGCGATAAATCGCCACTCGGCGAAGCAACGGTAACATTATCGCCCCTTCTCGCCACACTTCGAAACACTTTCCGGCGTTTGCTTCTTTCCCGACCTCCTCTTTTTCTTTCCCTTAGCATCTTTAGGTGCGACCTGGTTTGTCACTTTCTTCTTTCCTGCGCCAGGCCTAGGGCCAGAGGAACGATGTGACGAACTAACCATCGCAGCCTTAGCTTGGTTCATGAGATCTTCTGCCGACTGAAGTTCAGTCAACAACTCAGCCAAGGTGTAATTCCTTTTGTTCATCTCAAAGTTGAGCTTGAACTGCTGGAAGCTAGGGGGCAGACTCTGAAGGATAATAGTAACTTGGGACTCGGCATCAATGACGCCTCCCAAAACCTCAATTTGATTGAGGTGGCTCATCATCTCGAGGACATGGTCCCTCACAGACGAGCCTTCCTTCATAGACTTGCACATGATACTCCGAAAGGCTTGAGACTTAGCCGTTCGATTCTGAGTACCAAAAAGATTCGTGAGATTTTCCATAATCTCGGTGGCAGTTGCCATGGCGGCATGCTGATGTCTAAGCACTGTTGACATGGAGGCCAACATATAACACTTAGCCATCTCATTCGCCTTGTGCCACCGTCTATGGGCATCTCGCGCAGCCTGCGCGGCATTAGCCGCCGGCACTGGGGGCCGAGGAGTAGTGAGCACAAATTTGTACTCATCAGCCGTGAGAACGATGTCCAAATTTTGTTTCCATTCTATGTAATTTTGGCCCTCGAGTTTGTTTTCTTTAAGAATTGCAGAAAGAGGATTGAGTGACATGTTGACGATTTAGGTTGCACTGCAAAACAGAATTATTTACTATTTGTCATAAACTTATGTGAAGAAATTGAGTAGATTAAACCATAAAACTTTTCAAATTCTCACAACTGTAAAATTAAAATTTTGTACCCTCAAGCAGAGGTCAATACGCATTAAAATCTTAACATTTTTACTGGTCACAACACCGACGAATAGTCCAGAGACCGCAGCACGGCATGGCCGCCAAATGTTGCCTAAGCACGACCATCAGATTTAGCATTACAGAATCTCGTTTCTACAACACACTCCCATAACAATGCTCGTGCGTTGATAACAAGACCAAGCTATCTCGTAAATTCTGTTTGAACTTCTGAAACTTGTAATTTCTTAGGATTATTGTCCCCACAGCATGGGTGGCGATAATATTAGAAACCACTTTCTAGTCCATACTATTTACAAATGAGAAGTCCACCTATACGAACTCGCTATTTCTTAGGATTATTGTCCCCACAGCATGGGTGGCGATAATATTAGAAATTAGCTTCATAAGTTGTGGACCAATCGATGGAGACCATATACAAACATAGTTCGTAATTATCGCTTAGATATTTAAGTTATGGTTTTTCATTAATTATCCTTAGCCTTAGTGCAGATTAAAGGCTTAATTAAATTCTGTTGGTATTTAATTGACTGGATAATTAAATCTTTTATAATCTTTTAAACATCTTATTAAAGGATAATATATTAATTACTAAAGATTAATCCATATTCATGTCTTCTATAAGATTTATCTAAAATAATTAATTATTTATATCTTTTACGGACATGAATAAATAATCTTAAATTAATTCCTTATTAAGATTGGGAAGAGAATATATTTTATTATTTAATGAAATCCTACATATCTATCCTTATTAGGATTCTAGATATATAATATAATTTAGGAAACTATTTAATTATTCTCATCTATATCATCTAGGATATAAAATATTCATAGATATAGAAAATAATCAAAATATTCCTAAAATCTAGGGAAATCTTCCCAAAATATTTTATTTCAATTAAATAATAATATTTTAATGATTTCTATTAATTTAGGAATTAAATAATCAATAAAATAATATTTCGTCGTTATCTCATCGAACGAGGTTCGCACGTACGATGAACGACAAAATCACACCGGGGTTGATCCGCCGGGACGGCGATTTCGCCGCCCAGCCACCGCCGGCAGCCCGCGCGACGGCGCGGCTGCTTCCGTTCTCCCTCCTCGGCGCAAAGACGCCGAGAACTTCCCTCCGTCGAAGTCGCACAGCGGGCGGCTTACGCCACGCCGCACCGGCGAGCACCTTTCTCCCCGATCGTCTTCGCCGGAACCAGCTGCCGCCTTAAGCAGCGTCACAGCTCTCGGTTCAGCGTTGATCGGCCAAGGTTCCGACTAGGGTTAGGGTTAAACCTAGGGTTAGGGTTCCGCGTCGGTAGAACCGCCGCTGCTCTCGGACGAGCAGCAGCTTCCCCAGCCTCCCTACGTCGATCGCCGTTCATCCAAGGGAGATCGCAATTACGGTCGGGTCGGCGGCGTGGACGAGCCCTCGCTCGCATTCACGTCGCCGCCCGATCTTCGGAATTCTCCCACTGATCGGCGCGATTTGCCGGAGATCGCCGGCCTTGGAGGTCATCCCGGCGGCGCGCACGAGTCCATTCTCGTTCGCGCGTCGCCGATTGATCGCCGCCGCGTCTCCCACTCGCTCGACAACCCTATTTGAATCGCGTGTCGCGCGATTCGTCTCGGCGCAAGCGCCGACGAATCGCACGTCTCTAGCGTTCCAAATATTTGAGTTCTTTGTTTCGATTGTTCTTGGGTTCATCATGCATAATAATATAACAACTAAAAACAAGAACATGCTTCGAAAACAAAAACGCATGCATACATGAATTTCGCGAAATTTAAATCCAAATAATCAGAGCCAAAGACTGGCTCTGATACCAATTGAAGGGGTTGGCAGCGGAAGCGCATGCATAAATCAATTACATAATAATCAGATCTATTTAGCGGATTATTTAGACAAATTCTATTCGCGTAATCATCTCACGTATCATGCTCATAACTCAAATAATCACATGCTTTAAATTAAATGAAATCTAAAACATGCTGTTCTAGGGTTTAGCCATTATACCTTGATGATTCTCCAAAGAATCGAAGATAGCTAGCGCCTTCTCCTCGTGAAGATCTTTAGTACAAAACCACGGATCTTCTGACTGGTTCCCGGACTGTGAACTGATATCAGGGTGGGCTGATCTCACCAGCGCACTAGGACTTAAATAGAGAAGACAGAAATCCTTTCCCCGGTAGGAGAAGAATTCGACCACTACAAGAAGTAGGAGGGGCCGAAAATTTTAGATAAAATTAAGTATATTTTCTGTCTCCTTTATTCTCCTATTTATAATAAGTCACATATTGGGCCCAGACAGGGATCTATGGAAGGCTTTGGATATGGGCTCCTCCAATTAGCTTTTTACTAATTAAATTAAACCCAATTTAATATAAGCTTAAAATTGGAATATTACGAGCAGCCACTACAGAAGTAATACTGCACTCCCCATCCAAATCCGAAATTACAAGTACTTCGGGTTTCCAATACTTTATATTTATTTCCCGCACTTAAGATAGAAACATCCATTAATTAATTATTGTCTGCTATGGACTTAATTAATTAATATCTTATTTATTCCAAGAGAGGACTCAGCAAGAAAATCTTATTTATTATTCATAGAGTAATTAAACTCCAACTAGCTAGGTTCCGAATAATAAAACCTTATTTCAAGCTTCTCTTGAGGATGTTATCAAACGAGACTCACCTCGCGCACGATTCAACATAATAGCAATCCTAGCACCGCTAGATACTAATCACCACTACCCAATATACCAGGCTTATTGGGTTACGAAAAACCCGCACCATTTGGTAAGTCAAAGTAGTGCATAATCAATACCGTATGCTCAATGCTAACGTACATTGATTTAGAAATAATTTACGAGACCTCGTCTTTCAGTAGATAGCATAAAGACTGTCTCGCTGTTAGATCCATTCAGTGCTATACCACACCAACGTCATCTTATTTCAGTAAGGCTTAGAAATAATCGGACTGACATTGCAACCTTTCACGATAGGTAGTCTAAGCCTATCTAGGTTGTGAAATTCTTCTTTTTCTTTGTTTAGAACTGACCGTGTTACCTTAAAGTGGACGACGCCCACAACCGGTCTACTAAAACAAAGACTTAGACTTTGTTAAATTACTTATACATTTAAATATGCAATTAACATCCATTAAATGTAAAATATAACAACATTATGACAAAAATAATCTGTTTATTCATTTGGAAAATAAAATAAGAGTTTTAACAGTATTCAATCACTCGAAAGATGATTTCTAGTATACAAACTCTAACAGTAACTTTTATTGATTTTCACTAGTGATTTTGTATATATATCACTTTTAATTTATAATCATAAAAGAATGATTTTTATAATTTAAGAAAATAAAATAATTCTTTGATTTCGTAAATAATTTATAATATTATATGATTATAAATATAAATTTTAATGTGATGCTCTTTACTAAAAAAAATTTATAATAGAAAATAACTTTTGATCTAAGGAATATCAAAATATATCATCATAATATTAGTAAAATATGTTATGCTCTACAAAATCTATTCACTAATTAATTTCTCACCATCCGTTTCTCACGCGAGGTTTTTATATGGCTCACGTTTCCGTAGCACTGAACAAACTCAACAAATTTTAGTAGTAGTTTTGGCCCGACCATTAGAGTTCTGGCTCCGCCACTGGTAGTAGGCCTCAACTTCCACCAATTTATTCTACTCACATTTTTATTATAAAACTAAAATATATAAATGGGACGGAGCTAGTAATGATTATAATCGTAAATGTATGTACAGTGTACTAACTCTGTCCAGCAAAAAAGTCTTGGTTGAACTTCTAAGAGAAGAGAGAAAAGTGGGTGTAGGAAATAAAACTGGAGAAGGGGTGTATATATAGAATGAATTAGGATTTTGAAAAAAATAAATTTGGCGATGCTCGGCAGTCGCACACCATAATGGGCGTTGATTGACTGCTGATCTCCGCGCCAATCGTGTATGGACGCAGACGGGAGAACGGCGATGGGAGGAGGCAGCCGATCGGCATTATGGCCGCAATAGGCACCGATCAATCGGGCCGAAAGCCGAAAACAAGAGCTAGCCTAGCTTTTGGCTTGGTCCAATTGGCCTTATACCATGTGAGTAGTGTCGTGTCACTTATTTTTATGCCATGTCATGTGATTTCTATGTTACAAAATCAATGCATTTTAAAGTAACAAAGGTACGTTGATAATTAAGTGCGAATAACTCAAAATTTTAAATCAACTGTAACTAAATTTTGAATTTATGACTAGAAAATAATAAGCGAAGAGCTCTCTCCCTAGTTTGACGGAAAACCGACCTTTCTTAGAATCTCATCACCTTTCGGATGACCAACCACTTAACCAAAATGTGTCATCGTTTACTTTTCGCTGTAACAAATTGCTACACTGAACAACACAATTTAGATTTACATTTTATTTGAAAATACAAAAAAATCATGTTTAATCATTAGTTTATGTGGTTGACACTAAGTAATAGCTCGAAAATTTTTCTTTACAAAACAATTGAAAGAACATGCATTGATTGTTCTTGGTTGTAATTAGGTATTGCATGAAAAATGGATCAATATAATTTTAGGATATTCTCTAAAGTTATTTATTTTGAACCAAATACATGAATTCCCAATTTTGTTTTCGAATTAGGGCTGTATAATTTGTTTGTGCAGCAGGTTCTTTGTCGACCATCAAATAAACCAGAGAAAATTCCTTGTTGATTGAATTCAAGGTTTGTGGATTTACACATTCACTCACATGTAAATTTAATGGCTTTAAAATGATAGTATTTGACAATAAAACATTAGTGTAATATATACTTGTAAAATGTGGTAGAATTAATGATCATGTTGTTAAATTTGCATTGGCCTTTCCAATATTTGCTTTTTCAATGAATGCATGAATCATTCAACTAAATCTTAAGAAAATTCTTTTGGAAAATAGCTAATGTAGATGATGAACTGCATTGTAATGGGATGTTTGTATACCGTTTCAGTTTCCTCTATGGACCTAAATGTAAAAGACTCTTCTAGATTGAACAGCTCGAGTTTCTGCAGCCGGAGCGATGGTTTTGAATCCGTTTCAAGTCACAATGGTAGGAAATAGTATATGAGCAACCATTTTCTTCCCCTCTGATGCTGATAGTAAAGTTGTTACATTACATATTACCTTTTGTTTGATAGCTAAGCAGCACGCGAGCTTGGTAGAATGGATGAACGCCATTCTTCCCGACCTACATTTGCCAGCAAATGCTTCTGATGAGGAGCTACGAGATGTCCTTATCGATGGATCTGTCCTATGTCGAATACTAAAAAAGATAAAACCTGGCTCCATCTTTGAGGTAAAGTATCATTCTTGATTTGGATTTGAACGTTTTGTTTAAAGAGTTGAATGGATCATGACGCTTCTTCCGCCATGCCTTTGTAGCGTGACACAAAATCACATGGAGGAGAGAACGTCGAAAGATTCTTGTATGCAATGGATGAAATGGGGTTGCCAAGGTTTCAAGTGGCTGATCTCGAGAAGGTGTTTGAACTTCCCTTTTTAGCGATGTTTTTTTTCTTCGTTGGACAGTGTATTGTCTCGTATCGTGTAGGGATCGATGAAGAAGGTGTTGGATTGTCTGTCAACACTGCGAATGGATTTTATGATGCGGTTTAGCAGAATAGACTCCAGCAACTCATGGTGGAAATCAACAGGCGAGCGGGGGGGAAGTTCTAATAGCACGCCAAAAGAGGAACGCTTCAGAATGCTGTCTTCTCCCCCTTTCGGGGAACACAGGCGAAAGTTAATCCCCGACTCAAAAACTCCAAATGGCGTACGCAGAACTCCCAAAATGACAGGTGTTGTATGTACATACGAACATTGTCCAACGTTTGAACTTGGTTTCCAATTAGTTTTTATACTGTTTTTGGGCCAGCCTCGGTCATAAGCCATGCCGGCCACAACTTTCATGATGTTATGCAGCTCAAACACGGGTCTTACGCAGATCTCCCTGCTGCCAAAATGTCGGAAATGATGAAATCGAACAGCTTGGACGTAAGTCTTGTGTTAGCATATAGTACTACGTTTCTTTTCTACCTTTGTGGTGGACTAAAAGATGTATATATCCATTGCAGAATGCTCCGATTCAGTCATTATTGAGCGTTGTCAACGGAATATTAGACGAGGGCGTGGAGATGAAGAGTGGAGCAATACCTCATGTAGGAAGTCTCTAAGAAGTTCCATTTCAAACTACCTCAAAAACTAACTGAATTCTTCGTTTTTTGTATATTTCAGCGAGTCGCTTGCCTCTTGAGGAAAGTTGTGCAGGAGATCGAGCGTAGGATATGCACTCAAGCAGAGAACTTGCGCACGGTAATGCATTTGTTAGGCAGAGCCATGCTGATGCTGCTACCGAATATCCTAGAAATCGACTGTGTCCCTTTTTATTTACAGCAAAACAATCTTTTCAAGGCGCGAGAAGAGAACTACCAATCCAGAATTCGAGTGCTCGAAGCCCTTGCAACAGGGACTAGAGGAGAGACTCAGGTATGGAAGCTCTTCCCGTTCCAACTTTACGTTACTAAAGATGTACGTTGTTTTACAAGTATTGGCCATGCAGTTGCATCATGAATAAAGCTAAAAATATTTATACAAGTTGATTGTTAGATTGTAACTGATAAATACAGAATGACAAGAACAAATTTGAGGAGGAAAAGAAGGCCGAAGAGCATGAGGCGTCGAAACTGGTCAACGAGAAAGAATACATCTATCAAGGGGTTGCGAATTTGAGGCGAAGGCAAGAAGACACTAGAGGCATTCAACAAGAGCTTCAGGAGAGGTTGAATGAGGCACTATTCTTGCTAACCAAGTCAAGAGCTAGAATAAAGGAGCTGGAAGCAATGGAAGCTAAAGACGAACGCAACCAGCAAGAGCTCGAGAATAAGCCAACCAAAGAAGCACTGAGATTGCCAACAGAGAACGAGGCCATGAAAATCGGTGGGGATGAGCTTGAGGATAAAAAGAAAGAAACACAAAGTTTACTAGCAGAGTCGAGGGAGAGGATAAAGCAGCTCGAGGCGATGAATGCTGAAATTGGCGTTCGCCAGCGAGAGCTCGAGAATAGGTTCAAGGAAGCACAAAACTTGCTTAAAGAGTCAAGAGATAGAGTGAAGGAACTCGAGGAAATGAAAGGAGGCAGCGAAGAAGAGCTTAAGGATAGGCTAAAAGAAGAGTCGAGAGCTGGAATAAACAAGGTTGAAGCTAGTGATGGCCATCAAGAGCTTGAGAATAAGTCCAACTTGCTAAGAGAGTCAAGAGAGAGAGTAAAGGAGCTCGAGACAATGAAGGTTGAAGCTGATAACAAGCAGAGAGAGCTCGTGCAGAGGTTAGATGAAGCTCTGACCTTGGTAACGCAGTTGAAATCCAGAGTGCAGGAGCTAGAGGCAACGACAGTCGAAGGTGGAGGCACTCAACAAGATCTTGAGAGAAAACTGATGGCAGCTGTGAAGGTCTCAACAGAGTTGAAATCTCAAGTGAAGGATCTCGAGACAGTGAAAGCTGAAGCTCAAATCACTCAAAGATCACTACAAGAGTCGAGAACAAAAGTGAAGGAGCTCGAGGCATTATTGAAATCGAAATCGGAATGGTGGAAGAAGAAACAGACTTTTAACCAAATTTTTATAGAACATCAGCTTGGTGTATTACCTGTATGAGTGATCTAAGTCTTACTATATTATTATTATCATCCAGTATAAGTTACTTTCCTGTGTTTTCTGAAAAAGATGAGTTGCTTATCCATTCAGGAACTAAAATTCGCATCTCAGGAGATCAAGCAAGAATTCCGGAAAATAAAGGAAAGCTACTCAGAAGAGTTCAATAACTTAGGTACTTTGTTTTCGAATTTGATAATATAAGTAGATAGGGAATGTACTAACATGTTATAACAGCTTCGAAAATCAAGATTCTTGGCGATGCAGCAAAGAACTATCACCCTCTCCTTGCTGAAAACCGAAAGCTGCACAATGAGTTGCAGGAGCTAAAAGGTAGTACCTACATTGTTATACTTATTCCAATTTCAATATAGTAAATGCAGAAATAGCTAATGCCTGACTTAAACAGGAAACATTAGAGTCTACTGCCGGATAAGGCCGTTTCTCCCAGGGCAAAAGGGGAAACAAACGATCATCGAATACATTGGTGAAAATGGAGAGCTAACGGTTGCCAATCCTGCCAAACCGGGTAAAGAAGGGCGCCGTTCATTTAGGTTTGATAAAGTGTATGGCCCAACATCTACTCAAGGTTTTGATCTCCCAATACGTGTATCCCTACTTACCTCGTCGTCTCAACCATTAATTTCTCGACTTTGAAATGCATGCAGCTCAAGTTTTTGCAGATACTCAGCCATTGATACAATCTGTTCTTGATGGATTTAATGTGTGCATTTTTGCGTACGGACAGACTGGGTCAGGGAAAACATACACAATGGTAATATACCAAATATGTATGAATATACCAAATTGTTGTCATAGTGAACAATACTTGTCTACAGACTGGTCCGGATGGAGCAACTGAAGACGAATGGGGGGTGAACAATCGAGCGTTGAAGAACCTTTTCACCATTACACAAGATCGGGGCAGCATCCTTCAATATGAAGTTTCTGTTCAGATGGTGGAGATATACAACGAACAAGTCCGTGATTTGCTCTCGAATGATGCTCAAAAGAAATATCCTTGTATATAATCACTGCCAATTTACATGTCAACAGAACACACAGATGTATGTCAACTACATTTAGTTGATGTACAAATGTGTTTGTGTTCGTGTTGACCTTCATAACGTAGGTTGTTTACATAGTTGTCAGTTTGTCAATATAAGAGATAGTTATCAACTGATCATATCGCCCATATATATTGACTATTTCTACACACCATTTACTTGGTTATCCTTGATTTGCACACACTTGGGATTTTGACTAGCTCGCAACCGAACGGGCTGGCCGTGCCAGATGCAAGCATAGAGCAGGTCAAGTCGACCGAAGACGTGATGAGACTAATGGATATCGGATTGCAGAATAGAGCTAAAAGCTCCACAGCCATGAACGAAAGAAGCAGTAGATCACACAGGTACTTGTCATAATTTCAGCAATAATTCAATATTTGAAAAATGCTTCGATGCAACAACAACAAGATGTATATACGCAACGCAGTATCGTGTCAATTCATACACGAGGAACGGATTTGAAGAGCGGTTCTTCTCTACGAGGCAGTCTTCATTTGGTGGATCTTGCCGGGAGTGAAAGAGTAGACCGGTCAGAGGTGACGGGGGACAGGCTCAAAGAGGCGCAACATATCAACAAATCATTATCTGCGCTTGGCGATGTGGTGTTTGCATTGTCACAGAAGGCTGCTCACGTTCCGTACCGCAACAGCAAGCTCACTCAAGTCCTTCAGAGCTCATTAGGTAGGTAAGGTCGATAATATATATATATATATATATATATATATATATATAGGGGCATGTTAGGGTGCCACCACCCCTTAAAATAACACCATACCACCATTCCTAACCAATCATTTGTACACGTGGATGAATAATAAACTGCCACGTGGCAAAAAAAAAAAAAAGACCCCCAAAAAAGACGGGCAGCAATCTGCTGGCCTTTAAACAGCAATTTTTCTTGAACAGCAATATCCAACACGTTAGACAGCAATCTATAGATTGCTGTCTAACGTGTTGGATATTGCTGTGTAGCGTTTATAATATTGCTGTATAAGCGTTGTCACGTTGTCATTTTAAGGGTGGTTGTCATTTTAACACAAACCTATATATATATATATATATATTTGTAATAACACACATGAATGATGAATTCAACATGTTGGTGTTGGTGGTTTATATATAGGTGGGCATGCAAAGACACTGATGTTTGTACAGATGAACCCTGATGCTACTTCTTTTAGTGAAACATTGAGTACCTTAAAATTTGCTGAGAGGGTGTCGGGAGTCGAGTTGGGTGCAGCAAAGAGCAACAAAGACAATAAGGATTCATACGAATTGATGGACCAGGTACTTTATTTACATACAAGTAATACAATTTTACATTGTGAATTAATGAAACAAAATGTAATGGTGGTAGTAGGTTACAACTCTGACAGAGAGTTTAGCCAAGAAGGATGAGGAGATAGAGGCGCTGCAGAAGCAAGTGGAGAGAAAAAAGGTCACAGATCATTAAAGTAATTGAGGGAGGACCTTTTTCAATCCTATTTATTACTCCATCCAGTTCTTCATAGTTGAGTTATTTTTCAATTTCGAAAAGTTTCTTCATATTTGAGTCATTTCTATATATGGTAATCTTTTTCTCTCTCTTACTTTACTCTCTCTTACTTTATTCTCTCTACTTTATTTACTTTATATTTTATTCTCTCTACTTTTTCCTCTCTCTTACCTTTTTATCTAGTCATTTAACACAACCAATATTCCTTTTTAAAATTCCGTGCCGAAAAGTTTTCCCTCAACTATGGCGAAACGGATGGAGTATATAGCTATCAAAACGAATCTTCAAATAACTTCATATATATATACAAACTCTTGTAACAAATAATCTCATTCTGCGGTGCAAAAATCTTAGGATTTGTTTGTGCATGTAATGATGACTCCAATCACTTGCTCATGTTCCAGGTACGAGTCTTTCTTCTACATTGTATACATAAAGTCATGGAAGATAATTCAGTCAGTAACTTATAGAAGTAAGTTACCAATATTAACCCATGTGGGCAATCTAATGTGAATATTTGCTATTGTCAATCTAAAGTCATTTTTATTATGGATGAATGATGACAGTAGAGTGTTGTATGAGAAATAGGATTCCAAATTGAAAGATACTTCTTACTGTTTAATTTGAATCTGAGACCTCGGTAATTATTTATTTCTAAACGATAGAAGTGGCATCGTTCATATGGTGTTAGTTATATATTGTTTTGACTTGTCAATGTGTGTGTTTTTTTTGCAACTCAATAATCATGATATAATGGGTAATGGTGAGTAGCATATGAGAATGAACAGTATTGTAAATTTATAGAACATCTCAGCGCACTGGAGATGTTGTGAACATTGTTTTATTGTACAGCAGAAACCTGACTCGTTTTAATTTGTTATAGTACAATAAGTAATTATTTGGTACATGAAATTGGAATTAGAACTCCAACAAATTAAATTTTTAAGTAACTGAATTGTAAGTCAATTCCAAATCCTTTGTTCGATAAAAATGATATACGAAATTGAATTTGGAGGAATTAATATGAAGTGTGTGTGTGCGTGTGTGTGTAGTGTGTGCAGTGTATATGTGCATTGAAGATGCCCAATTTTATAATTTTATAGTCATTTGGAATTTCATTTATCAACTTTTGATATGAAATTCAAACTGTGAAATTGGAAGACTTCGATTCCAATTCTACCAACTAAATTCCATGATATTGAACGGAACAAGGATTTTCCCAAACTCCTATCCAATATATTTTGTTATATGCAAAAACTCATCCATCATGTGCAAGGTAATTAAAAGACAACTAGGGATGAAATTTGCGTATACTCCATTAAATTCTACTCCATCCGTTCCATAGTAGTAGAGACAATTCTTTCCGGCACAAAGATTGAGAAAAAATATATTAAGTGGTAAAGTAAATGAAAAAGGTAGAGAGGAGAAGAGATAATAAAGTAAGAGAAAGTAAAATAAGTTGGAAGAAATATGTTGAATATTTACTAAAAAAGAAATGACTTACTATTATGGAATCTATCTATACATATATAAAATGCGAGTTTTGACTGTATTTTGATATATTTAAAGTTATGGGGTGAATTTGAATATTTATAAAATATGTAATATTAATTATAGCGTGGAATTTGTATTGATGTGGCCGTTATAATTTCATCCCATTATTATAGGTAACAGTGTTGAAGTTTTACTTATAAATATATAAGAATTTGTATTAATGTGGTTGTTACAATTGTGATTGACCCTTTATTTTATTATTTTAAATAGGATAATGAATTTTGTAACCTATATTATTTTAATTTTATAATTTATGATGTTTAATTCTATGATCTCTCATATCCTAATTTTATGCCTATAAAAAGCATAGAGTTGTAATAGATGAATTACACACCAACAAAAACATTCTCCATTCCCTCTCAAGCTCTCAACATTTTATTGTATATTTTGGGAACATAGTATTGCTCAATTTTGGAACTCCATCAAGTTTATCGGTACCTAGCGGATTTGAGATGTTATATACGTTAGGAGGAAGTCGTTTCATCTTTGGGAAGAATACGTCAATTCGAGAGCACGAACTGTGATGTAATTTGTCTTGCGGAAAGAGGGTTTTTCTCTACTAGACTTATAGTTCGTTTTACTTTATAATTTTCATTGTAATTTCCATTTCATTTATCGTTGTTTTTTTCTTTGATTGCAATATTTAGAGTATCGCGTGTATGTGGTTCAAGAATTTTATTCTAATATTTATTACAATTCTTAGAGATGGAAGAATTGTAACATCCTTAACTCAAACATGCATATTATTTATCTTCATCTTTACACAATTTATTGTTTTTATATATTTATATTGTCGCTTGCGCTATAGTTATATTATGTGGTGTCACAAAATATAATATTTTATGACTTATGATGATTAATAAGTGGTGCATAATACGTATATTTGCAATGAGATAATTAAACCTATCAAAATCAAGTTGATCAAACAATTAGTTGTTCAAACAAAATAAAATAGTCTACTACCAAATTTTGGTTTACTAATAATACTTTTGTTGAAATTAGGATTTAGCACTTAATTGTTTTGGGATACAACTGATTTTATATAGAGAATCTAATATAAACGTCCAACATTCAAATGGCCTATCATTATTCATTAATATAATAGTGTTAATTCACCCAATTAATGTAATGTTTTTTGTGTAGTTTATCATTTGATTTTTTTTATGGTCATAATTTTGACATTTTGAATATTATGAGTTGTCGCTTTATTATTTTGTTAAAAGTGTGATTTACATTATTTTTAGTACAGAAATATGAAGGATTGTTTTAATTTTTTTTTTTTAAAGTGTTAGCACTTGATATAGTCTCTTCATCGTTGTCCAAATAATTGTGTTTGTCTTGACTCTGTTGCAAATATGTTTAATTTTATATTTTTTGGTGTAAAATGAAATGATGAGCATATATTTATTGAATTGTTTTTATATAGTATATTTTTTCTATTTTTAAATTTTATATAGTTATATTTGCATATTTTAATTAATCAATTAACAATTTTAAAATATATGATAAAAAAATATTCTATCGTGCATCGCACGTGGATTAACACTAATGTATTAAAATGGCAAAATAACTCCACTGCTATGGAACACACGGAGTAGTTTACTTGTTTGTATTCCTTAGATAGGGCAACTCTCAGATACTAACATGACAAAAACGAGAACAATTATAGAACATATATATTATATACCCTTAAATAAATAATGGGATATATTACCAAAGTAGCTCGCTCATCTACCTTCATCTATCGACGAATAGGAAATTGAATTTCTGGAGAATTCATCAACATAAACACTTGTTGTATCAGCCTTGGTAGTAGCAGCAGTTTGGGTGCTGCTACCGTTTGTATTGTTAGTAAATCCAGTAGAACTGGCCGTTGTCCACCGCCCTACACGGCCGTGAACTCCGGGTTTCCCGGGCTTGGGTAAAGTGAAAGAATCGCTTGATAACATGAGATGGACTGCATTCATATCCGGTCTTTCTGCAACGCTAGCTTGGCAGCATAACAGCCCCAATTGAATGCATATCGCAGCTTCTTCGCGGGAATGTTTCTCGAGGCTTTCATCGACTAGTTGCAATGACTTCTCAGCTTGATATAATCTCCATGCCTACAAAGGTACGTAGCATCAGAATCCATTCGCTCTAAACGCAAAATTTCATTCAATTTAGTTTTCCACAAACAAAAAATCATGCCTCCGAATATACGAACTTGGAATTGGTACGATATCTTATACGGATGTCAATTTCTGGCTACCGTGCCAAGCAGAAGTGGAAAATTAATGCCAACATGGCGACAACATCACTCAACACATCGACATTTAAGCTAGACATATTAGAAGCGTGAGTAAAAAATCAGAAAGTCCATGTATATAAAGTTATTGCATTTACAATGTTTATAAATAAGATGATTTTCAGATTTAACTTTTTAGAATACGTGAAAAATATATGAATACTTTTTAGACTTACAATCTATACTTTTTACTATATTATACTAGTGGATGTAATCAAATACAAACTCCAAACTATGATTTGGACCGTCAGAAAATATCAACGGATGACAAAATAACATCAAAAGAAAATTTCAACACAGTGCCAACAGTTTGAAGTTTGTACAATATTTAGATTTTGCATTTTATCACAACCATGATACTAGTAATGTAATGTACTTACATAATTTAACAAGTCCGCCTTGTCTGCATCAAGAAACCTATCATGATTTCTCCTTCCACTAACAATCTCCAGAACCAAAACACCGAAACTAAAGACATCGGTCTTCACCGATAGATATCCATGTATTGCATACTCTGGAGCCATATAGCCACTGCATCATATGTTAACAAGAAGACGGAGAAATGGGAAAAATAACAGAAATCGACAGATACAGATAGCATATTTCTGCTTACTGAGTTCCAGAAATCCGGAATGTGTTCAAATGAGTCTCGTCCCCTGGAAACAACCTTGCCAGACCAAAATCCGAGATTTTGGGGCTTAACCGATCATCAAGTAATATGTTACTGCACTTTATGTCTCTGTGAATTATCCTTTCAGGGGCCTCTTCGTGCAAGTAGAGAAGACCTCGTGCAATCCCTTTTACTATATGGAATCGTTTACTCCAATCCAGAAGCGGAGACTGTTTCTTATCTGCAAAACTATCAATTTTATCATGGAAGACACAAGTACAAAACAAATCAGATATATATCATGTACGAATGTTTGATTACACGTCTAGTTAGAATCAAGTACCAAAAAGAAAGTAGTCTAGACTTTTGTTGGGCAAATACTCGTAGATAAGCATCTTTTCAGGTCCTTCCGCACAGCATCCAAGCAACATGACTAGGTTTTTATGCTGAACCCTTAGCAATAATTTCACCTCATTTGTGAATTCTCTAATCCCTTGTCTTGAATTCAAGGATAACTTTTTTACAGCAACTTCTTGACCATTTGACATCAATCCCTGAAACAAAAATTAGATGAACACATAAACATCAAAGCTGGCTACAAGTTAGTGGTGTACTATGCTAATGTTTGATAAACGACTGTACTATGCTTCAAAGATTTTAACATAATTTCCAAACTTAATATTGACAGAGTCTCCAAAAAGGTCCTCAACATCTTTTGATAGTTGGTCTTGTAATAAAGAACCTTAGAAAAAAGAGTTAGTTGAGCATAAAATGAAGGAACTTTTTCTGGAAGTGGTTAAAGCATTACTCCCTCCGTCCGTGAAATATTGTCCAGTTTTGCCATTTCGGTCCGTTTGCGAAATGTTGTCCACTTTGCTTTTTACCATTTTTGGTAAATGGACCTCACGTTCAACTAACTCATTACACTCACATTCTATTATAAAAACAATATATAAATGTGGGACCTATATTTCACTAACTTTTAACACTCACTTTTCTTCACATTTCTTAAAACCCGTGCCAAGTCAAACTTGGACAACATTTCGTGGACGGAGGGAGTATTTTACAAACACAAAATTCTGAAATAACTTTATGAACTCCTCAAGTTCCATCCTACATTCAGGTCTATATTATAATCTACCGTGAACTGTTGGCTTCAAAAATGATACTCCCTCTGTCCCAATCAAAATGTCCACAAGTGGCAGGGGATTTTAGGTGTAGTTATTAGGTCGAGTAAGAGAGAAAAATCTCGTGCCACTTGTGGAGAGAGGAGAGAGATATATTTTCAACTATAGAAAATGATCATCTTGAATGAGAAAAATTAAAAAGGAAGGGTGGACATCTAGAGTAGAACGGATGGAGTATTTACTATTACAGGTTTTCAGTCAAAACAATTTTCTGGTTAAGATGAGGAGAGAGTAAAAGTTCCCTATTTTTGTTCCGTCCATTTTCTCTCTTTTGCTGCATGTGGCAGTTAAACACCTATAGTTCAAGATATTTATCCATTGTAATTTTATTGACCATGGTTTTTTTTATTAAATCGGGATTTCCAAACTTAAATGCTTATCGATATCATGTTCACATGTGGAAATTACACTTAGAACACATACTCTATTCTCCTTGGTCACAATTCTACTACGAGACTGAAATGTGCTTCCTTCATTCACAAATATTAGTCTCATTTTATAAATTTAGTCTATCAACCAAAATTAATTTCATCTCCATTTATGAAAATATTCTCATCATTTTTTATCTTTTTTTTTCTAATATTTTACCCATGTTTTCTTTTTTCCATTCCTACTTTATCAATTGCGCATTAAAACCAGAGGTGAGCAAACTCAACTTATTCAGATGCTTTCAAGTTTTAGGGGAGTGGATATAGATAGAGTTTGATTCAAGTGAGAGTGCAATAACTTGCTAATCATAAATTAAAATGAAGGATAAAATTAAGTAGCTATTGAAAATGATCCAACTTTTTGTAAACACTAAACAGAACAACAACACCTCCTTTATTGAAGTGCATCTATTTTCAAATTGTGGATTTATTGTTTTTTTCGGATTATTTTTGTTTTTTGGATATTTTATACAATTTCAGTTTTTTGTGTTTGGATTTCGGTTTTCCGGTTTCAATTTCACAGTTAGTTCAGTTCGATTTGATTCCAAATTTGCCAGTTTTTTGGTTTGGGCAAAAATCAATCCGAAAACTGAATACTCGTCCCAATTAAAACACGTGTAGCTCATAGCTAAACGTAGGGAGTTTAATATAAACAGCCCCTTTTGTTAGGCTAAAAGTGGAACTGAATCATATTTTGAATCATTAATCTCCATGACAAATATAAATTTGAATAGCTAATTAAGAAAATGTACCGAAAAGAGGAATTAATTAGGTTGAATTGAAATTGAATTACCTTGTAAACGGGGCCGAATCCGCCGTGGCCAAGCTGATTCAGCTCGGAGAAGAAGTTCGTGGCGATTTGCAGCGTCTCGAGCTTGTAGAACAAATCGGAGGTATCCTCCGCGACGTCCGCAGCAGAGTCGTCGGCGGCGGCGCTCATCCGTCGGCGTAGACAACCACAGATGTCGGAAAACAGTCCCATCGAGGAGGCATCAAAGAGAAAGCAATCTCCAAACACACCACACTAAAATCCAGTATGAATATATTCTCTAATCTCTCTCTTGAGTCTTGAGGGAGAAAGCGCGTTGTTGGTTGGGCGCTGTTTCTTCAACGAATTTGCAACATAACAATTGCAGATTCATTGAAGATTAGGAATGGTCAAAGACGTTTTATACTTAAAAATGATGTTGACGTAGAATCAACGGATTTGAACTTGCTTTTCCATTTTAACAGTGGTCTTTTTATTCGTATTCTTATTTCATTTCATTTTTTAATCTTTAATCACTTTATATTGCTACGTATTTAATATATAATCTTACTATTTGCTAAAAAAAATTGCTTTCTATGTCCCACAAATCTGCTTAAATGGGTGGTTCGATTCTGAACCAAACTGAAGTGTTAGTTGCCCGAACATAGAATCGGACTCGGGACCGAACAATGTTCAGTTAGTGTGCTATCTGTTCGACAGTGTACTAAACAAATACTCCCTCCGTCTTTCCTTTTCGGTTTGTCCCAATCAAGATGATCCATTACTTAAAATGGAAACACCTTTATCTCTACTTTATTTCCTCTACTTTATTTACTCTCTCCTCTTACCACAAAAAATATAACTGCATGCATAAAATCCCGTGCCGCCCAAGGAAGGGGTCATCTTCCTTGGGACGGAGGGAGTATCTAATAGATCGAAAAAAAAAATTGAATTTATGCGTTCAGGAGTGGTGGATCACGAGACTTCAGGATTGTGAGGCGAGCTTCTGGAACACTCGGACACTACACCGGCTTCAATTTTATTTTATGAGGAATGTATTTATATATAAGTAGTAAAAAAAATTAAAGTTGGGTACTCCTTCCGTTCCATAGTAATAGAGACATTTCATTTTGCGCACTCGTTTTGAAAAAATAATTAAAGTGGAGAAAAAGTAAAGTAAGAGAGAGAATATGATAGATAAGACTCTTCTCTACATTATTCTTTCTCTTACTTTACTTTTTCAACACTTTAACTATTTATTTAATTAAAATTTAGACAAAAATTAAATTAATGCAGGGTTCGATATTATTTAGGTTTAAAATGAAAATAAATTAAATGACCAAAAATGATGATTTATAAACTCACATTTAGACTACTATTATCTTCATCTTCGAAAGAACTTAAGTGGACATCTTGTACGACTCAATCCGAGTCCATAAACAAAGTTGTTGCCTTTTCACAAAACATGTCGGTCATCGAGCAAAACAAGCGGACCGCAGTTAATGCTCACGAACCCACTGACTTGCACCATCGAGAACAAAAGCCTCCCAGCACCCCGCTAACCAACCAGGGGTGATCTGACTTTCTCAACGACCCATAAAGAGTTTTTTGGATATTTCCGTCCCTTTAAAACCAATCTCTTCCCACTACATAAATACTTAACAAAATTCAAATTTTTATCATATTTCAATCGTTCTTCACATTATAAATTGACCCCTTTGGCTCATTTCTGTGATCTAAGCTACAAAATTATCATGCAGTCATCTTGGAAAGTCCATCTCTCTTTGTAGAGCCAGAGATAGATATAAATATATTGGGATCCACTCACAGAAGATTGAAATCGTTCTATATCTCATCCAGCAGAAGATTCGTCCACTTTAGTATTTTTGTTTAGAATTTTTTGCTCAAAGAATGGATTGCATAACGAAAATTGTGCATTCAAATAAACTGGCAAATTAGAATCTATCTAGGTGATTACGTAAATTAACTCATTTTCGTGTTTATACATAGATCACATGAAATAACACATTTAATTAACACAAAGCAAATTAAGTGAATCTAAAGGGATAATCGATATGGCTCGCACCTTCTTTATGTGTCGTGTCTGTATTCGACCTTAGATTTGTTGACATATTCCCAGACTCATATTCCTCCATTTTCAGTGGACAAATATAGCAGGAATATAAGAGTCAAAGTGAGACAAAAAACTAAGAAGAAGAGAGCAGCGAAAAATCGGTTCTTCCTCTGCTGTAGGGGGCACCAATTTCGGAGGCTAGAATTAAGGTTTCTGTTCTTCTTTAGTCTCCTTGTAATAGAGTCAAAGTGAGCTAGGTTAGAGATCCACGAAGGTTGGTCACTGGCAAACATATGGACTTCTGCTGATATTAAGAGAAATATCGCAGAATATTAATATTTGAGCTAGATATAGAGACAAAAAACTAAGAGAAAGAGAGCAGAGAAAAATGTACTCTAAAGTTGAGATGGAATGGTCACACACTAATTTTTTATAATTATAATTATAATTATAATTATAATTATAATTATGATCCTCTGCCTCATCACCAACTAGGATTGCTTGTGAAAATTATCAATTGCAAGCTTCTTATCTCCATCACCAATATTATCTGTTTGGTTTCCCTGCGAGAATGTACGGATCTCCAAACTTGGAAATGTGTCCAACTTGTCATCTGGCAGTTGGATCAACTCTAGCTTTGTTTCTGCAATGAATATAGAGTTAATAGATATTATGAAGTCAAGTGAATGAGTTATATATACGGTCATTACGTACCGGATTGAACTTTGTGTAGTCCACATCTGACCTGAGAAAATCTCACAGTTTGGGGACAGATATAGATGGCGTTATGGGTACGAAGCATGGGTTGGTCGCAAACTATGCACTCATCAGACCGTATATTGTCAGGAATAGAATATATGAGAAGCAGAGGAAGAGGACGAGAGGGGAGCCTAATAGCGGTAGGCAGTATGGTTCAGGCTTGATGAATCCAGAAATCACAGAGTTGGCACGAGTAGAAGAAACCTTCATGCATCTCCCCACAACCATCACACGAAGACCAAATCCTTCTACGAAGAGCCACGAGAGGGTGAGGTGGATGACTCTTGTGTTTGGTTTTGATCTCAACACCAAGCATTGCAGCTGCAGCCAGAGGATGCATTTCGAAATCGCAATATTCACATTTGTAGGTGAAATTGGGACTTCCTTCGAAGATAAATTTTGTGTGTCATAAGCCTTGCAAAAGCATTCATTGGTCTATACTATGAGGGATGGATGGCTGTCTCTGTGGCTGATTTTTTGGGCACATGATTCGTGCAGAAAAAAATCGCAAGTAATATAGATGCAAGTGTAGGAGGGAGCAGATAGAATCGGCAAGCTACAAATTTTGCAAGAATCATGATAGTTATTAGAAACATCCACTTCCATCTCATCTACAATTCTAAAAAGGAAATCAATGGATGAGGATGACTGAAATGCATATCACCCTCCATACCAACTGTGATTCCAAAGAGGTAATGAAAAAGACCCAAATGCATAGCTAGAGAAATAAAGATAACAAAGCACATTTGCTCAAAGTAGTAAGCTTTCTTCATATATTGAAACCAACGAGAATACATTGTATCACTATATATATAACATCAACTGAAGGTTCTAGAAAGCAACCATTCATAACCCTAAAAGCAGCTAGTAACAAAACTTTATCCAAGTTCAATTTGGCATCTTTCCGGCTTTAGCTGCCACGTCTCTCCAACTCAAGGAGTGGTCCTTCATCACAGCTGGTGCCTCATTCATCAGTCTAGACTCAGACATGGATCCTCTGCTTTTGGTCTTAGGTGCACCAGCTTGATCCTCACTTGATGACTCAGCATATTCAGTTAAGGATCCACAATGCTTCACTTCATTGTTCTTTATGCATTGAGCTGCATGTTCATTTTCCACAACTTCACTAACAAGAGGTGGTGTTAAAACATTCACAACAACTTGGAGTAAAATAAATTAACTCAAAAATACAAACCCTAAGGTAAGAGCAGTCGAAGAAACGCAGAAATGCCTCTGAATATTTTCCCTCTTCAGTGATGCATGCAATCGAATGTGTGTGTGTTTATGCAATTGAATGTGAGTGAGGAGAAGATGTGTAACAGCCCGCCCTCCTAGGGTACAATAAATGCGGCGGCTGCTACCCAAAACCAACTCCAAAGAAGTAAACATAGGCTAGGGTTTCATTTAAAGAGTATTGACCAAAAGAATTGATAGAGATATCAGAGTATTAAAAGCAACAACTTAACCTAGAAGATTAAAGGAAGAAAAATATCATAAATGACAATCAAAATATCTAGTGAGCACGACTCATTATCCCAGACGAAATCACAAGAAATGACTAAGGCTTCAAACCGAAGGCAAGATGCAGATATTCCAAAAAGACATTCTAAAGTATATAAAAAATTCAGCGGAAAACGACCAAGAGAAAGTATAGATATGTATGAAGACACAACTACGCTTGAAGTTCAACATATCCTTTTTAATTCATTAATCTGCTCAACACCCGCCACCACTCGTCGTCATTCAACCTGCACATAAGAAAAACACATGCAGGGCTGAGTATTTTGAAATACTCAGTGAGCTCGTTGCCAAAATATTTTATAAGTTATGCCACCCTTACCAAGTGAACTCGAGTTTTAAACAGTTATAAAAAGGAATATCACGAGTATCACAAAATATATTTTCATAGACTGGCCAGTCAAAATAACCTCCCATTTTCTCATCAAATTAACAATCATTCCATGGTGCGACGAAAGTGTGACCACACTTTTCGCCCACGAGACCGGCCGACTAGCAAGGACGGCTCTCGATCCCATTGTGTACACAGCCTGGTAGGGCTTGCGGCCCATACTCAGACCCGAATTCGTATAAGCATATCCAACAATCACATTAAAACAAACATAGGCATGGCATAACAGTTAAACCACCCTTATAACACCGAATAACATTTTGACAAAATAAAAGAGAGTTTTAAGAGTAAAGTCCACCTCGATTGCTTAGTTTTCAAGTAGTTTCGCTTTTCCGTTATCCGGCTTCGCAACCAAAGTTTCACCTTTTAATCACATAGGCACATATCACAAATTAGGTTCAATACTACTCTTACTCATGCATGTCTCATTACTTTTCCCTCTTCCCAACGATTTATCTTATCATTACTAATTAATCAAGATCATGTTTATCACACCATATTATTTAACTATCATACACACACCACACCACACAACAACACACACACACACACGCCACACACACACACGCCACACACACATACACATGTTCCCACATCCCTTTTTATCCCTCTTTCACTCAACCAAGATGCATGAGGGTTCAAGAAGACCGATTAATCGGTTGGAAGAAGAAAAAGAAGAGGTAGAAAAAGAACAAACATAACTCTTAAACAAAAATACCTCTTTAGCGAAAAACAATCGGTAGAAAACAAGTATTAGCCTTGATTCTTCAAAGTTCTTGGATTAAACTTCAATTTCTTCTCAAAGGATGAAGGATTAATGGAGTAATGTAGAAGAAAAATTGAGAGAGTGAATGTGAGTGAGGGGGCCGAAAATTTGGGGTCTAGGGTTGGGGTGTTCTCTTATTTATAGTGCTCAACAAGATCTTTTGGTAATTAGAATAGAATATTTGGTAAGATCTTTTGCCTTATAAATAAATAGAATAAAATAATATGGTGAAGTAGGGAAGAAGAATTAACAAAAATAGAAGATGGCAATATCTCCTAATTTTCGAAAATTAGGCTAGGTAATTAGCCATGGTTTTGTTTTTGGTATATTTTCCAAGTAGAATAAAATATCATGGAGCAAAATAAAAATAAGGAAAATCCTCCATGAAACAAGATAAGGGGCGATTTCTAGCCTTTTAAATAAGGCATGGATTTTTGAATATTGACTAAAATAAAGTAAGGCAAGATCTCTTGAAGTATGGAAAGATTTGGTAGAATAATTAAATTCTAGGTATGGAAGGAAATCAAGTAAGGAATCAAATAAAATAAAACAATTCCTTCCTTCCCAATTATAGTGATTTTCGAAAATCACTAGAAGAATAAGGAGGCTCGATTTTTCCATCTCTAAACAAGGAAATAATTGGCTCTTGGAATTTAATTTGGATAAATATCCCAAGGATTAAATAAATTCCGGAAAAATAGAAATTCTTTCTCCAAGGGGTCTAGGGTTCGAAAATTACAAGAATTAGGGTGATAAGTATTTATGGAAATTTTCTCTAATATTCTCACTCACCCATAAACAATTAAATTGCCACATAATATCATAACTTAATATATCACATGCCACATCATTAAATCAATTAGTTTGACTTTTCAAACTTTCAACAAAAACCCTAGGCTCGACTTGGCCAATGCATCCCATGAAATAAATGTATTCACGACTCCATGTCATCAAATAATTAATTCTAGGGCTTTAAATTAGGGTTCTAAATTCCGGGATGTTACAAGATGTGTTAAGACATGCCAGCAACTTCCAATATATATATATATATGAATCATGTTTTAGATGGAATATATAATTATGTGTGCTGCTTTCACAAATCATGTTTACTTGGTTAGCCGGCCAAGTATATCAATCAAATTCGAATATATATCACTACGTCTACATCCACTTTCTTCATATGTCAGGCTCAAATTACTTATATTCATGTGGTGCGGATTAATTTAATAATCCAAACCAACAAGGAATTCAAACTCATGTACTTTCTACTCAATTGCAAGCTTCCTATCCTCATCATAGGAGTTAATAGATGTATATGAATTCGACTGAATGCATTATATACACGATGGTTACATACTGGATTGAATTTTCTCGAGTCCACATTTGACATGAGAAAATCTAGTAGTTTGGGGGCATATATAGACGGCATTTTGGGTAAGAAGCATGGGTTGGTGGCAAATTATGCACTCATTCAATCGGATATTGGCAGGAATAGAATAAGCGAGAAGGTATCGTTCATGATTAGAGGGGAGCATGAGAGCGGTAGGCAGTATTGTGCAGTCTTGATGGATCAAGAAATTACAGTATTGGCACGAGAAGAAGAATGTAACGACCCGCCCATCTAGGGTATAATAAATGCGGCGATCGTTAACTAAACAGACTTAAATGCATCAAAGATCATAGGCTAGGGTTCCATTTGAAAAGAGATTTTCACCAAAGCATTTAATGAACAATTTAATAGGAAAAGAAATAATGCTTTAGCAAAGAAATCCAAAAAAAAGCTATCACCATAAATGCTCCAAAGTAGCAAAGGTTCCAAAATATTTTCAAGTGTTCCATATCCAAAATATACCCACGAAATAAAAGTATTCATCCCAACCAAAAGATAACAATTTTTCATAACATAGCGGAAGCGATCAAGAGAGAAGTGAGGCTATGTATGGAGACACAACGACACTTATAGTACCAATAGATCATCTTATTATTTCCTACTCAACACCGCCGCCCGCTCGCCACCGCTCAACCTGCACATAGGGAAAACACATGCAGGGCTGAGTATTTATAATCATACTCAGTGGACTCATGCCGAAAATAGTTTTATCACAAGTATAGTTATCATGCCATTCTCAAGTGTCCATCAGGGTTTTAACTTTAGAAAGACCCGAGGCACCAAAATATTTTCTTCCTCAAATATCACGGTCGCGCAACCATTTTTCTCATAGACGTTTACCATATCCTCATTCTACATGACAAGGAATGCGGCCGCAATCCAGGTCACTAGACCGGCCGACCCGTACGCCAGCACTCGGTCTAACATTGGTGTACACTAACCCAAGTAGAGTTTGCGGCTCTACAAGGATCCGAATTCAATTAAATCAATAGTGGCATAGCCACGAGGGATAGGCACGACAAAACAAATCAAGGCATGATAACACATTTTTTCATTCTCATCAATATCAGTTTAGGACAATGTCCTTAATTTTAAAAGAAAGCCCACCTCGTAGGTTTAGCTCGATAGAATTCTCTTCTCCTCGTTTATCACGCTGAGAGCGCGAAGTATCACCTTTAAATTAGGCGTATCACAAATCAGTTTCAATCATGGATTTCAAATCATGCATGATCTCACGTTTCCCTTTTTTTTCCCATCGATTATTTTCAAAAATCCTCAATCAACATCAATGTATGATTAGCATATCATTTTTATTCAAATAACAACTCCAAATTCACCATTAAATCGTGTCACGCATGAGTGTTCCACACACACAACATACGTACACGATCATCACACTTGTGCACGCCGACCGAGGCGTGCACACACACACACACACGGTCAAAAACACACACACATCCATGCATCCCAAATTTCATCACTTTATTTCCCCTTCACTCATCTAAATGCATGTGGACTCAAGAATACCGATTAATCGGTAGAAGAAGAGGAGATCAATAAATAAAGTACCTTTTCCAAAAGAACGAACGGTAGAAACAAGGAATTAGTATTGATTCTTCAGTAATCTCTTGAATTTCACTTGAATTCTTCTCAATTGATGAAGAAATCTTGAAGAAAACTTGAAGAAAACTTGGAGAAAGTGGAGGAGTAATTTTCGAAAATAATGGGGAGAGTGGGCGCCGGTTTCTTGATCTCTAGGGTTTAGGATCTCTCCTATTTCCCACAATTATATTTCTCCGCATCAAGTATTCACATATTCAAGTCAATCATCTCTTCACTTCTACTCCATTTTCTCATCGTATTGACCTTTCAACGGCCACATCATTTTTCCACATCTTTGACTATTCAATAGCCACGTCAACATTTCAACAAGTTGACTATTCAACTCAATCTCCATTCTCATACGCAATTAGGTCACAAAGACACTATGCAATTAATCACTCACCAAATAATTCACATATCATAGCATTTAAGGCATTTAATGAAAAAAATTTTATAACCCGAAAATTAGGGTTTGAAAAAGTGGGGCGTTACATTCCACCACCCTTAAAAGAAATTTCGTCCCGAAATTTGGTACCTCATGGAAAAAGTTCCGGGTACAGTTCCTTCATCTTGTCCTCAAGCTCCCACGTGGCTTCTTCATAATCGTGGTTCCTCCATAGTACTTTCACACTAGCAATGGATTTATTTCTCAAATTCTGAACCTTCCGGTCCAAGATCATTTGGGGTCTCTCTTCATAGCTCAAGTCGGAATTCAACGCGACTTCTTCGTAGTGAATCACATGCTTTGGATCAAACACATATTTTCGCAACTGCGATACGTGAAAGACGTTGTGCACGTTTGCAAGACTTGGCGGTAGCGCCAATCGATAGGCCACGGGTCCTATTCCTTCTAGAATTTCGTAAGGCCCGATAAAACGTGGTTTAAATTTTCCTTTAACACCAAAATGTGTTATCCCTTTCGACGGGGACACTTTGAGAAAGACTTTATCACCGGCTTGGAATTGTAAGTCGGTCCGTCGGACGTCAGCGTATGACTTTTGTCTGTCCTGAGCTTCCTTTATTCTCGCACGAATTTGTCGTACGACTTCAATCATTTCCTCGACTGCATCGGGTCCTAGCACCCGTCGCTCGCCAACTTCATCCCAGTAGAGCGGCGATCTACATTTTCTTCCGTATAAGGCTTCATAAGGCGCCATGTTGATTGTTGCTTGGAAGCTGTTATTGTATGCAAATTCAATTAGCGGTAGTACGGTCTCCCAACTTCCGCCTCGGTCGAGCACTACGGCTCGTAGCATATCCTCGAGAGTTTGGATCGTCCTCTCGGATTGCCCATCAGATTGTGGGTGAAACGCCGTGCTAAAATTCAATCGCGTTCCAAGCTCGCGCTGTAGACTAATCCAAAATTTCGATGTGAACTTCGGGTCACGATCGGACGTAATTGTCACTGGAACTCCGTGCAATCGCACAATCTCCTTTATGTAGATACGAGCTAGCTTGCTCGATCCATGGGTCACCGGAATCGGTATGAAATGCGCACTCTTGGTGAGTCGATCTATAATCACCCAAATTGCGGTGTTCCCACTTAGGGTCTTTGGCAAGGCCGTCACAAAATCCATGGCGATGTGCTCCCATTTCCACTCGGGTATCTCCAATGGTTGTAATTTCCCATGCGGTCGTTGATGTAATGCCTTCACCTGTTGGCAGGCTAAACAACGTTCTACAAATGCCGCGATATCTTTCTTCATGCCATTCCACCAAAAGGACTTTTTCAAGTCTTGGTACATCTTCGTGCTTCCAGGGTGAGCAGTGTATGGAGTTTCATGAGCTTCACTCATGATCTCGTTCTTAAGTTCCTCGTTGTTTGGCACGCACAACCTTCCTTCAAAGGTGAGGGCGTTGTCGGACTCCTCACTAAATTTTCCGGATTCACCGGTTCTCACTTCAACTCGGATTTCCTCTAGTTCCTTATCCATTCGTTGCGCTGCAACGATTCTCGTTTTCAGATCTGGTTTAACCACCAAAGTGGCAATTCTCCCTTCCACTGTCTCGGGTGCTCTTATCACTTCTAATCGCATTTTGCTAAACTCTCGTATCAAGCTCTCCTCTTCCGTTAGGAAAGTAGCTATTTGCGAATGATCTCTGCGGCTCAAAGCATCTGCCACTACATTTGCTTTGCCGGGGTGGTAGTTAATACCACAATCGTAGTCCTTCACTAGTTCGAGCCATCTTCGTTGTCGCATATTCAAGTCTCTCTGCTCGAAGAAATACTTTAAGCTCTTGTGGTCCGTAAAGATTTCACATCTCACTCCGTAGAGATGATGCCTCCAAATCTTTAGGGCATGTACCACTGCTGCTAACTCCAAATCGTGCGTTGGGTAGTTCAACTCGTGTGGTCTTAATTGTCGTGACGCGTAGGCGATCACTTTATTATTTTGCATCAATACGCATCCTAATCCAACCTTCGAAGCGTCGGTGTAGACTACGTAATTCACTCCAGACTCGGGCACAGCTAACACTGGCGCGGTTGTCAACTTTTCCTTCAAGAGTTGAAAGCTTGCTTCACACTCTGGGGTCCAATTCACCTTGACTCCCTTCTTGAGTTGTTGCGTCATTGGTCTCGCTATCTTGGAGAATCCTTCAATGAATCTTCGGTAGTATCCTGCCAATCCTAGGAAACTCCGAATTTCGTTTGGTGTTGAAGGCGACTTCCATCGTTGTACCGCCTCAACCTTGGCGGGGTCCACTCGAATTCCTTCTGCCGACACAATGTGTCCTAGAAAATTCACTTCCTTTAGCCAAAATTCACACTTGCTGAATTTGGCGTACAACTTCTCGGTCCTCAACGTCTCCAACGTGATTCGTAGGTGCTCCTCATGCTCCTTCTCGTTCTTTGAGTAGACTAGCACGTCATCTATGAAGACTAAAACGAATTTATCCAAGTACGGATGGAATATTCGATTCATCAAGTCCATGAACACCGCTGGGGCATTCGTCAATCCAAACGGCATCACCACAAACTCGTAGTGGCCATATCTTGTGCGAAACGCAGTCTTGGGTATATCCTCCCTTCGAACTCGTAGTTGGTGATATCCGGACCTCAAGTCCATCTTTGAAAAGACTCCTGCTCCTCGCAGTTGATCGAACAAGTCATCTATCCTCGGCAGTGGATACTTGTTCTTTAGAGTCAACTTGTTTAACTCCCTATAATCGATGCACATTCTCATCGATCCGTCCTTCTTCTTCACGAAAAGTACTGGTGCGCCCCATGGCGAGACACTAGGTCTAATGAAACCTAAGTCCATAAGCTCCTGGAGTTGTATCTTTAACTCCTCCAACTCCTTTGGCGCCATTCTATATGGTGCCTTGGATACGGGTGCAGCTCCCGGTTCAAGGTCAATCGTGAACTCCAATTGCCTATCTGGCGGTGGTCCAGGTAACACTTCGGGAAAAACGTCGGGAAATTCTTTCACAACAGCAACATCTTCCATCCTCTCCTCGTTCTTCTCCTCTCCATGGAGGTAGACAAGATAGGCAGTTCGCCCTTTTTTCATCATTGCGGTCGCCTGAAGCGCGGATATGATGGCGGTTCGCCGGTTCATCGCGATTCCGTGGTATATGGTGGGTTCGCTTCCCGGAGCTTGTAGAGATATTTGCCTCTCCTTACAACGAATCGTCGCAAAGTTCGTTGTCAACCAGTCCATTCCCAAGATTATATCGATATCCTCCATTTTTATGACTCGTAAGTCATGAGCAACTATCTTAAGTTCTCCCATAACAATTTCTACGTTCGAGCACGTTCTAGATATTTCTATCATTCCTCCTACTGGTGAGGACACCATCATTCTACGTTCAGATTCGCTAGTAGGCAAGCTCAAAGTATGCACACATAGTTCAGATATAAACGAGTGCGACGCGCCCGTATCAAACAACACAACAACAGGGGTGTTGAGAATTTCGCCCATACCTGTCAAATTTCCTTTCTCACGATCCTCTTGCTCTTTCTTCGGCTTCTTTTGTTCCAGCGCGAACGCTCTAGCTTGGGGAGGAAGTCTGGGGCGTTGAGGTTGTGGTTGTCGCGATGATGAGTCGCGATTTCCTCCAGATTCATTCTGCGGTGCCCTAGCTGGCTGACGGGATCCCTGATCGTTCTGCCTTGATCCCGATCCTCTTTTGTTATTTGGACACTCCCTAGAGAAGTGACCGTTTCCTCCGCAAGTGTAGCACTTGATCACATTCTGATATCGGCATTCTCCGAAATGATACTTAGAGCACACATTGCATTGTGGTGCCCTAGGTCGGTAGTCTCCTCTCTGGCTAGACGTATGCTGCCCTCCTCCGTGCTGGGATCGATGCTGACTCGACTGGTGTCGCTTTCCATCGTGCGAATTTCTATGCTCATCCCACTTCCGTTTCTCTCTGGAGTAGTGCGGTGGGGGTAACGATGAAGTTGCGATCTCCTTAGCTTTCTCCTTAGGCATTGCTGCCTCAATATCCAACGCGAGTGCCAAAGCTTTAGCGTATGTGAGTCTCCCTCGACTGGCCAACGACATCTTTATCTCGGACCTTAGTCCCTCGCGGAACTTGTCCGACAGCTTCTCGTCTGTGTCGACTTGATCAGGGGCGTATCGGGTCATGCTGTTGAGCGCTCGATCATACTCTGTCACTGTCATGCGTCCTTGCGTCAGATTGTTGAACTCGGATGCCTTCGCTTTCCGGTAGCTTTTCGGCACATACTTGTTGTATAGCTCGGTCTTGAAATCGTCCCACGTCATTGCTTCCACTTGGCCTTGTGTCAAGGTCTTTATTCTTGTATCCCACCAAAAGTCGGCTGCCTCGGTTAGTTGATGAGTCACGCAACTCATCCGTTCCCTATCATTGCATCCCAAGATTGCGAAGATACGTTCTATCGCGCGGATCCAAGATTCGGCCTTGGCCGGTTCTCCAAGTCCATCGAACACGGGCGGTTTCTGTTCCAAGAACAGCTTCACTACTTCCCTATCAACCGGGGGTGGGGGAGGCGGCGGTGTCGGAATCGACTGTGTCACACTCTCCTCACTTGAAGGTGGAGGTGTCGGTTGACGGTTATGGCGTCTTGGCGGCATTCTGATTTATCAACACAAGAATTATTCCCATGATTCTAACAATAGTCACATGGTATAGTTGAATAACAAGGTTCATGGGTCAATTGTTTTGGAATATATGGCCAAACACAAGATATCAAAAGTTCGTCACGTAGACGGATTGCAAAGAATAGCGTCAATCAACATTGTTACCAACAATCGGCTGCGTCAAGGTTATCAAAGATCAATGTTTCCATATCATCAAGGCAATTGCACTTAAGAAGCAGTTGTACAATTTCAAGTGGCGATTACAAGGCGCCATAAGGTATTCAAAAATGGTGGTGCGATAAGAGGCATGATGTGATGGCATGATAACATAGTGATAGATAATTTGTACCATGTACGAAAGGCAATCCATTGAATCAAAATAAATATCTCCCCATGGCATATATAAAAAAACGTTGCCTCATAGAGGTCTTAGTATCAATGCAGAAAAACGAAAGAGTAGCAAAAACATAAGGTAGAAAACCAAGCCAATCAATCCAAAAACATGGGGGAAGCCAAAACAATTATTCCACGACTATCAATCCTAATCGATGTCGTTCATATCCTCCTCGGGGTCATCATCCTCATCCATTTCCAAAGCAGGTCCTTCCTCGTCCGGTCCCTCATTCTCGCCATATTCACCAACATCCGGGGGCGGCGGAGTGATCGCACGCATGTCCTCCACGTTTCCATGGATAACCAAAGGGTTAGCCGCATTAGCCTTAAGCCTTGGCCTATTAGGGACACGATCAACATGCGGCTCCTTATCGCGACGATACCTCCATCGGCGAGCTTGGCCTGGCGGATACTTGTGCGCTGGGGGACTAAGCGGCGGTCCATCCCTCGCAACTGCCATGGCTGGGAGTAGCACTCCTATTAGGCCGATTATATCGCCTCGAGGCTTATACTCCGGCGGACTGAACCACGTATATGGCAATGCAGCTTGGGCAGTCCATTCGCTCCAAGGACTCGGCAGAGTGTGGATCAATCTCGAGATCCCCGCGTGATGGGTAACTCCTCCATACGCGTATGCATCCATCCAACGATCGTAGAATTCGGTGACGTAGGTTAGGAGAAAGGACTTTCCATCCCACTCAAACTCTTGATAGGTTTCGACAGGGAAAACCTTGTTCTTCGCGTAACGATCGCGCATCGGTGCGTAATAATGATTAAGCATCTACAAAAGAAATCTCAGCATCAGAACAAGGATCGAAGAAATTATCAATAGTATATAAGATTTCAACTGATGCTGAGAGTACGATAGATATATATATATATGTGTATGCGTCGAACGACGGAGGTGTGAAGATAATATCATATCAAGAAATAACGGAATTTCCTTTCCGTGCCAAAAGGTGTGTATATATATATATTTTCGCGTTTCAACGCTTCGCAATTCGTTCTCATAAGCCGCTCGCCTCGTATTCGGCGTTTGATGCCTCCAAGTTCGATATTATCACAAAATTTTCATTCACGGCACGACTTACAACTATGTATAGCAGCATGCTCAAGTTCATTCTCATAGATGTCGTTCATCACATATCACGAAAATCACAATTCATATAGAATTTCATAGAGTTTTATTGTTCAACTCATAACAGTCTCAACATATAATCACTTGCATAACAACATTTATTTTGCATAATCACATTTTGCAAGTTCACATGCAAGCATAATCATCACAATTTTCCAAATATCACAACAATCTCCCATTCGCTTCAACTTCCAATATTTCATAATTCAAATCAATATTCAAGAGATACTCGTTACCTCATTCATCGTGGTTGAGCGGAGACGAGTTGCGGTGTTGAGCCTTCGACGATTATCAATTAATCAATTTACACAAATTTCAGATTTCAATTCAACAAGACTCTTGGGTCCAGAGCGGAAAGAACGATCGCTCTGATACCAACTGTAACGACCCGCCCATCTAGGGTATAATAAATGCGGCGATCGTTAACTAAACGGACTTAAATGCATCAAAGATCATAGGCTAGGGTTCCATTTGAAAAGAGATTTTCACCAAAGCATTTAATGAACAATTTAATAGGAAAAGAAATAATGCTTTAGCAAAGAAATCCAACAAAAGGCTATCACCATAAATGCTCCAAAGTAGCAAAGGTTCCAAAATATTTCCAAGTGTTCCATATCCAAAATATACCCACGAAATAAAAGTATTCATCCCAACCAAAAGATAACAATTTCATCATAACATAGCGGAAGCGACCAAGAGAGAAGTGAGGCTATGTATGAGGACACAACGACACCTTAAGTACCAACAGATCATCTTATTATTTCCTACTCAACACCGCCGCCCGCTCGCCACCGCTCAACCTGCACATAAGGAAAACACATGCAGGGCTGAGTACGATAATCATACTCAATGGGCTCATTGCCGAAAACAGTTTTATCACAATATATAGTTATCATGCCATTTTCAAGTGTCCATCGGGGTTTTAACTTTAGAAAGACCCGAGGCACCAAAATATCTTCTTTCTCAAATATCACGGTCGCGCAACCATTTTTCTCATAGACGTTTACCATATCCTCATTCTACATGACAAGGAATGCGGCCGCAATCCAGGTCACTAGACCGGCCGACCCGTACGCCAGCACTCGGTCTAACATTGGTGTACACTAACCCAAGTAGAGTTTGCGGCTCTACAAGGATCCGAATTCGATTAAATCAATAGTGGCATAGCCACGAGGGATAGGCACGACAAAACAAATCAAGGCATGATAACACATCTTTCATTCTCATCAATATCAGTTTAGGACAATGTCCTTATTTTAAAAGAAAGCCCACCTCGTAGGTTTAGCTCGATAGAATTCTCTTCTCCTCGTTTATCACGCTGAGAGCGCGAAGTATCACCTTTAAATTAGGCGTATCACAAATCAGTTTCAATCATGGATTTCAAATCATGCATGATCTCACGTTTCCCTTTTTTTTCCCATCGATTATTTTAAAAAATCCTCAATCAACATCAATGTATGATTAGCATATCATTTTTATTCAAATAACAACTCCAAATTCACCATTAAATCGTGTCACGCATGAGTGTTCCACACACACAACATACGCACACGATCATCACACTTGTGCACGCCGACCGAGGCGTGCACACACACACACACACGGTCAAAAACACACACACATCCATGCATCCCAAATTTCATCACTTTATTTCCCCTTCACTCATCTAAATGCATGTGGACTCAAGAATACCGATTAATCGGTAGAAGAAGAGGAGATCAATAAATAAAGTACCTTTTCCAAAAGAACGAACGGTAGAAACAAGGAATTAGTATTGATTCTTCAGTAATCTCTTGAATTTCACTTGAATTCTTCTCAATTGATGAAGAAATCTTGAAGAAAACTTGAAGAAAACTTGGAGAAAGTGGAGGAGTAATTTTCGAAAATAATGGGGAGAGTGGGCGCCGGTTTCTTGATCTCTAGGGTTTAGGATCTCTCCTATTTATAGAGTGCCAAAATAATATCCCAATAAATAATTAAATAAAAGATTTGGGAGAGATATTGGGGAAGTGGCGTTGAATTGGTTGAGAAGAAGGAGGATTTCGAAAATTATAGGCTATTTATTTAGCCTACAATTAAATTCAGATATTTTACGGAGTAGAATAATATATCACGGAGCAAGAAAATAATAATATTCCTCCCAACAAATATATCAAAAGTGGCGTGTATTTCCTCTTCCCACAAGGAATAAAATTCAAATCCTAATTTAATTAGGATATGGTAAGATCTTCTTAGATATGGCAAGATATGCTAGGATATTTTAGCATATTTATTTTTATTCATGGAATAGAATAAATAAGGAATCAAATAAATAAATAATTCCCTCTTCTCCAAAATATGAGATTTTTGAAAATCTCATGAATATCAAAGGTGATAATTTCGAAAATTCCATGTAGGAATTATAGAGTATTTGGACTTTGGATTTAATTTGGATAATTATCCCAAACAAATAATTAAATCCAAGAATAAAATTATTTCTTCTCCAATATATATATTGGCCGAAAATTTCACATGCTTTAAGAAATGCTCCTATTATTTTTCTCACTCATCCCTTCGGAAATAAATAATAATTCTCCCACAATTATATTTCTCCGCATCAAGTATTCACATATTCAAGTCAATCATCTCTTCACTTCTACTCCATTTTCTCATCGTATTGACCTTTCAACGGCCACATCATTTTTCCACATCTTTGACTATTCAATAGCCACGTCAACATTTCAACAAGTTGACTATTCAACTCAATCTCCATTCTCATACGCAATTAGGTCACAAAGACACTATGCAATTAATCACTCACCAAATAATTCACATATCATAGCATTTAAGGCATTTAATGAAAAAAATTTTATAACCCGAAAATTAGGGTTTGAAAAAGTGGGGCGTTACAAAGAAGCCATCAATTTTCTCACCACATGCATAGCACAAACACAAAATCTCTCAGCAAAAAACCACGAGAGGGTGAGGTGGATGGCTCTTGTGTTTGGTTTTGATCTCAACACCAAGCATTGTAGCTGCAACCAGAGGATGCACTTCAAAATTGCAATCCTCACAGTCGTAGGTGAAATTGGAACTTCCTCCTCGGAGACAAAGCGAGTGGTCGATCTTCTTCATTTGCCTAACTATGATTGGGAATTGGTATGGATAATTTTTTCTTGGAATTTATGCGCACACGATTCATGCAAAAAAAAAAAAAAAAATCACAATCACCAATGGTCCAATGTAAGAGGGAGAAGATAAAATTGGCAAACCACAAATTTTGCAAGAATAAAAGTTATTACTCCTAATTAAGTGAGATAAATGATAAATCCAGCCTATTTATGAGTTTTTGATAAGGTGAAGCTACCAGTGTAGCACTTCTTCTACCTCAACAATTCTTTTATTTATTTTTTTTTTATTTTGGGATGGTCCCTAATTTAAGTGGGGACAAAATTACAAAAAGTAGGTTCATTGATTACATTGAGCTCTAAGACCTCTTTTATCCGGTTCAAATACCCAGACTCATCAGAAATCCAATCCAGATCGATCCAAATAAGATCCACAATTTCATCTAATTTAAATATTGTTTTAAGTATATTTATATACTCCCTCCGTCTCGGAGTATTAGACTCACTTCTTTTGGGCACATGATTTAATGAATTGATATTTAAATAGTTAAAGTGGAGAGAGTAAAGTATGAGAGAGGGATAAAGTAGGGGAGAGAAGAGAGAAAAAAGTAGGTGGAGAATAAAATAAGATAGATGTTTTTTGCTAAAAAAGGAAATGAGTCTAATATGTTGGGACATCCCAAAAAGGAAAGTTGGTCTAATACCTTGGGACGGAGGGAGTATGTTTTAACAAATTCCGCTTTACAATTATGTTTTCGCAAAAATAAATGAAAAAAATTAAGTTTGGTTTTTTTTTTTAATTTAATAAATAACAATGTAGTGTTTCATATAAGTCTAAAATTATTGAATGAATATATATTTGAACTAGAAATGAAAATATAAAATCGGATGATTAGTTAATCCTCCAAATATAATTATTTGAAATTATAGTATTTAATAAAAAAAATAAAAAATACTAGTACATGAGAAATTAAAAAATGCATGAAAAACTAATTTTCTGTGCAGCTCGACCGGTCAAAGCAGAACCCAATTACTAAGTGGGCCTTGGTTGAACTGTATCGATATTTATAGCGAAAAAGAGTAACCAATCTAGCTCACTATAGACCCTCGACCGAACTTGGCTGGGTTGGGCCGCCCCACCTTATTCGCACAAGCTTCAATATTAGTACTCCCTAGTCCCTTCATCCCATAAAAGATGTCTTACTTTCCTTTTTAGTTTGTTCAACTAAAGATATCATATTTCTATTTTTAGAAAAATTCTCTCTCACAGTAGTATAAATATTATTTTCTCTTTCCATCTAATACATAAAACAAAACCTCCTACAATCTTGTGTCGTCCCACAAGTGTGACATTTTTTGTGGGACGGAGGGAGTACTACTGAGTAGTATTTTGTAGGAGAGTCGACCATACAATACAAAATACTCCCTCCGTCTACATAAAATAGTCTCATTTTGCCATTTAAAGGTGTCCACAAAAAATAGTCTTATTTCAAAAATAAACTCTTTTTTTTCATATTTTATCCACTTTTTCTTTCTCTCTCTCTCTCTCTCTCTCTTTCTTACTTTTTCTTCTCTCTCTCCTACTTTATCTACTTTTCCTCCTACTTTAATAATTTTTTCTTTCATCTCTTAATTTACCAATTTCTCATAACAACCCGGGTCGTCCACAAGTAGGACTTGATTTTTTTGATGGAGGAAGTACCTTTATTGAGAAATCGAGGTCTTAATTACTCTATATTTCAGAGTCACTAGTCATTAAACATATACCCTCTCTGTCTCAATAAATATGAAACGTTTGCTTTTCGGCACAGGATTTTATGTAGTGTTGTTGTAACAGCCCGACACTTTAGGGTATAATAAATACGGCGACTGCTACCTAGGCGGACTTAAATGCAACAAGAGTGTAGGCTAGGGTTTCATTTAAAGGGTTTTGACCAAGGTATTTAATGAAATATTAAAGCAATAAGTCAACGACTTAATCAAGAAAATCAATAAATGATAGAATACCATAATTAATGCTCAAAATGACAATGGTTTGATGAATTCCAAAATGCATCATGTCTCGATATTCTAATCAATAATGAAATAGTTCAATTCAAACAAACGGAAAGAGTTCATGTTTTCAGCGGAAGCAACCAAGAGAAAAGTGAAGTCATGTATGAAGACACAATCCCATGCAGGGTTGAGTATTTTAAACATACTCAGTGCACTCATGCCAAAACATTTGAATAGATATGTCATCCTTACCATAGTGAACTCGAGTTTGCATTTATAAAAGTATATCATCGAGTATCACAAAATAATTTCATAGACTGGCCAGTCAAACAATTCCTCCCATTTTCTCAACAACCAACAATTCCATAGTGCGACGAAAGTGTGGCCACACTATTCGCCCACGAGACCGGCCGACTAGTAAGGACGGCTCCCGATCCCAACTGTGTACACTAGCCTGATAGGGTTTGCAGCCCTACTCAGACCCGAATTCATTTTTATAGCCCTATAGCCTAATGGAGCGGACTCACAAACTAGGCATCAGGCGCACAACATAATCAAAACAATCACAGGCATGGCATAACATTTTAATCCACCCTTATAACACCTTAATCAATATTTTGGTAATAAAAGAGTTTAGTGAATAAAGCTCACCTCGATTCCTTAGATCACAAGTATGTTCTTCCTCTTGCTATCACACCGAGAGCGCGAGTTAACACCTTTAATTTATGTGTATCACAAGTAAGTCTCAATCATTGATTCAAAATCATGCATGTTCCCAACGTTTCCCTTTCTCCCGTCGATTAGTTTATATCACCATTCTTAAATCAAGACATGCTCATCATATCAATCTTTATTCAAACCACAACTCCAGATCTATCATCAAAACATGTCACGCATGGGTGTTTTAAAACACACCCACACGCACACACACGAACACACACGCACCAACGCGCACACACACACGATTCACACACCCACACATATATGCATCCCATATTCATCATTTGTTTTCCCCTTTCACTCAATCTATATGCATGAGGGTTCAAGAACATCGATTAATCGGTTAGATAAATAAAGATTAATATAAAAATACATTTTCTTGATAGAACGAACGGTAGAAACAAAGTAATAGCCTTGATTCTTCAAAGATTCTTGAGTTTCAACTTCAATTCTTCTCAAAAGATGAAGAAATATTGGAGAATAGAAGATGAAAAATTGAGAGAGTGGGAGAGAGGGGAGGCGCGAGTTGGGAAGTGGGGGAGGGAGGGGGGTCGTGTTTTTGGTGTTCTAGGTTTAGGGTTTTCACTCTTATTTATAGAGTTCAAGAATATAATCCCACAATTAAATAAATAAAGATTTGGAGAGATATGGTGGGAGAGATTGGCGTTAATATTGGTGAGAAATAAGGGGGTTTCGAATTTTAGGCTATTTAATTAGCCTATGATTTAATTTAGATATTTCACGGAGTAGAATAAAATATCACGGAGCATAATAAAATAATAATCCTCCCCAAATAATATGAAATAGGCGTTAATATTGATTCCTCCATAAGGAATCAATTTTTAAATATTGGATTAAAATAAGTATTAATCCAATTTATCCTTATCCTTTGGATTTATATCCTAGATAGATTAGGATAAAGATGATATATAAGAAATCCTTATTTAATTGGATTTAGATAAATTTATTTATCTAAGAAATCCTAAGAAATGTTTGATATATTCTGGATATCTATTCTAAATAGAATTAAGATTTATATAAATCTTGATTGATTGGATTTTATTTTTATCTTACGGATTATGATGGAAGTGTTTCTATCTAGTAATATCCTAGTACGATTTAAATAATGATAATCCTAGATCAACGTTATCTTGAATTGTAGGATTTGATTTTATCGAAATAAAATCTAGAATAATCCTAAATGGATTTAGATAGTTAACTCTATCTTGATAAATCCTAAATAAATTTGGATAATTATTATCCAACATAAAACTTAATTATTTAATTGATTCTCCCTTGACTAGATTACATAGTTCTCGTTAATTATCATGTGTGTTTAAATGACATGCATTAAATGGATTTATCTGTTTATTTAGTGTTTATCTATTTTAAGTGGATTATCTGCTTTATCTGCTTATGTGATAATTATGCAAAAACCATATAAAAATATCTAAGTGATGATTACAACAAGTGCGTTGTATACGGTCTCCATCGGTTGGACTGCCAAATTTTGTGAAGTTGATTTTCTAATATTATCGCCACCTACAGAGTAGGGACAATAATCCTACGAAAACAGCAAGTTCATAAGGGCGGACTTCTCACATAATAAATAGAATGAACTAGAAAGTGGTTCCCAATATTATTGCCACCTGCAGAGTGGGGACAATAATCCTAAGGAACTGCGAGTTTCAGGGTTCAATCAGAATTTATGAGATAGCTTGGTTTTGTTGTCAGCACATGAACATTGATATGGGAGTGTGTTGTATTAATAAAATTCTATAATGCTAAATCTGATGGTCGTGCTTAGGCAACATTAGGCGTATTAACCTCCAGAGGAGGATGCAATTGATGTGTCGGTGTTGTGACCAGTAAAATTGTCAAAATTTTAATGCGTATTAACCTCCAGAGGAGGATACAATTTATTAATTTTGTTGTTGTAAGATACATAATTGTTTTGTGGTTATTTGTGATTATGTATTGAGCATGAGTATGTGATAATAAGTTTATTTGTCAAATCTTCATTGTGTCATTTAATATTTGTCTGCGATCCTTAAAGAAAGAAAACTCGAATGCCTAAATTATGTAGACCGAAAATGAAAATGGATAAGTTTCTCATCGCTGAAAACCTTGAGTTTATACTCAATGATTCATGTCCTCCATTTCCTCGATATAATTCCACGAAGAATGTTCGAGAGTGCATTATGCATGTACTTGACAAGCTCTTTGAGGAATAAGGTCAAGCTATTTTCCTTTAAGTAGCTCGACAAGTCTTGGTTAATAACGATGAAAGATGGATATCAATAGAATCTGTCAAAATGATTCGATTGGAATATCCTAAAGTGACATAATGTTTTGAGGATCTTTTGATCACTCAAATAGTTTCTGACACAAGTCATCGCCTAAAGTAACAAGAAATGACTACAAGAAGGTTTAACTGAAAAGTAGAAAATCTTCAGAATAATAGTCGTTATGTTACTGTTAGAGCAAAGTAACATGATAGATGACAAATTCATAAAGGCTGCATTTTTTTAAGTCCTAGTTTATTTGAACAAAAGACTAGATGTGGAAATGGGAGAGCCTGAATTGTCATCAAAGTTTGTTTAAAGCGAGAAAAGATGCTTTGTGAGTTGGATTGACCTATTTTAAAGAAGGACAATGACTTACATGACAATACAACTTCTAAGTAAGAGATCTTGATCCAGTTAGGTTTTTGTTGCAGTGGGAGCTATTAATGCTCAACTATTGTTTTATGGTTGATGCTTAAGGCATCATATTATTAAAATAATATAAGTGCGATAAGGTTGAGTATTCAATAACACATCAACTTATTAATCATTGAATGATAAAGTATTTATGGCTCTTAGCTTTAAGGCCAAGAAAATACTTAGAAATTGTTCGAACTGATCTAGACTATCAAGATTTTAACATTTCGTTAAATAGCTTGAGAGTTGAGAAAGTCTATTTGATGCACTATAAGTTAGAATCATTTTATTTTTCAAGAGATTCAGAATACTTATAGAAGTGTAACATAGAAAGACTAGCAAGTTTCAATGATGGTTTACACCATAAGGAGACGAGCAAAGGGTTATAATCAGTAGTGGGAGTCTAATCTCCATTAACGAATCCAAGCATTCATCTAATGAATGTGATAGTTATGTAAGAAGGAATTAAAGTCTTTCTAAGACAAGTTTGATTATGTGATGAGTTGTACTCATTAAAATCTTATCATTGGTGGGATAAACATTAAAGAAACTACCAACATCAGTACCTTCTACAAAACACGAGTTGTGGACTAGAATGTCTCTAGTCTAGCACATCTCAAGGTGTAATGTTGTTCCAACACGTGTTGGAAAAGTGTCCAAGAAATTGGAGTTGAGTACTGAGGCATGTTTTAAGGTTTGTCCCAAATGATGTAAGGTTATAAGTTCTGTAATCTTCAAAGATATAATTCTTGTATGAAGATCAAGAGATGAACTACAAGCCTAACAGCGTGATAACTCTCAAAATAAAGAGAGAGATATCGGATTTTCCACATTACCAAGAAGTCATACCATTAGAAACTTTTGCACTAATAAAATCAACTTCAATACCTAAGATTGTAAGAACCATATCGTAGTGGGAGCGTTCCACTGGAACACAACAAGTTCTTGGGTCTAAGAGTGTCGTAAGACTCGGTCTTAGATTAACTTGAACATAATCCCTTTAACTACAATGTAGTATTGGTTAATTTGGATAATCATCTTTGAACAGGTGATAGATTCCATATTACAATCTAAGATAGACAACATGTTTTACAAGACTTGCAATACTACCTACAGGCTGTGTCAGTCAGTGGGAGCAAGTATCTTTGCAAGTGTAAATGTGGATCTCAAATGGCTAGACAATGACAATGGGTTATGCCCAAAGAGAATTATCTTCTCGCTATCGTTGTGCCAGGATTTATTCGATCATATTGTCTATTAGAACTTACATAAATTAGAATGTATGTATTATGATTGTCAAGACAGCCTTCTATAAATAGAAGTCTTGAGGAAATCATCTACTAGAACATTCTAATGGGATATGTAATTAAGGGCAAGAAACGCATGATTGGAAGCTTATATAGACCTTCGTGGTCTTAGGCAAGCATCTAAATCAGAGTATATGTGTTTTATCAAAATTGTCAAATATTTGGAATTTGACTTGTGTCCTTAACAGTGTTGTAAGCACAAGGAAGTTGAAAGTGCATTACATATGGTATTATTGGTACTCTACGATGATGAAATCTACAAAAGTTGCAAACAACTAAGATTGGCATCTGGCGTAGGAAACTGGTTGTCTACCCAGTTTAAGATAAATGATTTAAGAGAAACTAATTACATTCTTAGCATCTAAGTCCTTTTAAGATGCTAGAAAGAATGTTGAGATTCTCTTAGGAATCCTATATCTACACATTGCTTGGAACATTTAAGCATTAGAAATTCCATGAAAAGGTTTATACCTCTCAAGATGGAATTGTCTTGTCTCTAGTCAAGTGTCGTTTGACGCTTAGTGAGATCAAGAATTATGAGACTAGTTTCGGAGATAGTTGTCTCATGTATGCTATAATGTGTACTAAGTTTGATATTAGTTGTGCTTATGCATAGCAAGTATATATCATATTAACCATGGCAAAGGATTTTGATTGAGGTAATGAATATACCCTAGTGCTTGAGAAAGACTAGTAACTATATTCTAGTTTACCAGTCATTCATGTAATGTCCTTGGGGTTACACTGTCTTAGTTTTATGACTAATCAGTGATCGAGTAAGTCATCCTCTGAATATGTGTTTACCTTAGGAATATCTTCCTAATAGCTTTAATCGTAAGTTTGAGTATGCCTATGAGTATTATTTTTTTATTACTCTAGTGAAGGCTAACTCAAGGGACACACGAGTTTATTAAGCTAAGCAATCACATATGGGGATGAAATTAATTAAAGATCAAGTACGCAGCAAAGACATTATGGTGAAAAAGATATTATCAGAGAACAACCAAGCAGATTTTTCTTTCACTTAGTGAAATGAATGGTAGTTCGATATATCTAGTACAAAGACCTACTTTGAGTATAAGTGGGAGAGTTTTTGGCAGTGGGTATACTCGAAAGCATGTTTTGAGTATAAGTGGGAGATTGTTAGGTTTGGTATACTGAAAAGCATGTTTCGAGCAAGTTTCGCGCGAATAGAATCTTGCTTGTATACGTAAAACTCTACAATCCACTTTTAACCCGATTCAGTATTATTCGAGCAGTCTCGCACGAATAGAATCACTATTATTATTACATTGTGTTTGCTTGTGCATTTATAAGATGTTTTACAAACATTTAAATGCATAAGAAGTAAACAAAGTCTAAGTCTTTTGCTTAGTAGACCGGTTGTGGGCGTCGTCCACTTTAAGGTAACACGGTCAGATCTATGCAATGCTTTGCAAAAGAAAAAGAAGAATTTCACAACCTAGATAGGCTTTGGCTACCTATCGTGAAAGGTTGCAATGTCAGTCCGCATATTTCTAAGCCTTACTGAAATAAGATGACATTGGTGTGGTATAGCACTGAACGGATCTAACAGCAAGACGTGTCTTTATGCTATCTACTGAAAGACTAGGTCTTGATAAAATACTATTTCTTAATCTACATATGTTAGCATTGAGCATACGGTATTGATTATGCACTACTTTGACTTATCAAATGGTGCGGGTTTTTCGCAACCCAATAATCCTGATATATTGGGTAGTGGTGATTAATATCTAGCGGTGCTAGGATTGCTATTATGTTGAAACGTGCGCGAGGTGAGTCTCGTTTGATAATGTCCTCAAGAGGAGCTCGAACAAGGTTTTATTATTCGGAAAACTGGCCAGTTGGAGTTTTATCGCTCTATGAATAATAAATAAATGTTTCTTGCTAAGTCCACTCTTGGAATTAATAAGATGTTAATTAATTAAGTCCATAGCAGACATTAATTAATTAATGGACATTTATATCTTAAGCGCGGGAAATAAATAATAAACAAAGTGGAAACCCGGATTACTTGTAATTTCGGATTTGGATGGGGAGAGTTCAATATTACTTCTGTAGTGGCTGCTCGTAATATTCCAATATAAGCTTGTATTAAATTGTGGGTTCAATTTAATTAGTAAAAAGCTAATTGGGGGAGCCCATATCCAAAACCTTCCATAGATCCCTGTCTGGGCCCAAAAGGAACTTAATATAAATAGGAGAATAAAGGAGACAGAAATCATTCATTATTATTACTCATAATTTTCGTCCCCCTCTACCTAGAGGAGTTCGAATTTCTCTCCTAATTGGAGAAGGATTTCTTCTGTCTTCTTTATTCGAGTCCTAGTATTTTGATAAGATCAGCCCACCCTGATATCGAGATACAGTTCGGGAACCAGAGAGAAGATCCGTGGTCTAGTATTGAAGATCATCACGTGGAGAAGGCGCGAGCAATCGACGATTCTTTGGAGAATCAAATCGGTAACTCTAAACCGTAGAATTCATGTTTAGGATTTACTTTCTTTGAGCATGAATTATTTGCGTTCTAGCATGCAATTATCTGTTTAACATGTGAATTGATTAATCGCATAATCGGTCAAATAGATCCTACGTCTGATTTATTTGTTTTGTACATGTGTATTGTTCTCTCCAAGCTGTTGGGCAATTCTTCCACTGCCAGTGCATACAGTCGATGCTGCCAAGCATCCCGGGGAAGCCGTGGGTCCGCTCGTGCATGTTCACCAACTCCCTAACGTCGTCGGTTGTTAGCTTTCTCAAGTATTTTTCCTTGAATGCTTTGATGACTGCCTGACAGAATTTAGCTAGGCAATCCCGTCCAGTATGCTCGCTTACATGGAGATACTCATCGAACATATTTGATGTAGTTCCGTAAGCGAGTTGATGTATGGCAGATGTGCATTTCTGCAAAGTCGATATACTTTGTTGGCCCACAGCATCGTTGGTTTGGCAGAAATACAAGTCACGAGGTACAACTGCGCTGACAATGCGCAGGAACAAAGGCCTCTCTAGCCGGAACCGGCACGGAACATCTGATCACTCCATCACGGATCTGTAGAGAAATAATCTGTGAAAAGCCGCAAACCAGCTTGTTCAGGGTCTCGGTGAATATAGATTCGAGGACGTGGTACCCGGACTTGTTGTTCGTTCCAAGCTTGAATAGCAGCTTGGTAGCGTTCCACTTCGTTGTTGATTTCTTCTTGGATTCCCGGTATCGCCGCCTCTAACATTCGATCCATTTGAGCGTCGATTGGTCTTTGATGAGGAGACATTTTTTCGAATTTTAGAGAGAGAAACGAAGTTGAATAGATATGAAAATGGATGGAGTGGTATTTTATAGATAAAATTTTGAATTTATTAAAAAAAAATTGATATTGCGGTCCGTCCGGCCCGAACACTAATTAACGTCGGGCCGGACCCCGGTGCGGCACGTCTCGCCGCCGATAACGCGAGGCGGGCCGGACCCCGGGCACGTCCCTAGGCCGCGACTGTGTCCCCGGGACCAGCCCAGGCCGGAAAACCCTCCTCTCCAACTACGGCCCGGCCCCATGCGTTAATGATGCCCTAAAGCTTCAAACTTGTTAATACAGGTGGAAAACAAGATGATGTAAAGGCGGGACGGCAGCTGACTCGGCGATGGCAGTTCGCGGCGGAATTGTGGGAGACCGTGTGAATTCTAATTTGAACGCTCAGTGTGTGTTTTGTGTGTGAAAAGTGTGCGTCTCCATTAATTTTTGTGGTTAATTCAAAGCACTAAATTCAAGTTCATTTTGCTGTAAATGTCAAATCAATGATTTTACTACAACCGTTTACGTTCAATTCAAACTTTACAAAATAGATTATTCTCTATATTTTTTACTCATAAAATTTGAAAAATTTTTGAGTTTGAATTTATTGTAAACCTAAAAATATATACATTTTTTCCCTATAAATTAAAAATGAGATTAGTTTTAGAATACTATTGGAACTAATTGGCAATCCTATTTTAGGTAATTAATGTATCCACGTAGATGGTCTAAACTCCTATAGTACTCTACTTAATGTCTAGCACTGTAGTTGTGATTTAAGTATACTTTTATTTCTCTAATTTCAATTTTTAGAGAGTATAAACTAAGAGAACATATCTCTAGCACTGTATATATACGTTTTGTGGTTCCAATTAAAATTATATATGTCCCTTAAAAAAAAAAATTTTCTACATTTTATATTTTAGGATATAGATCTCACAATCCACTAATACTATTTTCACTACTTTTTCTCTTTCTCTTTTACTTTATTCTCTTTTATTTTATTCATTATTCTTTTCTTCTCTCTTATTTTACCGATTCTTCTCTCTTATTTTTGAATTGTACATTAAAATCTGTGTCGTTTCAGATGTTTGTATTTTTCAAGAACAGAAGTAGTAAACAATTATGAGACTGAGATTTCTCATCTAAGAAATGTACGTCAGTTGTAAGAGAAAAATTTACCTAGTCATAGCATACCAAAGCAGCAAATGATGTGGTATGTCTTTAATAAACTTTTGAGAAACTGCAAAAGTAAACCATGAAATTATAAGAACAATTAAAATTACATTGAGTAATTGGGGTTTGACATTAATTCAATCAAAATTTCGATTCACCTTCCTTTATAAAGTTAAATAATTTTTTAAAATTCACATCGGTCAAATATGAGATATTTGTCTTCAAGGAGTATTATTTAAATTACGGATGAAGATAGCTATATTGATATAATTGATACTATCTCGTCCAAAAAATAGTTTCTTTTTACCTCTTTTGTCTATCTCTGAAAATTAGTCAACTTCTATTATTGTCTCCAATCACAAATTACACTATTTTATTAAATAGGTAAATAAATTTTTATTTAAAGGCCGACTATAATAACGTGGATATTCTAACTACTTTTGCAGTTTTGTCACTCATGATAATATGGAAAGGTAAGTTTGAAAAATGAATTAATATGGCAGTTGAGGCATTGACCCATGACTTACTTTTACGACTGACACATAATGATTAAAATATAAACAATTAAGACACTAAAGTTGTCTTATAATCTACTCTCTTCTGAGCTTCCATTTCCACTAGAAAATCTGAGTGAGTTACATGTCGACATTTCTCATAACCATTTCGTTTATGGCGCCATTCCACCTAACATACAAAGTTTATCCAAGCTAACTTATCTCGATTTGTCCTACAATCGTTTAGAGGGCCAGATTCTACCCAAACTGTTGCGTAAATTTGGGATGGAGACGTTCATCGGCAATCCCAAGTTACTAGCCACGATTGATTCTGAAGGAGGAAGCAAACATAGAGACAAGTCAGTTACTATAATTTATGCTGTGACAGTAGTATTTGGCTGTGTCTTTCTGTTTTCAATTTTCTTTGGAGTCATTTTATGGAACTTCGATGGAAACATAGCCTATCAAAACATCATTGAAGCAACACAAGACTTTGACTTCAGATACTGTATTGGAACCAGTGCCTATGGGAGCGTCTACAGAGCTCTACTGCCCACTGGAAGAGTCGTTGCTGTGAAGAAACTTCACAGATTTGAAGGAGATAATCTGCACCAACGGAGCATGTTTCTCATCTACGATTACATGGAAAGAGGAAGCCTCTTTGGTGTGTTGAAGGATGAAGAAGAAGCCGTTGAGCTGAACTGGAAGAAGAGAGTAAATGTGGTGAAGGGCATTGCAAATGCTCTATCTTACATGCATCACGATTGCAGCCCTCCTATTCTACACAGAGACATTTCGATCAGCAACATACTCTTGGATTAAGAGTTAGATGTTTATCTGATTTTGGTACAGCTAGATTGCTGGATCCAGATTCTTCCAATCAGACTCTACTTGTGGGAACTCGAGGCTATATTGCACCAGGTATGGATACCTTAATATAGTTTCAAGTAGTAATTGTATTCATGACGATGACTTGTTTGTTGGGTGCAGAGTTGGCCTACACAATGGTGTTACAGAAAAATGTGATGTGTACAGCTTCGGAGTTTTGGCATTGGAAGTCATGTTTGGAGATCATCCGGGGGATTTCCTTTCGTCCATGACGATGATGAAGAGATCCACACAGTTTGCTCAAAACATGATGGTGCAACAACTCTTGGACAAGAGGCTACCATCTCCGACGAAGATGTAAGATTGTCAAGGGAAGTGGTTGGAGTGGTCAAAACAGCACTAAAATGCATAAGATCTGACCCAAAGCTGCGGCCGTATATGAAGGAGGTCTCTCAGGAACTCGCTAAGCGCCCATCACGGTTGATGATGCCATTCAGCTCCATATCAGTGCTTCATCTCATGCACACAAACTGAGCCCCAACTGCCTAAAAGCAGCTTCTTGAATAATATTGTCTATTTTTGTAGAATCAAGATTAAATGACTAGGTGTATATCTATTTTTGCAGTATCTGATGTATTACTGTGTAATAGTTATGTAGCTCCACTCTTAACATATTTGTAAGACTCCCATTTCTGCAGGTAACTTTATTAGTACAGTAACATGTAGACTTATATAAATTGGTGGTTAATACTGTAGTAAACTAAGGTATCTTAACTTAGTCCTTGTATAAATTGTACGCTTTTATTTAACTCTAAAATCTTGCAACAAATTTAGTACACTTTCATTTGTCACTGAACAAAGTCATCTAAATGGATATCAGAAACATATACAACTAACTGAGGCAAGCAACTACTAAAGAACATCCATGTATATCTTCTTAATTGAAGGGAATGTCTTTGGAGACAAGAACCATAACCATCAATTGAATAAATGACAGAGCCAATCTTTAGAGACAATAAACATAACAATAAGGGGAAAAAGGCAAAAGTTTCAACTTGACAAAATAGGTGAATGTGAGTAAATATCACATAAAACTAGGATAACATAGCTTGAAAGATTACTTCTTGAAACATTCAAGAAGCCTTAAAAGGAGCATTACATGTCAAAAAAAACTTCTAACCCAAAACCCTCTTAGTTCAGTGTATGTTCTTCAATCACCCTTTTTCACTTAGATAGAAGAGACAAGATCACTCATCATTGACCATGCGTTTAATTATTTTATATAACGGCTGTTCATCGATTTCCCCAAAAACCAAGGATGTAGGAGTCTGAGAGGATGAGAGTGAATCCCTTGCACAAGAAAAATGAATCCAATAATCGCATTGTGAACAGGAGAAAGCCACTTGATCTACCAATCCCGGAATGATTTTGTGGCAATACCCACACTTCTCATTTCTTCTGTAAGTAAGCATCCTTCTAAATGTGAGAGGATGAGAGTGACAAGACATACTATATTTGCCTCCGAACTTGACTTTGGACAAATAGCCAAGCGAGGGAATGCAGTTTACGTGGAAAGAGTAGTCACATTTAGCACAGTGGTAGAACCAATGCTTGCACTCTATCCCTTCCTCACACACCTCACAGATGTCGTGATCACTACCACTACTACTGCTAGTAGTGCCGGTAGTGATCAAATTCAGTGGATGTTGATCGAATTCACGAAAACGAACCCTTTTTGGTAGCAAAGCACACCTTATATGAATGAAGAAATCACAAATAGTGCACTTATAGACATCGAACAACATGCAGCCGCGGGAGCAACAACTAATGGGGGAGGTCCGCGAAATTCAGTTGGTGCGAATGAGAAGGTGTTGGCTGTGTGAACTGTGCTTTGCAATGAATGGGGCAGCCATGCACGACACGTCAACTGTCATTGGGGATATCATTATCATGAATCCTAGCCAAAGGAAAGTAGTAGCAAGGTCCATTTGGGGATATCATTATCATGAATCCTAGCCAAAGGAAAGTAGTAGCAAGGTCCATTGCAAGGAAGACAACAGAAGATACAATAAAATATCGAATTGAAGAACCATTGGGCCGCGTCCGGACAATGTGTGCAGGGAATTCATCTGGAAGTGCAAACTTGAGAAGGGGGAGAAGGTCTGCACAGACTTTATGGGCAAGGAACAACCAGCCGTTTGTTGAGTACATCTGTAAAATCGAGATGGAGTAGTAATGGTTTGTATACATATATCACATACTAGTTTATTATAATTATGATCTTCTTCCATATCACCAACTAAGACCAAAGGATGCTTGTGAAAAATCTCAATTGCGAGCTTCCTATCTTCATCACCAATACTATCATGTTGGTTTCTCTGGGAGTATGTACGGATCTCCAAACTTGGAAATTTGTCCAACTCGTCATCTGACAGTTGGATCAACTCCAGCCTAGTTCCTGCAATGAATATATTCGTAGTATATGAAGTCGAGTGAATGGCTTATAGTAATATATATGATTGTTACATACTGGATTGAGTGTTCGCGAGACCACATATGACATGAGTAAAGCTCAAGGTTTGGAGACAGAAATAGATGGCGCTACTGGTAACAAGCTGGTATCTGTTGCAAACTATGCATTGTTTGGATCGAGTATTGGCAGGAATAGAATACATGAGAAGCAGAGGCAGAGGACGAGAGGGGAGCGTGATAGCGGTAGGCAGTACAGTGCAGGCTTGATGAATCCAGAAATCACAGAGTTGGCACGAGAAGAAGAAACCTTGATGTATCTCTCCACAACCATCACACAGAGACCAAATCCTTCTACGAAGAGCCACGAGCGGGTGAGGTGGTGTCAAACTTACCAAAAACAAAACATACCATATGATGAGAAGAGTATAGAAGGGAAGATTGATAATTGATTTGTAATTGATACACATTAGAATAGATTATTCTCTACTAAAAATAAATTTGTATCACCCTATAACTAGGGAAGAACCGATTACAATCTATATACAAGAATTACCCTAATCTCTCTTTTTACAATATGGTATCAGAGCGGATGAGGACTCAGAACTAAATCATCATCGTCCATAACCTTTCTCATCCTCCTGTACCTGCACAAACCCAAAAACCATGTCAGATTCGGAGAGTACCGATTTCGGAAAACCTACCATGGAGACATCGAGCAAAAGCTCGCCGATGTTCCCTCCAGAACTAGCCGCGCAATTCGCAGAATTTCTGAGGCTGAGCATTAGCTCTGCCTTGCCAAAAAATCCAACCGAAGAAACGAAGCCCCATCGCCCTGAATCATTGGGCGACATTACCGTCTCGCCCAAACTAGATGGAGAAAATTATCCACTATGGGCTAATACGATCGATAGGGCAATTGGAGGGAAAGGATTGACGTCTCACATTGACGGATTGTCAAACCCCCCTCTTCGATCTGACCCCTCGTATCAGCAATGGCAACAATGCGATCATTGCGTCTTTAGTTGGATAATCAACAACATCAGTCCCGATCTTGTGAATGAGGTGTACAGTATGCGACGGCAATGGACCTATGGGAGGGCCTTGCCGTCACGTATGGAAGCGGAACTGACCCGTTTCAGATCTACGACCTACATAGACAGACAAGTGTCATCAAGCAAGAAGGTATGTCCCTAGAAGCATTGTGGAACAAGCTGCAAGGCTTATGGATCTCGATCGACCGAAGAGATCCCAATCCCATGGAAGGAGAGGCAGCATCAGCGATCGAAAAATACGGTCGAATAGTTCAGAAACAGAGACTTTACCGGTTCATCACTGCATTAGACGATAAATATGAGGTCGTGAAAAAGGAGATAATGAGGCGGGATCCCTTACCGACCGTACGCGCCGCGTATGGGATAGTTCGACGAGAATCAAACAATAACCAAATCCTCACAAAGGAAACAGGGCAGCCCGGAATTGGGACCGGTCTCTCAGCCGTGGACCGTGGTCGCTCCGGCCAGTCACCAAACATTGCCACCAATCGCCCATGGTCTCGGCGACAGGACGAAGATCGGAGCAAATTAATTTGTTCACACTGCGGCGGAAAGAAACACACGAAGGAGGGCTGCTTCCTCCTTGTAGGGTATCCCGACTGGTGGGATGATATGAAGAAGGCGAGGGCAGCGAAGTCTGCGACCAGAAATAATGGGCGGGCGGCGGTGGTGGTGACTAACCGCGTCGCTGACGCCGGAAAATCCGCAGGCAACTCCAACGCTGAGCAACTCACTGACGGAGGAGACCGGAGAAACGAGGAGACAGCGCGAGCTTTAGCCGTGAGGGTGTGGGATGAAGGTAACATTGACGGTGATTCAATTTGGGGTAAAAGCTCTAATCCTCAATATTTTGCAGGAAGGTCCCCAGAATGTGCTATTATTCCACCTGAACCCACAGCTTCTTTAGATACCCTAAAAACCACCCCAAACCCCCACATAATTCGAAATATACCCATACAGTTTGCAATATCACAAAAAACACCCCATTTTCAGCCCTACTCACCAAATCAGCCCCATTTTTTTGCCAAAATCGGAAAAATGACCCCAGAAATTCCTAAATTAGGCTTTAACCCCAACATTGAGTGCAAAAATCAATTTCAGGCCCTGGCCCTTATTGGTTCGGTAGAATCACGAGGGAAAGACAGTGATTGGATATTCAACTGCGGAGCTACGGATACTATGTCATTTGATATATCTGATTTTATTGATGTATTTGCTCCCAGGAAAAAATTTGTCTAAACAGCCAATGGACATTTGATTCCTGTCCAAGGAACGGGCACGATCAAAATATCACCTACATTGAAGATTTCAAATTGCTTATATGTTCCATCATTGGCACATAAATTATTGTCTGTCAGTCATGTCGCGAAAGAGCTGCAGTGCAAACTACTAATGCAACCAAATCTTTGTGTTTTGCAGGATCTCAAGACGGGCTCGACAGTTGGGCATGGCACTGAACAAGATGGATTGTATTATGTGGATAAGGTGGCCCAACACGGTACTGCAATGCTGACTCATAGAACGACTAAATCACAAGGTTAGCTTTGGCACCGCCGGTTAGGACACCCTTCCATTGGATATTTACGATTGCTCTTTCCCAATTTTTCCAATACCCAGTTTTCCTTTCATTGTGATACATGTTATTTGGCAAAAAGCCACAGATATTCCTATAAGCTTAATAACTCTCGTGTGAACACATCTTTTTCTCTAATACATTCTGATGTTTGGGGTCCAGCCCCTGTTTTGGGTAATTATGGATTTAAGTATTTTTTGTTATTTATTGATGATTGTACGCGTATGACTTGGGTTTATTTTTTGAAATCAAAATCTGAAGTTTTTGAAAAATTTACTCATTTCCACACTCTTGTACAAACCCAATACGATAGGAAAATCCAAATTCTTAGATCAGACAATGGGGGGGAATTTGTGAATTCAAGCATGCACCAATTCTTTACAGAAAAAGGGTTAGTGCACCAAACCACTTGTCCTCATACTCCAGAACAGAACGGGGTAGCAGAACGGAAAAATAGGAAAATCTTAGAAATGACTAGGGCACTCCTTGAAGACTCTCAGGTCCCGAAATCCTTTTGGCCAGAGGCTGTAGCCACCTCAGTCTACCTACTAAATCGTCTTCCTTCATATATCTTGAAATTCAAAACACCGCTTGATATTCTCTCAATACAAAACCAAATCCCTCCACCTCTTACACTCGATCCCAAAATATTTGGCTGCTCTGTTTTTGTCCACATACCTAAATCAGATCGCTCCAAGCTCTCCCCATGTTCTATTAAATGTGTTTTTTTGGGATACGGGAAAGATCAAAAAGTTTATAGATGCTTCGACCCTAAAAATAAACGTCTTTACATCACCATGAATTGTGACTTTGTTGAAAATGAATATTTCTATAACCAACTTAGCAGTCAGGGGGAGAAACCATTATCTGATACAGTACCAAATTGTGACCCGCTAAGTTGTTCTTCA
>NC_062970.1:21745073-21785614 GCF_023119035.1 Salvia hispanica | reverse complement strand
AAGAATTTGGAGGTCAATTATGTAGATTACGAAAAACACTCTATGGACTTAAACAGTCTCCAAGAGTGTGGTTCGGGAGATTCGCGCAAGCCATGAAGAAGAATGGCTACTCTCAAAGCAACTCAGACCATACCCTATTCTTGAAAAAGAGAGATGGTCGAGTAGCTTTCCTAATTATCTATGTGGATGACATGATAATAACTGGGGACGATGAAGAGGAGATACAGAATTTAAAGAAAAATTTGTTCCAAGAATTTGAGATGAAAGATCTGGGTCCGCTCAAATACTTTCTGGGAATAGAAGTACTGCGATCCAAGGAAGGCATATTCTTGAGACATAAAAAGTATGTGCTCGACCTCCTTGCTGAAACAGGGTTGTTGGATTGCAAACCCGCAGACATTCCAATGATGGTGAATCATGGAATGAAGTTTGAAGATGGAGCTAAACTAGCCAACAGAGAAGAATACCAGCGACTTGTGGGCAAGTTGATATACTTGTCGCACACTAGACCAGACATCGCCTATGCAGTTGGCGTGATCAGTCAATTTATGCATCGACCTCAAGAAGACCACATGAATGCAGCATTGAGGATAGTTCGCTACCTTAAGGGTACCGTCGGCTATGGAGTATTACTACGAAGGAATGAGGATCTTAAAGTCGATGGATACACTGATGCAGACTGGGCTAGTAACCCTATCGACAGGAGGTCAACTGGAGGGTACTTCACATTTGTTGGTGGGAATTTAGTCACATGGATGAGTAAGAAACAAAAAGTGGTTGCTCTTTCAAGCGCTGAAGCTGAATTCAGAGGGATTAAAAGTGGCATTACTGAGGTACTCTGGCTGCGAAGATTGCTCACAAAGATTGGATTTCCACCTAGTCAGAAAAGTCAATTGTTCTGTGACAACAAAGCTGCTATCAGCATATCAGAAAATCCAGTCCAACATGATAGGACTAAACACGTGGAAGTCGATCGTCACTTCATAAAAGAGAAGCTTGAGGCCGGTGTAGTTGATCTCCCTTTTGTACGATCAGAAGATCAGCTTGCCGACATTCTCACCAAAGCCGTCAACCCAAAGATGTTCAAGGAAGTATTGAGCAAGCTAAGCATCGGAGATGCCGTTGCTTAAGCTTGAGGGGGAGTGTCAAACTTACCAAAAACAAAACATACCATATGATGAGAAGAGTATAGAAGGGAAGATTGATAATTGATTTGTAATTGATACACATTAGAATAGATTATTCTCTACTAAAAATAAATTTGTATCACCCTATAACTAGGGAAGAACCGATTACAATCTATATACAAGAATTACCCTAATGTCTCTTTTTACAATAGGTGGATGGCTCTTGTGTTTGCTTTTGATCTCAACTGCAACCATTGCAGACAGAGGATGGATTTCGAAACCGCAATCCTCACATTTGTAGGTGAGACTGTGACTTCCTTCTTGGAGCCAAAGGATGTGCCTAGGATCACCATCAATTGGTGTATGATTGGGATGGCAGTATCCATTGCTGATTTTTTGGGCACATGATTCGTGCAAAAAAAAATTCGCAAGCAGCAATGGTGCAAGTGTAGGAGGGAGCAGATAGAACTGGCAAACCACAAATTTTACAAAAATGATAGTTATCAGTAACATCCACTTCCATCCCATCTAGAAATGAAGTCAATGGATGAGGATGGCTGAAATGCCTATCCATCTCCACACACTCTCTAAACCTGTAATTTAAAAAGCAGACAGAGGTGTAGTTAAAATATTGACAAGAACTTTGAATATATATATGTAGGGATTGGTTCAATTGAGAACTATTTTGAAACGAGAACTTATCAACTTGCTAACTGATATGGTTTGTGCCACCAATTGATATATGTTGTGTTCTTGTTTAAGATGGTTCTCAATTTAACCACTCTCTATATATGTATATACTTGGTTTGATTTTCCTATTTTTAAAGGAGATCAATAATGGTTGGAGGTAAAGGATCTCCATATACACAAACAGAACATAACAATGGTAAAAATGTACAATTGCATTCAGATATTACTCTCTCCCTTCGGAGGTAATATAGTTATTTCTTTACGACACAAAGATTAAGAAAGTGTGTTATTAAGTGCAAAGCTAAGAAAGTAGAGAGAATTAGTAGAAAAAAAAATGTGTTAATTTTTGCCAAAAATTAAAATGAGTACTCTACAATGGTGGTAGTCCTAAAATGAGTTATATATGCAATTAGAACAAAAGAAAAAGAGATTAACTCGGAAATACAACCGGGGAGGGTAAGATGGGCGAGAAAACATGGGAGGAAAGGAGAGAGTAGAGCAATGCCGGAATGATACTCTGCAAGGCGGAATTGCCTATGAATATTTTCCCTCTTACAGTGAGGCAATTGGATGTGTATGTATTTATGCAATTGAATGTAAGTGAATGATCACCAGATTTTGATGAGAAGGTGTGTTAAGACATGGAAATATTTTCGAATATATATACATGTGTTAACACATGGCAAGAACTTAAGCAGATCCCAAGCTAGCTGGATTGTATTCTTTTCATAAAGTATTAAATATGTCATTGTTAAGAACCTAAATTCCTAACGAATGGATTAAACGGAAAATAATAAGATAAGAGAATCCAGCGTCCGTGAGGGTCAGCGGAGATAAGGATCTAGGCGGCTGTGCGCAGGTTCCAACTCGTCGGGCAACGGCTACAGATCAGATATACGTTTCTGGTTGTGCGCCGAGAGATTCCGTCGGGCAGCCGGTGGCATATGGAATTTAGGATTCAACATATCACACATGGAACTTGGCCAAAATAAGGTATTCATTGAATGATTAAAATGATAACATTCTCCCCTATTTATAATACTAAAACCCTAACTTACTGAACTTAAGATATGGGGATCGTAACAGTCATACAATTCCCAAAATAATACGTACTCCCTCCGTCCCAAGGTATTAGACCAACTTTCCTTTTTGGGATGTCCCAACATATTAGACTCATTTCCTTTTTTAGCAAAAAGCATCTATCTTATTTTATTCTCCACCTACTTTTTTCTCTCTTCTCTCCCCTACTTTTTCCCTCTCTCATACTTTACTCTCTCCACTTTAACTATTTAAATATCAATTCCTTAAATCATGTGCCCAAAAGAAGTGAGTCTAATACTCCGGGACGGAGGGAGTAAAAGATTGTAGTAGATGCCAAGAGTAGGCTACTAAAACTTGTTGCCAAATTAAAAGTATGCTACATGAGTAATTAATTTCAAGCATGCACCTTTATTCTATAGTGAAAGACAAACATTCCATAATATAATACTTGCTAATATCAAAAGGTAAAGTTTTATATAATACTAAAAGAAGTATAGTAGTCCATTTGGTTGCTTTTTAAAATTGGTATCTACTAATGAAAATCTTAAATTATAAAGATATTAATGACCCATCTCTTTACGATGAGTTATAAAGATATTAATGACATCAAGAGAGATAAGTTATAATTCTGCATAATTCTATATCAGCCACCTATGTTATGTTTGATAGGAAATTTTATATATGAAGATAATAATATGTATTTACATATTTATCCTTAAATATTAATATGCTGAGCAATGCATACCCACGCCTACAGATCAAAGTCGGTCGTCTTGTTCACTCGTTGTAGAGCTTCTTGGCAATGGTGGTCCCATTCCTCAAACTGATATAATTAGATCCTCCGTGTCTTTCCTTTGGTAGTGAGCAAGCTGAAGCTGCTCCACCTCATCCTCCATGCCTAGGAAGCAATGGAAAGTCTTCTTGGACATCTTGTTTCCAGCCGAGCTTTCCCCTCTCCATTTGGATTGATGATTATGCTTCTTTTTATGCAGTTTATTTTGCACATCCTTGTTTATCCCTCTCCAGATTCGATGTAATTTGTGAAATTTCGGAGCCTAATTGGTGGAGTGAGCTGCAATCTGTTAAAATGCAGGACTATTTGCATAAGAACTGTGTGTCTTTCAATGGCGGATTCAGATCTGTAGATGAGATCTCTGAGATCCAATTGGAGATTTCATGTCCTTGACTTGGTCGACCGCACAGCTAATGAAACTTTTGTAGTTGCTGGTGTGATTTGCTTGGAGAAAAAGAAGTTTGACGTGGGAACAAGGAGAGACAAAGGGTATGAAAGGTAGTACTCCCCCATCCAAAAAAATAGAGCACAATAACCATTTTTGGTCATCCACAAAAAATAGAGTATATTCATTTGTAGAAAGTTTTTTAACAAATAATAACCATACACATCATTCCACTAACACTATTTCTACTTACTTTTTCTCCTCTTCTCTTACTTTTTTCTCTTCCCTCTTATTTTACCAATTCTATATTAAAACACGTGACATACACCAATTGCTCTATTTTTTGTGGACGGAGGGAGTATAATTTTCTATTTCTGGGTACACAATACAAGTCGGAATTGCTATTCCACAAAAATTGTAAGATACAAATCAATACATTTCCAGCATATTTCAGTAGCACAAAAATTGTAAGATACAAATCAATACATTTCCAGAATATTTCAGCAGGCCTAGAGACATACCAAAAAACAAGGGCGGGTGTGGTGGGCTAAATAGGTTATCAAACAGATGGAAATATAGAGATACATATCTATTTCTAGGCATTACTAAGTTATCAAACGAGCCCTAAATTTATTATGTTTTATTTTGAATATACGAATCATCATCGATATATTTTCCTTATCAAACGATTCGCGATAATATATTTTCTAAGATACCCATGTGACCACGTTTGAATTAATAATCTATATTTAGATCATAAAATTTGATCAAATTTTTTTCAATCTCATAAACTATTAAATCACTATGCTTCATTTTTTCTCAATTATCACACATGTATAGAAACGATGTTATCTCCTTAATTTATAAAACAATATTGTTTTAGCATCAGCAGAATATGTCAGTTTATAGACGGATGAGATACTTGAGAAATATTCAAAGTTCGAGGTAATATTATCAAATGTTTTTTAACATACCTAAATTCACCTTAACTTCGGAATTTATATGTCAAATACCCCTTTAATATTCAAGGAAAGCTACATATGTATATAAGGGTGTAATCAAATGATAACTAACGTAATGTGATAACTTCGATAACTCGTCAACTCAATATATAAAATGTCAATGCAATGACATGAGTATGTCAAATATGTCATTGTGTTCATATTTTTAATATTCTGAGTTGTCAACTTATCACAGTTATCGCACTAAGCTATTTATCATTCTAGCACGACCCTTGTTGATCAGAATTAACATTGAAGTTGAATTAATAATAAATCAGAAGTACATATGTTGATGATGATCTTATAAGATTCTAAGTAAATAGATACTGAGTTCAGGAGGAGCAGTGCCATTGTTGTCTGGGTTTAGCATGTAAAAAGCCTCAGAATCCGAAGAGCCAATCACCCTCTCAAACTTGGACCTCATGTATATCACCTCTTCCTCGTCTCCGTCCGCAACCGCAGGCAGAACTCCGGCGCCCATCGATATTGGCTCCACCACCTTCAATATCTTTCGCTCCTTGTCTCCACATTCCATCCTCGTCGCTGTTCCGCACTTCACTCCGTTGTAGTAAGTTTGCCAAACGCGCTCTTCTACTAATGCAAGATCGCTCCTCTTCTCTCTCTTCTCGCTCTCAAGCGTGATGCGTATGGTCCCGCATCCCATTTCCCGAACCAATCCTGATCATCCATCAATTTATTACTCTCTCCGTCCACAAAATAGTATCTAAATTGCCATTTTAGGTAAGTGGATCCATAATCTGCTAAAATTATTAAACTTACATTCCATTATAAAATTAATTTATAAAAGTGGAACTTATATTTTAATAACTTTTTCCATCCACTTTTCCTTCTCCGTGAGACTAAAAATGGGGCACGGCGTGAGTATGCCTTTTTTTTTTTCTCTTCTTCAATTGTTGAATGAATTTCAAGCAATATCACTTCACATATATGGAAAACGGGGTGTATTAGGGTCCTTACACATTCTCAGTGCAAAACACAGCACAAATCACAACCCTTGGATGCTTGAATTGGATGATTGTGATAATAATAGTCGAGCTATATTATTAGACAGAGAATCTATATTATTAGACTAAAAATCTACATTATGATATTACATGTGGCATTAATCTAACCCTTATATCATAAGATCTGATGGATTGCAAGTGTTTTGTGTTTTACTTAGAATATGATGACATCCATACAGTAGAGATTAATAATTTAGATACCTGTAATTGGTGTAGCGAGTTGGATGAGCAGCGAAGGGTCAGATTTGGAATCCTTTTGGAAAGACAAGTGAACGTGGCCGCGCTTGTTGCCAAATAAGGTTCCTATCATCACTCTTTTATTCGAGTTTTTCCCAAATAATGATCGCAGCCTAAAAACCAGTGCCAAACCATGCAGTTTCCTACTGTTACTCTTTGATTTGCCATCATCTTCTTCATTATTGTTACTTGTTTTGCTAGTCCACTTGAAATGGCTATGCTCCACCTCTTTCTTGTTTACACTACTTGCCATTATGCCTATGGCTTCTCTCTCTGTCTCTTTCTATATATGTGCATACTGACAAATACTTTAATTATAAACAGGAGCTACCTGATTGATGCCTCCTTTAATAAAGACATCTTCAATTTGGTGTTGCTAACTTCAAATTGATACTGCTTGTTATCTTTTTTGTTTACACAATATAATAGTTTTCTTTAATTTTAATTTTGAACATGGGTCAGAAAAGGAGAAGATAAAGACGCTCCCACTGCCGAAAATAAAACAAGGAAAGATGAGGTTTTGAAGCAAAAGAGACAAAGCTGGTCTTGTTGTTTCACTTTCTTGTGGGCCAAAGCAGTTCCTTGGGATTGGGAAATTAATATGAATGGAAATTGCTTGAGTGACACACTTTTGACTATGGAATAAATTAGTTGAAATCCTACTGTCATATAACTTGGAAAATTGGAGATAGTAGCTATATTTTATTTTGCTCGGATCAAAACAGGTTACTTATAATTAAACTCTTTTTCCAATGTTCCTTTGGGGGTCATTGCAAATCCAAATGATTGGTCTACCAAATGATTGAATTGCACCTTCATTACTTACCTTAACGATTCAAAAGATGAAACTGTTCCATTTAGCTTGAGACATTAGACTGAGACGTACTAAAAAGAAAAATGTCTCATTTAGATCGGGACAAAGGAATTAGTTTAGTGATATCATCCACTTTCAGCCCGCATTCTGACATTTGTGGGACAATACATATACAGGGGTCGGTTCAAATTGGGTTTCCCCGATACCTGCAACCCAAATTAACAGCCCTATTAAGACTATAAACTCTTCATGTCTTCCCACTATAATTAGGGATAAAATTGATTGTATGCTTGGTGTGCATTTTTTATCTTGCTTAGATGGAAGAAAAATGTGGCCATTCGTAGCGTTTAAAATTGCCAAAATGTGAGCATGTCTTCTTTATATAAACACTAAATACTAGAGTCTTGATTCAAACACATTCAATCATCTCAGTAAATATAAAAGTCTAAAGATCAAACCTCGTTACTCCACTTCCCTAATAAAAAATGCAATAGAGGATTTGAATTGCTTTTATTTAATATTACTATTATTACTCCCGATGAACTATAATAAGAGTCACGTTTTTTTTATTTTTGACATGTCTCAAAATAAGAATCACATTTCACTTTTACCAAAAATAGTAAGTAGGTTTCACATTCCACTAACTCACATTCGTCACATTTTATTATAAAATCAATATAAAATTTAGATCTCATAGTTTACTCACTTTTTCAACTCACTGTTCTTTAAATTTCTTAAAACTAGTATCCACACCAAATGTGACTCCTATTGTGGGACGGAGGTAGTATTTTTGTCTACAATATTATGTTAGCTAGACCACATGTAAATAATGAGAATCTTGAGAAACAATTTAATTACAAATAAATCTTTGTGTAGATATACTACAATGAGTTCTTAACTTAAACTGAGCCACACATTACTCCCACGAGCATTTTGTACATGATTCGAGAAGAAAGATGAGTCCTGGGAGAACAGTGCCCTACCTAGCCTACTAAATGGTTGACAAAGTAAATGAGTTGCTGCTTGCAGTTGGTTGGGTCTCGGGGTCCGACTGCTTGGAACCCGAGCCACCTCCATTCATCCGAGCACGTGCCTCAGCAAACATCCTCTGCTGCTCTGCCAATGCTTCTTCTTCAGTCATTTCAGCTCCGTTGCTCCACTTCCCACTTCTCACGGTGTCCTGTACCCATCCACAGCCATTGAGTATTATGTGGTTGATGCACACTAGCTAAATATAGGTAAGGAAACAAAGCATGATACATTTTTCTATAGCATATCCATCCCCCCACAAACATTGTGATTCTACAACTCTTGAAGAGACATAGGAAGAATATCAAGGCATTTTGCTAGGCAGTATATGATCATAAGACCTTGTATGTTCGACTACAATGTCTTTACTATATGAAATATGAATGCTATGTTTGCTCGGATGTACTAAACAATCACCATATAAATATAGAGATGAGTTATTCTACAAACCGCTCTTAGATTATAAACTAGGACTATTTTCAACCATTAGATCATGAACATTTACAGTCAACTTGTTGAATGAATTCATGGTCCTTGGTTCAACTACCAAAAGTGAAAAAATAGTACTATTTTTTTAATTCATACTCCTACAATTTTCCAAGTTCATATTTTTCCACAACATATACATATATGCTCCACATCCATGAAATCATGCAACAAGATGAGAAATCACCATGTGGTCTGCAAATGGTTTCTAGTTAATGTTTGAAAAATTGTTTATATATATGTAGGATTGTGATCTATGCAAAACTAGATCTTAATACAAAAACGCAGAACAAAAAATCATATGGGGGGCATTTTTAGGTCGATGTTAATTTATTTTTTGGTCATTTTAATAAAGGATGACCTAAAATGATTTTAAAATGACATCAAACCGGATTTTGTAATGATCCTTCATGTTTTTGGTTAATTATTGACCATCAGATCGTCTATCTTAGGGCCACGATTTTGGTTGCATTTCTGTACTAAGATGCAATTTTGGATCGTGCTTATCTTTTATATCATGAATCACATTGTGTAATTAATAGATATCAAATTGTTGCAAAGATTTGGCCTTTGAAGCAAACATTAGATTCACGAATGACTATCTTCTTATCATATGTATCAGAAAACACATGTAGTAAATTCTAACGGTAGAATTGAGTGTGAACTGCATTGTGCTTTTGCATGTGAACCTAATCAAGAGAGAGGGAGAGAGTTTTGTTTACCACTGTCTCAAGCCTGTGCTGCTCATACGCAGCATAAACTTCTTCAATATACTCCCCAAATCCAAGAACCTGAAACCAAAGTTCCAGAACGTATCCATTAGCAGCTATATAGGGTCAGAATAACTAATGCAATAGAAATTCACAAATCAGAAATTCTACATGTATATTTAGTTTGACAATCAAGTCAAACTTAACTTCAACTAGAGCACCAAACTACACTATCAGGATACCACATTTAATTGCAGCTATAAAAACTGCTTCAGAAATATGGAACAGCATCCCACAAATGATCAAGTCAATTCAAAGCAACCTCTTTATTTCACACTTCATCAAATCGAAAGAGAATAATACATCACTGCAACAAGGACAAATGGAACATCCAACATAAAAAAGAGATATCACGGCAAAACTTCCTAGCTGGTAAGTTCAACTGTATCATGCGCTATAATCACATGTAAAATATACTCTTGTGTAGTATTCTTAATATGTGTATTTACAGTACTCCAAACTTTTTAAAACCTTTAACTCCAATGGTTTCTTGAGTCCATTTATTTTCCTTATACTACCACCAAAAAATTTCCTAGGATGGTATAGTTCTACAGAAGAGTTAAATAAGTTCTTAGAAAAAGAATTCCTAGTGACACCCAACTTTAATGGGTCGGGTTTTGGGAAAATGGGGTGCGCCATTTCTGCAATTGGGCCGGGTTTAGGGTTAAGGGGAAATGGGCTGGGTAATTTGGGAAATTGGGCAGGGTTTTGGGCTAAGCCAGTTGCCACCATTAACACCATGGCGCCGCCATCAAAATCTGCCACAAATGTTCATGGCAAAGGAATTTTTTCAAAATCCGCCATGAAAGAGTCATGTCAGTGCTATGGCAGATTTTTATGACATTGGACTGAATTTGAGGGTTATAATTAATAAGCACCACAGAGTACTCCACGACCCATTGTTGATGTCTAGACACTAAGCTAAATTTTTTACTATGGCAAGGACCTAAAAGTACAAAATATAGAATCATCGATTCGAACAGTCGTAAGTTCAGAAGCTAGAACGTCTTGGGTGGTCAAAATTAAATGACAGGATTATAAAAACGAGGAAAACACAATTATCACTACTAGAATACTCAAATCGGGTGACAAGGTAGTATGAATTGTACAATCAGAAGGAAGCTCACAAAAAAATTAAAAAAGAAACTAAACTCATACTATGTATAGAAAGCTGGGTATCTATATTCTAACAGTGCATTCAAATTTCATTAGAAACATGATATGATCCTAGTAAGAATTGACTTCTCTTTACTTTACTTCTACTCCCAGAATCTATGCTCAAGTCACAATACCATTTGTTCGTGCAGACAGTTTTCTGCAACGGACATTATTAATTATCATCAGTACACCTTACAATCAAGTAACAAAAGTAACAAGTCTCAGTTTCCTCTCTTGGTGCTATTTTCGGGTTGTGCAGTCGCATCAGTATATATTTTGTTGATGCACATTTTGTATTCCGAGCGATGGAGACTTTGAAAATATAATAAAGCTAGTTTTTTTCTATATGCTCGTAAGTTCATCGAAAGTAAACAATTTATCAGCCCAAAAACATTTCATCCAAAAAACACCAAATTCCACAATCATTACGAATTTCAAAAATATTGCTATAAATACTTCCAGTAAAAAGGAAAGTTAAACATTTTCATATGGATGATATAAAAGAGATCAGAAACCTCTAAGGCCTTGAGCACATGTTCTGGTGCAATTGTTCTTTTATCTTCTCTGTTACAGACTTCATTGGATTCAGACGAAACAAGATTGATAAACTCTGCAAGAAGAAAAAACATTATATTCATTTTACCATCAGCGACGAAAGTGGAACCTCATGCTAAGATCACTCATGGAGATTTCATAAGACAGGACTGAAGTGAAAATAATACTCCTACTATCAAATCAATTCCATCTTATCTGGGTAAAGGTAAGAGTACTATGATGTTTGTTATCAATAATAATCAATAGGCCATATCCGATAACATCTATGAGAAAACAGAAAACATAAAACACTATCCACTCTTATGACAAAGCCTCACAGTTGTTAAATCATAAGGGGGCATTTACTAGTGACGGATAAATTGATTAAATATAGGATGGAGCATTTAAATGATAAGTTGGTCGATAAAGCTAAAATTTAATCAATCCATCAAAATCCATCAAAGTAAACAGTAGATTAACTTGGATTATTTTTATTCATTCATCCTATCACACAAAGCAAATGCCGTCTAAATTTGTGAGCAACATCCAAAGTTAATTAACCAATGAACCTCTCGATGCACAATAAGAACTGTTAAGAACAAATAAGTGGACTTAAGTACAAATAGGCTGAGTCACTAAAATAATAAATAGTTAGTTCCCAAGGTAATCACTTAATTATACAGGCAAGAATAATAACTAAAACTTTCTAGGTGCGCATCATCATAGTTTTATGTTTGTACATCCCACGCATCAATACTACACAAAAGAATTACATAGACATGACCAGTAACATCATTCAGAAATTGATAGCATGCAGAATCAGACATCTGTGATCACAATGAAAAGGCAAAGAGGCAGTTACTGAATTTACAGCCTGCATGACCTGGTTATAATATAACTGCGAAAGTTGTCCCGTTTAGCATAAATAAAAAATTCAAGATAAATAAGAAAGAGTCCAGGTTACGCACCTACACAGCACTCAATTAAAAGATCTTGAGTATCTCTAGCAACACGAACATCTGGAGGTAGCATCTCCTTGATGATTTTTGTCATTGTCGCTGAAAAGGAATAATCATTGTTATTTACAAGCAAATAACTGACTCCCTGTAAAATTGATCGAGTCCATATATATGTTTCTGAAAACCAAAACCACAACATCAGCAATATTTCTATATTAAAGACCTTACTAGAGTCCAATTTCAAAAAGTGAATTTTGTCCCTAAATATGTGTCCTATTGCAAAGAAAAATATTACTCCCGTGTTAACATCATAATCATCATTAAAGGATTTTTGCCTTTTCAGTTTTCCAAGCAGCAAAATAAGGATAACATTCTGGAATACGATATGTATGGAATTCATCATCGTTAGACAGCTTTTTGTTAGCAATTTAAATCACTCTGCATAGATGTAGGAGGGCATAACAATATCCAATCATACAAACTGCACATATGATTTGATCAACACAACAATGTAAAGCACAGCTGACTCATACAAAAAACGGGGCAATACAAACCCTACATAATGTGAAGACGATTGCTGCAAACTTTATGCATCTATTTCGTTTGAACATAGGAAAACGCTTATCTGAGTTTAGATGTGTTTTACCGAATTTTATTTATAGAAATCATGAAATTCTAAAAAAAAAACCGGGGATATTTTGAAAGGGAAAACCTTTTGGAAGGGAAGCATCCTCTTTTGTTCGGCCAACAATGTCCATAGGTTCCATTTTCACCTTCAAAAACGAAACCAAACGAATCGCAAAGTAAATTCATACCCAATTACATCATACATTTAGGTAATTGAATGAGAGAATAAAGCAATTGAGCTTGGCGTTACCTGAGACTGAAAGGCAGTGAATGTGCAAGATCAAGAGAGGTGATAAAAATGAAAAGCGGTGTTTTTTGGAAGTGGTATCAACCGAATGAGAGACGTGACGCAGTTTGCCGGCGACGGAGGTGGTGGCTCATGGCCGATTTGAGAGAGAGGGGGTGCTGAGCCAAAGATTCTACCTGACTAAGTCAATCAAGATTTAATCGCGTGTAACAACCCTACTGGTACTCTATCGAGACATGCCCATGAGTCTGGAACCCGGGTTTTGGTTGCGGAAAATCTTGAACTGGAACCAAACCGTGAGCGTATTTTGCGGTTATGGTTATGGTTATGGTTATGGTTTGAAAACTGTCGGTTCCGATTTTGATTCCGAACAGATGGTTTTTTTGAGGTTCATTTCAGTTGTAATCTTGGACAATTCACCTTCCACTAACTATGGTTATTCACCTTCCTCTCATTATGGTTGACCAAATTGGGGGAATTATGGTTGTTCTCATTCCACTAATTAATTGGAGAAAGTCTTAGAAGTGAGCATATGCCTGCCATGTTCATATGAAATGGGCAAGAATTGAAATCTTGGACAATAGGTTAGATCTGTTTGTGCATTGGACAATTCACTTTGCAATAAATGAACTTGATTTTACACATTTACCCCACCTATCCACCTCATTACCTTCTCTCTCACTCATCCGTCGACTAAAATTAGGGCGAAATCACTTCCGTCTGGGAAGGTCAACGAGGAGACAATTCCAACTATTTGAGGGGCAAAGACAACAATTCACATGAAGAGGCAGCCCTAGAAATTAGGGCAAGCCACCCTATAAATAGAAGGTCACATGAAGAGGAAAAGGAGACTTTGGAGGTTCCAAAAAGTTCCACACTTGGAGGCTATCTCTATTACTTCTCGTTCCTCGCTCTTAGTCCAAATTTTTACCTGAAGATTTCGGCCATCGGCCGAAGGGGAGTCTTCGTCGTTCTAGCCAATCGTAGTAGTTAGAAGATTCACTGTTTCAACGCTCCGAGGAGCCAAACAATCATTAATGCTATGTTTTTAAGTTTTTGTAGTTTTAACTTGTGGTGTTTTGCTTGCATTTGACATGGATCGTACTTAGTTTCTTGTTTGAACATCGTATGCTTGAAGATCTCGTTTTGAAATGAAGTTTATGTTCGTTTACTTTCGGATTTTAGTTATGATCTCATTACTTTCTTCCTAGTTAGTTAGATCTAGTGATTTCATGTTGGATTCTGTTAATTGCAAGTCTTGATTTATCTCACAGGTTAGATCTGTTTATTTTTGCGCAATTTTTACAAGTGTTTGGTCGTTTAAACTCCACAAAGATGTATGGAACTCGATGTTGCTTAATTCTGTTACCTTGCATGATAGGCAGCCTGCGTAAATTAGGAATCGCATGTTTAATCGCCTTAGTTTTAACTTTGATTTCCAGATGTTAGTAATTTCAATTTAAGCTTCATTTTTCTTTGAATTTGCATTACTTGGTGAGGAAGACAATTCCACCATCCTTTTTTGGACCACTTTATGCTTTTAACCACCTTTTACCTTTTTTTCCTTCTACCTTTTCAGCTTTTTGTGTAGATTTGATAGTAAGTCGGCCAGTGCAATCTGATATTCTCTGTAGCTTTTGTCTGTCCATTTATAGTAATTTCTCACTTTTCACAAGCACCACAACAGTCTCGTACTCATGTTTACGTGCACAACCATGTCCCGATATAATAGTAGCTTAGTGGTCAGGATAGTATAGGTCTCTCTTTAATTTACGTCTATATTAAACTCAACCCAAACGTGGTAGCAAACCAACCCTTCCAGAATGTCATCACAATCATATTAAGCATACATCTATCTCTGTGGGATTTGACCCTTTACACCACTATACTAGCCAGTAGAAGCAGGTTGAGGTTTTGATGACAGATTTTAGGTTTCTTGCCCAGGATACGATTAACAGACCCGAAGTCGAGTCTTCTCTAGGCTGAAGACTCGTCCAGACAGAAACAAACGTGTTGTAAAACCGGTGTTGGGATCTCAACTAGTGCACGACTTGGAATTGAGCTTGAACTAACTATTTCCTTCGATCCTCTTTCTTCTTTCATGTTCAAATTTTCTTCTTCTTTTGCTCCTTCTTCTGGAAAACTTGTCCCCTCTACAATGATTGATGAAAGTTGTTCTTCCTCTTTTCTTGCTGGAGCATTTGTTTTCTCTTGTTCGCCATCATGTTGTTGTTTCACGGCTGATACAAAGGCTCGTTCGATCACGATTCAATCTGTGGCACCAATCGATCAATCAACCTTTCTATCAAATCATCCGGCAGCGTCATCGAGGTACTCATGGACGTCGTCGGTAGTGGAGCAAGTGCATGGAGTGACTGCTGGTGTCGCTTAGCTATGATACCACCTAATGTGAGCTTCGTTGCGGAACGAGATTCACGTGCCCAAGATACGATTAACGGACCCAAAGTCGAGTCTTCTCTAGGCTGAAGATTCGTCCAGACAGAAACAAATGTGTTGCTGCAGTCTAAAAAGAACAACAACTTTGGAAACCCCTTAGAAACCTTTCACAGAACAGGTAGCGTTCGCTGCATGTTCTTGAATAGATTCTGCTACAGAAACGAATTTCAGCAGCCACCGAATGAGATGTACGCTCTGGAATAATTGTGAGTCTCATAGGGACTCGGAATAATGACGGAAATAAGATGGATATCGACGCGATTATGGAATGGAAGAACGGAATGAATGACGCCTTTTAAATAAAATAACAAAGACTCTAAAACTCATGAAATTCAATCGAAAATGAACACTTTGCTATAAGAATTTAATCAAGGAAGGAAGAGAATCACAAATAATCTAAAACTCACGAAATTTATTGCTAAAAACTTACAACTTTATTAATCAAAAAACTCGTCTACTTTTCTTCCGTAAACTACACGCCTTTTATAGGCAAACTATTGAATATAAAATCTAATAAATCTCCTAATGAGATAACTGCTACTAATTTAATAAAATAAAGAACTATAATATAGTCTTAATCCTAATAGAAAACGATTTTAAATAACAATTTTAAATCTAACTAAATCCTAACAACTCCTAAACAAAAATCCCAACAAAAATCCCAAGCTATACTTAGGCTAATTCTTAACTACTTCATGTAGGTGCATATTCTTAATTATTTAACAAATATATTATAATAAAAACTCAATTTATCAAACAATATCTCCCGGCAGTTCTCGTTCTTGCCAACTTAAGACTTTAGGCCAAGATATGTTTCCTCTTTTCATGCATGGCTTCGGGATCGAAACGAGGATCACATCACAATGACACAACTAAGTTAAGGTTTTCCCTGACTAATTGAACATACGAACCTGCACAAACTTGCTCTTTCAACGACGCACGTTTCTTGAATGGGCGCGAAACTATAGTGTGATTAGTAGGACACCCGCACAACTGGAACACATTTATCAGCTCCTTCACGTCAGTGATGCATATTGCATTGCTAATTTGTGAATGGACCGTAATACATTTAGGCGCCTAGCTATGTTTTAAGAGAGAGGGGTGGGTTGCGTATGGGTAAATCCCTCGGAGTGGAGGAACAAGTTGCTATATTCGTCGATGTCCTACCTTTTAAAAGAGATCTGGAGCCACCATTTCTTCGTATATGCACAAAGTGTTAGGTAATGTTTTGAACCTCCATGAAGTTCTGCTGGCCAAGCCAGCTCCAAAGTTGGATTATTGCAACCACCATCGGCGGAAATGGTTTAAGGTAACGTTTGCCTTCTAGCAATGTGTGTATTGGTCCATTATTTGCTCTGAAATTTGTTTTTTTAAATATTACCTGTGTGAGTTTTTGTAGGGCTGCCTTGGTGTGTTGGATTGTACACAAATTAATGTCTTAGTAAGTAATACAGACAAACCACAGTTTCGTTCTAGGAAGGGACAAATATCGACAAACACATTTGCGGTTTGTGATTGGAACATGCAATTCGCGTATGCATTACCTGGATGGGAGGGTTCAGTTGGCGACTCTCGAGTTTTGAGGGATGTTGTGACTCAGGTTAATAGTTTGAAGGTCCCAAAAGGTTATATCTATCACATATATTCAACATATTCTATTGTGTATCTTACATTCTTCCTCTCTCATCATTATCTTTGGTATGCAGAGTGTTATTAATTATGTGATAATGGCTACGCGAATAGTGAGGGGTTCTCGACACCTTACTATGAGTTCGCTATCATCTGAAGGAATGGGTTCCAGGCACTGACGCCCCATAAAATGCCATCCAGTTGTTCAATATGCGCCACACCAAAGTAAGGAATGTAATTGAGAGGGCGTTTTCCGTACTGAAGATGCATTGGGGGGGTCCTCCGAAGTGGAACATTTTATCCAATAAAAATGCAGATTCGCCTTATAATAGCTTGTTATTCTATTGCATAACTTCATACGCCGTGAGATGGAAATAGACCCAATTGAAGCTTAAATAGAAGATGATAGACTCAGGGTGATTCTTGAAGACGACAATGATCCCACTGAATTTGTTGAATGAATCTCATTGAGCTGTCAAATGAGTGGAATAAAAATTGGCATGAAATAGCTCAAGAAATGTGGCTAAATAGATGAAGGAATAAGTTTTGTTTCCTCATTTTATCTTTGTTTACTTATTTGTGTATTCTTGTATTTGGAATATAGACATCCGGTTAGTGCATGATGTAATACTTTTTACGTACTTTTTGTTGTAATGATTCCATATGCTTTGTCATTAACTTTTCAGTACACTGAATTAGACATGATCAAAGATGGACAACATCCCGGTGTGCTTGTGTGGAGGTTCGCTGTGCCGGCCAAGCTGCAAAGCATCCTGGACGGTACTACTACAAGAGCCCTGCTAGTGAATCACCTGAATTCATTCATATGGTGTGATGAGCAGCTTCATGTATCCGGTAAAGGAGATAATCATCAATCAATCGCCACCTCTATACTCGACATTGGGTAACTCTACCAATCCGAAACAATAAAGAATATAGTGTGCATTGTTTGTGGGTTGATCAAGAAACAACTTGAGCTCATAAGCATCATAGTATTTGGATTCATGGCGATTGTACTTGTCTTCCTTGGTATTCTAATTGGGAAGATGTTTTAGGCATGATTTAGGGGTCGTTTTATGTTATTTAGAGTACCGTGCGAACCTCGCTATCTCATTATTTAAACTTTTAGATTTTTTTTGACTTGGTATTTTGTATATATAACTATATTGCAAGGAAATAAAAAATACGGCGAGATATGAACTTAACAAAACAACGGATAAGTCTAGCATGCATGGTCCCAAAATACGAAGCCATATTCAAAGAATACAACTACAAACAGTACATGAAAGGAAGGTTACTGAAAGTGCAGATTTTCGGTGCTGTGTTAATTTAAGGGTGTATCCAACTGATCAGATTGAAAATCCCAACCTAGTAGAGTCGTTGGCACGACAACCGGAACCTGGTATCAAATAAAATTCCTTAACCCATTTCTACTGGCTAGTATAGTGGATGTAAGGGTCGAATCCCACATAGATGGACGCGTTAGGATAATTGTGGTGATAATCTGGAAGGGTTTGGTTAGCTACCACGCTTTTGGGTTGAGACTCTACCTAGACAGGAATTAAAAGTGGTACTCTACTGACTGGTGGGCGTGAAAGTGATCGACATGTGGCTGTGTACGTGAGAATAGGGGACAAGGTGTCTCAGAGACATGTGAAAAGTAAACAGTTACTAAATAAGGTAATATGGAATAAAAGAGGATATGTGGTGGCTGGGTGGAAACTCTAACAGGTCTTGAGGGTATAAACTTAAAGTAAAGGACAAAAGCAAAGAGTAACTAAAAAGCAAAAGTGGTCCTAGAAAAAGTGGATTGTGATGTTTTCTTCTTCAACAAGTATGTACAAAAATTATATGAACACAAACTTCATGGATGAACTCAGATTCACAACTTCAAACATAAGATCCATCAATTAAAAAGCTTAAACTTGAAGATTAACGGCTAATAACTCCAGATTACTCCTACTGGCTAACATGCAGGGTGGCAACGACAACGAAGAACGAGAAACTCATGCACGAGAACTTAAACCGAAACATGAACTTGAAATTCCAATTAACAAACCCAGATCTAGCCTACTCAAACAAACATGCATAAACACTTAGAAAATAAACGCGATAACTAGATCTAACTTTCCTAGGCAGAATGAAGCAGATTTAGACCAAAGAGAGATGTGTAAAACAAACTTCATAACTAAAACGTTTGGATCTTAACGAAATACTTCAAAAGGCAACAAGATTTAAGTTTGCAACAGATCCAACGAAGAAAACAAGTAAAGATTAAACTAAGAAAGCGAGTAAAGATTGTTTTGCCACTCTGGGCGATGAAACTGCTACTACTACGGATGGACTGGCTGAAACGATGGATGATGACTTTCCGGTGGACGTCTGGAACTTCAGGTGACCATGGCTGTGGCGAGGAATGAGGAGATTGTGGACTAAGCTGAAAGGAACTGATCTTTATCGAGAGAGAACTCTAGCTAAGTGAAGTGGTGAATGAGAACTAAGAACTCCTTTTCTCTCTCTCCAAGTGGCTTCTTTTATAGGGTGGCTTGCCCTTACTTTTATGGTAGAATTCCTTCGTGAAATGACTCTCTTGCCCTTGTTTACGGTTAATCATCCCAGTAATCCTTCTTCTCTATCTCGAGCCTTCTCTCTGGCATGCATCCTGGTCAGTATTACGGGACCTGGGGCATCTCGTCCCTCCTTGAAATTCCCCCTGTCTGTTGGCACCTTTCGCAACACTGATAAAACTCGAAGGCATCCCTATTAAGCGTCGGCCAGTAGAACCCACTATCCAATACTTTCCTCGCTGTCTATCTTGGTCCAAAGTGACCTCCACACGCCAAGGTATGACAATGATTCAGCACATCTCTTTGTTCCCATTCGGGAATGCAGCGTCTGATCACTTGATCTGAGCACATCTTCCTTAAGTAAGGATCATCCCAAAATTAGTATTTGGCCTCACTTTTTATTTTCATCTTCTAGGCCTGGGAAATTTCTTCTGAACTTGGCACCTCTCCCGTGACCAAGTAATTTGCCAAGTCAGCGAACCATGGTTCTGCGTTTAGTGTTCGCTTCCCCTTGTCGGATTCTCCTACACCGGTTAATGCCAAAACTGCTTTCCAACTGATCGGTCTAGGGAATTCCCCTAGATAATACAAATGCTCTTCAGGAAAAGCATTGGGTATGGCCTCTTCCGTCTTTCCCTGAAAAATTCTGCTTAAGTGATCGGCAACTCTATTCTCTGTTCCTTTCTTGTCTCTCACTTCCCAATCAAACTCTTGCAAAAGCAACATCCAACGGATTAACCTTGGCTTAGACTCCTTCTTTGCCTGTAAGTACTTTATTGCTACGTTATCTGTGAAAATATTAACCCTCGACCCAAGCAGATAGGGGTCGGAACTTCTTGAATGAGTATACGACAGCCAACATTTCCTTCTCCGTGGTATCATAGTTCTTCTAAGCTTGATTCAGAGTCTTTGATGCATAGAAGATCATATAACTTTCCCCATATATCTTTTGACCTAGGACAGCTCCTACAGCAAGGTCACTAGCGTCGCACATTATCTCAAAAGGGTGATTCCAGTCTGGTGCCCTGATTATCGGTGCTGACACGAGTTTCTCCTTAAGAAATTGAAAAGCCTGCTTACATCCTTCGTCAAAGACGAATTCCACATCATTGTGCAACAGATAGGTGAGCGGTTGCGCGATTTTCGTGAAATCTCTAATAAACTTCCTATAAAATCCCGCGTGACCCAGGAAGCCTCTAACTTCTTTTTGGTTTGTGGGGTAAGGTAACTTCGATATCACATCCACTTTTGCCTTATCCACTTGTATCTCTCTTTAAGAGACCACGTGACCAAGGATAATACCTTCAGACACCATGAAGTGACATTTTTCGAAATTCAGGACCAGGTGCTTCTCCTGGCATCTTCTCAATACTAAGTCAAGGCTGGCCAAACAAGTGTCGAATGAATTCCCATATACCGTAAAGTCATCCATGAATATCTCAATGCATATCTCAAGCAAATCTGAAAAGATACTCATCATACACCGCTGGAACATTCCTGGTGCGTTACACAACCCAAACGGCATTCTTCGGTATGCATACGTACCGAAAGGGCACGTGAATGTGGTCTTTCCCTGATCCTCTGGGTCTACGTAAATCTGGAAATAACCGCTGTATCCATCAAGGAAACAAAAATACTATTTGCCAACTAACCTTTCTAACATCTGGTCAATGAAGGGTAGAGGGAAGTGATCCTTCTTCGTGGCTTCATTCAGCTTCCTATAGTCGATGCACATCCTCCATCCAATCACAAGCCTAGTGGGCACCAATTCGTTCTTTTCATTCTTGACAACCTGTATTCCTGACTTTTTGGGCACCATATGGACAGGACTGACCCACTCACTATCCGGGATGGAGTAGATGATCCCTAGAGAGAGTAATTTCAACACCTCCTTCAGAACTTCCTCCTGCATGTTCGGATTTAGCTTCCGTTGTGCTTCTCGATGAGCCTTCACACCCTTCTCTAACCGGATATGGTGCGTGCAGAGATCGGGGCTGATTCCTACTAAATCGGAGAGGGTCCATCCTATTGCTTTCTTGTTCCGCTTGATTACTTCCAATAGTTCATTCTCCTGCTCCTCGGTCAAGTTACTGTTGACTATCACTGGGAATGTCTCATTCTTTTCCAAGTAAGCATTCTTGAGTCCTGGTGGGAGTGTATTCAGTTCCTTCTTGGTGTTATTCGTCTCCTGGGGCAAGGGATTTTTCTCTGCAACATCAGGTAATGTCTCCTTCCCAGAGCATGGAGAATTTTCCAAACTGGCCACATGGGCTGATCCTGTTGATCTAGCTGACTTGAGATTCTTGCAAAACTCCATGATGGCTTCTACTAGCTCCTCATCTGTCAATTCCATTGTGTTCATTGCTGCACACCACCCTACAACTTCTCGGTCGATTAAATGGCTCAACTCTGAGTTGTCAATTTGTTCCTGCATCAATTCAGTGTCAAGATATTCTTGGACCAGGGGGTTAATAACATCTATAGCATACAAGTTTTCAACATCTAATGGCCTTTTCATTCCCTTATCTATGCTAAATGTATATTTTTCCCCATTATAGTCCAGACAAATCGTTCCATCAAAGACGTCGATAATGGTCTTTGTTGTACGTAAGAACGGTCTCCCTAAGAGCACGCCACTAGACTCAGCAAAAACTCATTATCATTCATTTTGATAACATAGAAATCAGCAGGATATTGAAAATCATGCACCTTAACTATGACATTTTCTAACACACCTTCAGGACAGATGCAAGTTCTATCCGCTAACTGGATTACCACCTTGGTATCGACCATCCTAACTCTTGTCAGTTTCTTGTAGATTGAAAGTGGTAAAACATTTATAGATGCCCCTAGATCACACATGGCATGCTCAACTCTAATGTTCCCTAGAGAAATGGGTAGTGTGAACATACCTGGATCTGTGCATTTTGAAGGTATCCTTCGTTTTTGTATCACAGCGGATACATTTTCCCCAATCACAATCTTTCCGTTCGGCATTGTCTTCTCAGCTATGAATTCCTTGATGAACTTGCTAAAGGCAGGCATCTTCAGGGCTTGCAAGAAAGGCAGGTTGATTTCCAGCTTGCTAAAAATTTCCATGAGGTCCTCTGTATCATCCTTCTTTTTCTTGGCTTCCCCTCGGTATGGAAATGGCTTCGCTCGCTTCACCGCATTTGTGGAACTCCTAGCTGGGGTTCCGCCAGTTTCCCTACTCACTCCCTTACTTTCTAACTCGGGTTCTGGATCTAGGAAGAATGGATCAGCTGCTTGAGGTAAAGATCTCCCTAAATCTCCCTACTGGATGTCATCCTTAATATGAACTTCTCTGGGTCTAGAGCTGTCCTTGTGAAACACTTGGCTCTCCTTCCCTTTACTTGCCTGTGCGGGTGTGTCTTCATCGATCTCCATCGCCGGTCCTTCATAACCCCGCCCGGATCTCAAGGTGATCTGACTAATATTTGCTCGGTCAGGTGGCTTGACTGTAGCAGGGAGTTTTTCTTCATTTCCCCGCATCTAATTCAAAGAAACCGCAATCTGGGACAGCTGCTTTGCCATCATTTCCATGGCTGCTTTGTGTTCCAACTGAGCGTCTTGCAGCTTGTGCACCACGTCATTGTTGGAATGCAGGTTATTCTGCATGAACTGCTGCGAATTCACTAAGTCATGGACCATGTCATCCAGACTCCTTTGTGGTTTGGAGTTGGATTGATTCGAATTCAACCTCTGCCCCTGGTTCTGCCGATAATTCCCTTGATTCCCTTGGTGGTTATTGCACTGGTTGCTAGATCCTTGATTCCCTTGGTGGTTAGGTTGGGAATTCTGGTAATTTCCTTGGCTATTCCTTTGGTGTGGTGGCACATAGGAGCTCCCTGGATTGTTTTGATTTCTGCTTGCCCAATTAGTATGATCCTGAGTCATGTATCCCAATTGCTGCTGCCCCTCCTGATTCCTTCCTGACCAGTTGGACTGCCTCTCTGGAGGGTGTCAATAATTTGTGATCTGCAGTGGAGGCGGTTGACTTGGATCGTTGTCAGCCCATCTAAAATTAGGGTGGGTTCTCCATGGGGAGTCCCTTTGCCGTCCCTGATTCCAACTTCCATCCGGATTCCAGCTCGCCATCGAATTCGCCTAGGCTTGGTACTCTCCTTCACAGGGTTGACCGTAATAAGGTTGAAGTTGTCTTTCCTCTGTACCCGGGGATTTCTCATTTTCTTGAGGGGCATGAGGGTTGCACTTCTCAATTGCATTTAAAAGTGCTTTCTCCAATTTATCTATCCTGGCCTCCACTTTCTTATCGTCTTGCTCTGTCACTGCATTGGCCGATCCCCTTCTCATAATGCTCCGCGGGTTATCATAGGCCTTCTTCGCCTCGATCAATCTCCCCAAGGTTTCTCTGGCTTCACTTGCTTTATTCTTGGTAAAATTTCCCCCGCTCGAGGAATTCATCAAATCTTTTGATTCAGGGTTCGCTCCTTCGTAAAATAGATAGTAAGTCTCTGCCTCGATCATCCTGTGGTTCGGACAAGCATCCAACAATCCCTTGAACCGGGACCAGTAAGAGCTCAGAGACTCATCATACTCTTGCTTGCACTCCTGGATTTCCTTCTTCAGAGCGTTCGTCTTGTTCGAAGGGAAAAAATAATCCAGAAATTCTAACTTGAAATCCCTCCAGGTTCTGATCGAGTCCGGAGGTAACCTTAACAGCCATGTGTTGGCTTCCCCCTTCAAAGCAAACGGAATTGCTCTCAGGCGATAATCCTCCTCAGTCGTATCGTTGGGCCTTTTCTGAATGCCACACAGTTTTCCGAATTCGTTCAAGAACTCATACGGGCATTCGTTCCTTCGTCCAGAGAACGTTGGTAAGACCCCTAGCACGTTGGTCTTAATGTCGATGGACCTCTGCCTCTGGTTGGTAACAATGGCTTGGGCTGGCTCACCGTCTAGATGCGCAGTCAGCGAGCCAATCTCTGGATCTAGATCTACCACGTTCGCCATATCACCAACTGTCTCCTCCTCTGCTTCCAAATACTCTGTTTCTGATGATGACTTTTGATCTTCTTCGCCTGACGAATTCCACTCCTCTTCACTTTCTAAATCAAACGGAAATGGATCTCACGTTCTTAACCCTGATCTAGTGGTGACAGTGGATGTAGACTCCTTGACCTGCCACTTGTATCTGGCGTTTCCTGACACAGATGAGTTAACCCAACTTCCGAAACGGGGGCCCGCGTTCATAAACTGGAAACAACAACAACGAAGCAGAAAGAAATTAAACTATATACACCAAAAACCATCTAAACACAATTGAAACAAACGCCATCCATCCCCGGCAACGGCGCCATTTGAACTCTCGATATTTTTAGCTGCGTGCACAATATGGAATATCAAGCTTCTTGGGTCCAGAGAATCCACTAGATCACAAGGTCTAGGAACTCGCGGAACGCTGAAAGATCTCGGTCGTTGGACACACAGTATATCACTTCAAAACCCTCAACCCGCGTATACGTGAATTAGTATAGGGAAGTAGGGATCGATCCCACGAGGACAGATGCGAAATCATGCATTTAAAGGGCTTTTGGGTGGTTTGGCTGCTGCCACGCAAATTTGGGTCAAGGAACTTATACTAGACAGAGGAAAAGAAATTGAACTATCTCTAGATCTAGAAACAGGAAAACATCCACATAACACAGATTGACATTATATCATCACTATCTTCAAACCAACTTCCTAGATCTAGTAATACTACTACCTAATCTAGCTAGACAGACTCGATGCATGCACTGGGGACCATTTTTCCGAAAATAGAATTGTACGACCAAAAAGCTGCAAAATAACCAATTATAAGCCTAACTACCTACAAAACGCAAAGCATAATCGAAATTTAACTTAAACATGATGAAAACAGAACAATGATAGTAACTCAACGGCGACCAACAGATCGGACGTCAGAAAATGCCGAGAAACACAACAAAAACTCAGATCTCTATCTCCTAGATGAAGTAAAACAAAAACGAAAATTCAAAATCCATGTATAATTCAATTCCCCTGTTCAGATCCACACTTCGGATGCTAAATCCACTCCGAATCCAAGCATCCGAGACAAACTCCGGTCAGAATCATCTCTATAACTCCAGATTCACCAATTCTCCACAGATCAACAACAACAACCACAGATCAACTCATATTCCCCATATTAAGTATGCAAGCATCCAATAAAGTGAATAACAATCAACCTCCGGAACAAACTCCTCAAAACACAGAATCAACATAAATCATCACAGAATCAACACCATCATAACATGAAATAAAATTCATAGATAAACAACAAGTAGCAAAACGAACAAATCGACTTCGAAACGGTGAAGTTCGACAGAAATCAAAACATAAACGCTGGAAAGTAAATGATTGTATCTTCGCCCTCCTTGAGGACGGTGTTGCACAGATTTTCCGAAGATTAGACCCCTATTCTACCCCAGATTCCCATTTCCCAAGTGTGTGTGTGTGAGCTGAGAGCTATATCTATATCATGTGTGTTGCATGCTCCTCCTAATATAAGCGTGAAAGTGGGTCCAGTAGAGGCTTTTTGTGTGAATTGTCTTCTTTGCCCTCAGCTTCGGACTACCCCCGTCTAGCCATTTTCTTCCTCGATTCTGCTCATTTTTTGCCTTCTTTCATCGCTAGTCCACTTCCTTCAATTCTTCCTGGACCTGGTGAATTTCCTGCACACACCTGGCTTAAACAATGTGTTAGACCCAGTAAATGATGACTTTTCATCATATAACCGATACATGAAATTAGCCTTATCAGGTATTGACCGTATTTAACTATATATTAAATTATACAATTAAAGCGCCGGAAAGTAAAATCAGTCTAAGTCTTCTACGTTGAAGGTTGGGTCATGGAACAGGTCATCATAGTAGGTGACCCAACCGGTACCTTGAAGAAGTAAAACTTTTTCACAACCTAGATAGGCTTTGGCTACCTATCGTGAAAGGTTGCAATGTCCATCCGAAAGTCGTCTTTACCTTGAGAATGACTAATGAAACTGGTGTGGTATAGCATTGAATGGATCTAAAGTATAGACACGTCTCACAACATTATTGTTTTTTATTTCGGTTTAGGCTTATTATTGTAGTCGATGTCTTACGACTGTTAACTGGTTTTTGTTACTGCTTGCTCATTTTTAATTGGTATTTGTGCATTACTACAAAGTAAATGTTACATTATTTATTTTTAGTACTTAGTTATTTTTCACCCTTATTAGAAAACACGAGCATTTTGTAGAAACTCTATTTACATTAAAATATATAATCATGCATTACTGAAATAGTATCATCCATTATTATTCAAGAAATAGTACATTATTGGGTCATACCCACTGGACTGTCTGCGCAATAGTATCCCATGAAAGTTCATTATTAAACATATTATTTACATTATTTGTTTAATTACATCCATTATATTTTTAGTTTGTTGTAAAAAATTATAAATTTCACTACTTCTGTTCTACATTATTGTTCCAAAACATTCCAAAGTACGTCTCTACACGCCTCATCACATAGACCCCTGTGTCCATGGTGCCACTGTTGTTCCTCCAAGGCATTGTCACGACATGCGCATTACATTTTTTGACCTGTGCCGCCATTTTTGGAACCTTGGACTTCGTAAGTGATGTTGCGAAGAACTTTTTCTACACCCAAAAAAACAATTGCATATAATGTACAATTTGTCGTATATAATGCTGAGTGGATGCAGTTCCATATTAAATACCAGCATGGAGGGTGTGTCCCCATATTTTTCTCTAAAGGAGCCGTGTGTTTCAGCCAAGTTGTGGTCAATGATGATCATCTTGCAATCGGGAATATCGAAATAGACCACGTACTGATGGTTCGTCCCCCAACTGGGAAGAAGAACTGCACAACGAAAGGTGCATTACAACACATAATATTATGTCCATTACGACTGAACATCAAGTACATTATTATACTACAACTCACCATGTCATATTTGTCCCATTGAAAGCTGCCCGTTCCAAATGTTTCCTCCAACGGCCTTGTCCAGAACGTATCGAACTGGAATTCTTCTGTCCATTCGGGTTGTGCGTCAACCATTGATTGTATCTGTAGTTTATTTGTGTTAGTAGTTACAATCTGTTACTTATTACAGTACCTTGACAGAAACATTAAAACATTGTACACTCACGCATGGTTTTGTAGAGAAGAACAACCTGGAAACCGTCTCTGGTGCCTTGCTCTTTTCCATTGTATTCAGGTAAGAGCTCCACGTATCGATAACATCGGGGCTCACTGGCTTGAATGGCGCTAAAGATTGAAACTCGAACTGCACAGTATTCTTAAATGTGTCTTGGTAGACAACAGAACCCAATAGTAGAGCTGCTTGTGCACTTTGTGTGGCTTTGCTGTCACTCTAACCGTTCTCTCATTGAAGGAGACCGGGCAGCCAGACTTGGTTTCTTCACTCGAGTTGTTGCCTTCAAAAAAAAAAAAAGATTAAAGTACAGAAAAGTCATCACCAACCCTAAATGTTACAATTCACATATCTATTACTTTAATGCTGGAATTAACTAAGCTATTCGATACCTCATCCGCATCCGAATCCTGTTTGATGTGTTTTCCTCTCCCTTTTCCTTGATCAACAACCTTTTCAATGGCCTTATCTTTTCCACTCCTACCTTTTGCATCTACAAGTTTTAATGGTTGCTTTGTTTGCACAACACCAATCACTATGCCCTTACGCGGTGCTGCAGTATGTAACTTTAACAAAAAAAACAACAACCAAACAATGCATGACATCTACATAATAATGTACCAATTGATGATTTAATTCAGATATTCAATCTCCTGTGGATTGTCCAACTGTTTGCCAGTCGCTCCCTTAGAAGCTCCCTCCCTAACGGGCTGTTTTCTCTTGGTAGCCGGAACCTCAGCGCGTCTCCCTTTGGTTGTCTGTTTTAAAAAAAAAATATGACTTAAAAAAATGATCTATATAATGCAGCCAGGCAGACATATAATGTAACGATATAATGTCAATAATGTAACAATATTAGTACACAACGCAAGTGAAGAGTCTTAGAGATACGTGCAGTACGGTGTGTGATATCTCTCGATCTAACAGGTCCATAGGATTCGATTAGATTTCAAAGGCTAGAAGATCATGAAACTATCAGACAGGGGTGGTTGGATGCACTCTATTTCTTCAATACCTCAACCCACTATACTACAATTAGCACATGGAAGTAAATGATCGATCCCACGAGGACGAAGGTGTTACGAAACTGCATTTGAGGATGTTTTGGGAAAAGGGGGTTGGCTGCTGCCACACAATTTTGTGGGTCGAGAACTTAAAACTACTGGGTCTGAGAGATAGGAAAAACTTTACTCTACCTACTGGGTCTAAGAAATGAAGACGTACGAAACATGCATGACTTAGAGAAATGAGATATTTTAAAGTTCTAAGACAACTGGAGTTAACTTAACTATGCGGACTTTCCTAATTTGGACAGACAAGTATAAAGCGAAAAGTGGGGACAAGTTTCCTTAAACTACCAGGGTCTGGAAAAGCATGCAGAAAAGTAAAAAGACAATGCAGATGGTACTGACAGGGTCTAGGGGACATCCAGAAAAAGCAAAGTACATGTGCAGAAAGTACTAACAAAAGCAGATCTGGTTCTAACTACCAACAACTTCATCTTCTTCGGGAATCAAACGAGAATAGCAGATAAAACAGAGTGTTAAACACCATGAAAACAGAGCAAGCTTCAGATCTAAACTTAAAACGAGAAATTAAAGCCTAAACTACCAGATCTACGCTACTGGACCTAAAGGATGCAGAAACAGAAAGTAAATAGCCATAATCATGCACAACGTAAACAGCAAACACTAGATACACGAAACTCCAACTCAAATACACCACGATTCATACGCAAATCCACAACCTCCATCTACAAACCAACAGATCTCAGCTCCAAACATCCAACAATAAACAAGAACGAAAGTAAAAAGCAAGAAATAAACATCAACTCAGAGATATCCAACAGAAACCAACATAAACTTCCATAATAAAGAGAAATAGGTTCGAACGAAGTAGATCAAAACAAGAACTAGAGTTACGAAACTTATAAACCAACAAGTACTTGAAACCGAGAACAAACTAAACAAAGCAAAGTAAATATTGTTTCTTCGCCTTCACAAGGCGGTGTTACACAGCAGCAAAACGACGATGAGAACCACGGTAGCCAGAATCACTCCATCTCCAAGTGCGCAGCAAGTGAAATGAGAAATTTGAAGTGTGGAACTAAGGAATGGAACAAGATCTTCAACTAAAATTGTGTAGAAGTGGTTGTCTTGTTCTTCAAGGTTGAGCTCTTTATATATGTGAGGCTCTGATCCCTAGGGTATCCCTCTGGTAATTAGACGCTTCTGCCCTTGAATAAGACTGCTTTAAAATCATCTGCTCATGCTCCATTCTGTTCCTGTCGCCAACTTTTAATTCTCCCAGGTCCGAACGACGACTTCTAATTTTTACTTCAATTCCATCTCTTTTGCATCTGCCAGGTCAGGTAACAACAACTCCTAGGTCCAGCAGATTTACTATACACCTGAACTCATAAACACATATTAGCGCCCCAAATGCACAACATTTTTACCCAAAACCAATGCATGAAACGAGCCTTATCAGAAAGTAATGCTTGAGACGTATTTACCTTGACGGTATCCTCTGCGGCTGCACTCTTTGATGGGGCTTTATTTGTCTCGGCTCTACTCTTGGCCGCTGCATCCTCCCTATCCTTCCCAACAACATCTTCAACAATGCTTTTAGACACCTGCACACAATGGAACAAAAATGAAAAGGTCTATTAATGTTAATAATTAATAACACTTAAGCCTTTAGTTTTTTAGTGCATACCTCAGTTGCTGCTCCTGACCTATGCAAGCTGGAAGGTTTTTCAAACCCACCTCCACTAGCATCTCCTGCTGTGATATCAGGGATATCACTGCCAATTGGCTCGTGCATGGGGATGTCCCATCCCTGGTCAGCAGCTCCAAGTGGCTCATCTTTGGGTGTATCATCATTATTGCTTATCCCTGAACCACCAGCCCCGTCAGTCCTTTGTGTTTGCTGTGTGGCAAACGGGTGAGGACATTCAAATCCCTCCAGCACCAATGATGGCCTATCGAAGCCTCTTGCAATCGTCTTCTTCTTGTCATAGACCGCCATCATTTTTTCCATCTCGTCAATCCACTCTAGACTATACTGCTCTTCGTCTTCCCTCGCTTGCGCCAAACGTGTAACAATTTCTTCTTCTTGAACCACATTGTCCTACTCCAAACCCAACAACTGCTGGCCAATTTGACTGCCTACTCGGACGCAGTCATCCTCCATTAACTCAATAGGAATCATTTTGAAATCATCTACCCACGTTGAAATGGCATAGCCCAGGAGTTTGCTTGACTTGACAAACTTATCTCTTATACGTTTAGCTCTATTCGTGCTGGGTCCTGCACCGCCTCCTCTGTTCAAATCTTCCAACCTCCTTGCTTCCTCGTCCACCAAAAACTTCTCGTTATCAACTGGGTCCTCCAACCTCCCAGTACCGAACTGGTCACGCTCAGCATCCTTCCTTTGTTTTAGGGTTTCCGTCGTCCAGCCTTTTATTGTTGGCCAGGCACGGCTGACTCACCTCCGTACGTGAACCACGCGGTCCATATACGCACACTGACAAAAACAACAGATTTGCCAAAAAGTCAATAATGCAACCTATTGTATGCATAATGCATGCACAAATTCTATATAATTCAAGAAATCAAAAACAGTAATGCATACTTTAACTGAAATATGAAACATGATCAGATATGAAACACATCCAATAATGCATGTTGTTCTTTGGAAGTAATTGTTTCACTAACAAATAAAAAGTGGATAGGCCCAGAGAAATATACAGTTTCACCTCTCTCCCATGTAGGATACGTGGCCTCCAAGACTGATAAGACGTACCCGCACCAATTGAGATTCCTAATCTCATCAACGTCGTTGATGAAATGTAGAATCTTTGGCTTCATATTACCGTCTGCCAGCGTCTCTATTACTGCATTTTCTAACATGAACATGAACATGCGCCTGAAATCTGGACCACCGTTCACCTCCTGCGTAATCAGCTTCGCAACGTCGCCCGAGTTCATTTTGTAACGACTCTTACCACACCATTCTGCAACGTAGTCGTTGAACTGGAAGTCGGTTTGTTTATCAACTGGCCTTGAGATTGGTGTAGCCCCTCTTGGAATACCTAGCGTCAAATGGACGTCTTCCTCATCAAGGGTCAAGCTCCCACCCCCACACAAAGGTATCTGGCAGCGAGCATGATTAAATGATTTGAGTACCCAATAGGCGATGTACCCTGGGATCTCCTTGATGTTGTAGTGTAGCATGGCGCCGAAACCAAGTTCTTGCATGGCTTCCTTCTGCCGTGGGGTAAGACCTTTCAAATTTTTTTGGTCAACTTTTTTCCCTCTTTGCTTCCTCTTATCCGCTTCTTCATTTGAGGTACTAGCCTCTCTCCCTAAACTTTTGTGCTATGGCCAGTGGAAGAACATCATCCACTGCCTCGTCTATATCCAGCCTTGGATGCTTGTATGCTGAAAAAAAAAACAATATTGAATTCCAGTAAAGCATAACAAAAACTGTATAATGTACATAGCTGAACTTATAATAATGTTAATAGAGCATATAATAATGCCTAATTTTACCTAATAATGTGTATTTATGATATCCAGTAAATGTACAACTTATACATTACTAAATACATCACCAAATACATCAACAATGACCTACACAAACCATATAATGCAAAAAACTAAACACAAACACGTGTGTTGATTGCAAGAACCTGTCAAAATACATCACACAACAATTTTCCAATTAAACACACGTCCCACGCAATAAACAGAACTACAATGTACAACGACGCTTACATAATGCATCAGATTTAACCAATCGTGACTACAAGCAATGTACTAATCCTTAGAATCTACTAAGTAGTAATGGTCAATTCCAACCAAATAAGCACTAATACTAAACACAAGCATCAATAATGTTGAAAGCCAAACAAATAATGCAGCAAATTAACAGAATAATGTGACAGAAATGGACAACACTTCAAGCAACAATCAAACAGAGATGGAATAGCATTCTAATGCAAAAAATATGCACATCAATGTACATAAAACATTGAATAATGCATCAAAAAAAGGGACAAGATACTATCATCTTTGTAAATTGGAGCAGCATTCTCACCTTCGTTCTGCATGGGCTGGCTTTTGAAGAGGCGTCCTCTTTTCGACATCCCGAAACTGAGAGACACAACAGGAACCATAGTATATTATACACCAACATCACAGTTAATTCGTCAACAGAACCCACCCAAAAAACTAAACCTAAACTCTTAGGTATACAGCAAAATCGACGAATTCAAGACGACTTCAACCCCAAAATCTAACAACAAACCAAATACAACTCGGAAACCAACAATATACTTCAAAAATGGAATACCCACATCGCTTTTCCCGGTGAGAATCGAGGTCGCAGTTTTTTCAATGGTTTTTCAGCGGCGGCTAGGGTTTTGAATCGGTGTGAAAAGGAAGAGAATTTTTTTGATCGTGGTTTGATGGGATGGAGTGAGAGAGAGTGTAGGCAGATGGAAGGTCTATAAAAAGCCCACTTAATTATCGGACCTTCCGTTTTGAAATGTGTTCCAGCCATTATATGATTACTATTCTACCCTTATAATGCACAAAACGGTACCAATAATGTAACACGGGATTAATTCCCGAAATTTAATCTTAACCGTCCATTTATATAATCTAAGGGATGATATTAAGAAGGAAATAGACACTAAGGATGCAATATGACCCTAATGCTCCCCTATATATATATATATGTATATATATATATATAGGGAGATCATTTAAACAAGTATACATTTATATCCAGAAATGCAGCCCAAATCTTGGCCTTAAGATTAAGTGATCTAATGGTCAATAATCAACCAAAAACATGGAAGGTCATAATTAAACAGTTTTAGGACATATTACAAGATTTGGGTTTAATGTCATGTTAAGATCATTTTAGGTCATGCTTTGTTAGCATGACCTAAATATAAACTAACTATGACGTAAAAATGCCCTACGTATGATATTGTTCTGCGTTATGTATTGAAATCTAGTTTTCATAGACTAAAGCCCCATATATATATATATCATGCGTAGGGCAATTTTAGGTCATAGTTAGTTTATGTTTAGGTCATGCTAACAAAGCATGACCTAAAATGATCTTAATATGACCTAAAATTGTTTAATTATGACCTTACGTGTTTTTGGTTAATTATAGACCATTAGATCTTCTAATCCTAAAGCCAAGATTTGGGCTGCATTTATATATATATATAGGGAGATGATCAAAACAAGTATGAGGCATTTCCTTCTTAATCTCATCCACTAGATTGAGGGAATGGATGGACTTCATTAAATTGGGTAAACTGATCCCGTGTTGCATTATTTGTACTAATATGTGCATTATAAGGGTATAAGAGTAAAAACATATTGTCTGTGACGTGTTTCAAAATGGAAGGTCCGATAATTAAGTGGGATTTTATGAAACCTATCGTCTACCCCCTCTCTCTCATTCCATCCCATCAACCCACAATCAACACCATTCTCCACCGTTTCTAAATTGCTGAAAACCCTAGCCACCGCTCTAACCTACGATTTTCACCCTTTCTCACCACAAAAAGCATCGTAGGTCGCTGATTCACAGGTTTGAAGTACCGATATCTAGTTTCGCGCGCGACAATTGATTGTCTGAACTTCCGATTTTTGTTTCTGAAGGTTGGTTTTTGAAGTTCCGATTTTTGGGTAAAAACTCTAGTAAGCGTCGATTTTTGACAATTTTTGGACCGTATAGTCATCAATTGACTTCATTCTTAGAATAATGGATGAATTTTATTGATCAATTTTTCTTGAATAAAAAAAATAGTATGCGTGTGAACTAGGATTCGGTCAATTAGTTAATATTATAGTGTGTTGTTAAGTTGTTTGTGGTAAATGTCCGATTATGTTTGTTTTGGTTTCTGGATATTGTCGAGTTTGTTCGGTGTTGTTTGGTTTCTAGCAATTTTCGAAGTTGTGTTCAGTGTGTGGTCGATTCTTTCCATTATTTACGATTTGGTTGATTATTGTGTAATAAATCTGATTTTGCTCTAACTGGATGTAGGAATTTAACTGATTTCGTTGTTGTGTACTGTAAAACATCAATGACGAAGCGAGGAAGACCATTCAAGAGTCAACCAACACAGACAGAAGGTTTCATAAGTGTTTCTCGTGTTCTGATGCATTTTTTGTTGTGTTTGCTACATTATGGATGAGAAATCATGCATTATAACTCTATATCCGTTGATAAAGGATGCATTATTGTCACTGTTGTGTGTTTCATGAATTGGTGTGCATATTAAACGCTTGGTGCACAATGAGAGGAACCATTATTTGTTGGTTGTGTGTAATCTAAATGGATGATTTCAATTGCATTGATATTATTTATTCATTCTATAGACGAATTATTACATTATTAGTGCTTGTGTTGTAGTACCTGTGGTTATATATGTTGCGTTAATTAAGCTTTATTGTACGTTATCGTCCAATTTATTGTCATTGATTTCTGATTAATCATTGCATTATTTGGTTTGTGTATTACATTGTTGATGTAATGTCTAAGTTCTACATTGACTGTACATCAACATGCACATTATTTGTTTAAAATTATGCATTATTATATGGTTAGTCTACATTATTACAAGATCAGTTTTGTACATTATACAGTTATTGTTGTGCATTAATGGCATTCAATACTGTTTTTTTTCTCCAGCATCCAAGCAGCCAAGGTTGGCTATAGACGAGGCAGTGGATGATGTTCTTCCACTAGCAATTGCACAAAAATTTTGTGAAAGACTGAATGAACAGAATTCGGCCGAGGCTAGTATCTCAAATCAAGAAGCGAATAAGAGGAAGAAGAGAGGGAAAAAAGTGGACCACTTATACTGCCGGAGCACTACAGTCCTCAACTATTTAGAAGGCCTCACTCCAAGGCCGAAGGTAGTCATGTATGACCTTGGATTCGACGCTATACTCCACTTCAACATCAAGGAGATCCCATGTTACATTGCATACTGGGTACTCAAATCATTTAATCTAACTGGGTGCCAGATACCGTTGTGTGGGGTGGGAGCTTGACTTGATGAGGAGGACGTCCATTTGACGCTAGGTTTTCCAAGAGGCCCCACACCAATCTCAAGGCTAGTTGATAAACAAACCGACTTCCAGTTCAACCACTACGTTGCGGATCGGTGTGGTAAGTGTCGTTACAAAATGACGGCTGGAGACATTGCCAAGATGGTCACGGAGGAGGTGAATGGTGGACCAGATTTCAAGCGCCTGTTCATGATCATGCTAGAAAATGTATTGATAGAGACGCCGGCGGACGGTAATCTAAAGCCCAAGATTCTACATTTCATCAACGACGTTGACGAGATTAGGAATTTCAATTGGTGCGGGTACGTCTTATCCGTCTTGGAGGCCACGTATCGTACATGGGCCAGAGGTGAAACCGTATATTTTACGGGGCCTATCCATTTTTTATTGGTGAGTGAAACAATTACTGCATTATAAGATTATTTACATTCATTACTTACAAAGAACAACATACATTATTGAATATGTTTTATGTTTTATCATGTTTCATTTTTCAGTTAAAGTATGCATTATTGTTTTTGATCTGCTGCATTATACTGACATTGTGAATGCATTATGTTTACAATTCGATACATTACTGACCTTTGGCAAACTGTGTTCATGGTCAGTGTGCGTATGTGGACCGCGTGGTTCACATACGGAGGCGAGTCAGTCGTGCCTGGCTAACAATAAAAGGTTGGACAGCAGAAACCCTCAAACAACGGGAGGATGCTGAGCGTGACCAGTTCAGTACTAGGAGGTTGGAGGGCCCTGTTGATAAAGTGAAGTATTTGATGGATGAGGAAGCAAGGAGGTTGGAAAATTTGAACAGAGGAGGTGGTGCAGCACCCAGCATGCATAGAGCTAAACATATAAGAGATAAGTTTGTCAAGTCAAGCACGCTCCTGGGCTACGCCATTTCGGCGTGGGTAGATGATTTCAAAATGATACCTGTGAAGGGGTTGGCAGCGGAAGCGTACACATAAATCGATTACATAATAATCCTATTCTATTTAGCAGATTATTTAGACAAATTCTATTCGCGCAATTATCACATGTATTATGCTCATAACTCAAATAAATCATGCTTTAAATTAATTAAAACCTAACACCTGCTTTTCTACGGTTTAGCTACTTTACCTTGATGATTCTCCAAAGAATTGAAGATAGTCAGCGCCTTCTCCACGTGAAGATCTTCATTACTAAACCACAGATCTTTTGTCTGGTTCCCGGACTGTAAACTGATATCAGGGAGGGCTGATCTCACCAGTATATTAGGACTTAAATAAAGAAGACGGAAAACCTTCCCCACGGAGGAGAGAAAATCGCCCATTTTCTATGTAGAGAGGGGGACAAAAGTTTTGGAAGAAATTAAGTATATTTTATGTCTCCTTTATTCTTCTATTGATATTAAGTCACATATTGGGCCCATACAGGGACCGCAACACGGCATGGCCGCCAAATGTTGCCTAAGCACGACCATCAGATTTAGCATTACAGTATCTCGTTTCTATCAACAAAACATTCTTCATAACCAAAAATCTATCACTACTAAAATGCAAATAAACGTCTCCCACTGCTACGGCCGCCACTTTAGTAGCGTCGCCCAGCTGGACTTCGATCTCTCCATCATATAGCCGTCTTGTCACCTGCATTAAGTCAGGATCAAAACAAATATGATCAGTAGCTCCAGTGTCTATAACCCAAGTATGAGATGAAGTCGAAGCCAAACATGACTCAACAACTAGAGCTTGGTGCATACCTGTAGCCTTGCCCTTTTTAGGGCAGTCTGGCTTCCAATGCCCCTTCTCTCCACACTTGAAACACTTTCCGGTTTGCTTATTTCCCGACCTCCTCTTTCTCTTTCCCTTAGCTTCCTTAGGTGCAACTTGGTTTGTCACTTTCTTCTTTCCTGTGCTAGGCCTGGGGCCAGAGGAACGATGTGACGAACTGACCATCGCAGCCTTAGCTTGGTTCATGAGATCCTCTGCCGACTGAAGTTCAGTCAACAACTCAGCCAAGGTGTAATTTCTCTTGTTCATCTCAAAGTTGAGCTTGAACTGCTGAAAGCTAGGGGGCAGACTCTGAAGGATGATAGTAACTTGGGACTCGGCATCAATGACACCTCCCAAAACCTCAATTTGATTGAGGTGGCTCATCATCTCGAGGACATGGTCCCGCACAGACTAGCCTTCCTTCGTAGTCTTGCACATGATACTCCGAAAAGCTTGAGACTTAGCTGTTCGATTCTGAGTACCAAAGAGATTTGTGAGATTTTCCATAATCTCGGTGGCAGTTGCCATGGCGGCATGCTGATGTCTAAGCACCGTTGACATGGAGGCCAACATATAACACTTAGCCATCTCATTCGCCTTATGCCACCGTCTATGGGCATCTCGCGCTGCCTGCGCGGCATTAGCCGCCGGCACTGGGGGCCGTGGAGTAGTGAGCACAAACTTGTACTCATCGGCCGTGAGAACGATGTCCAAATTTTGTTTCCATTTTATGTAATTTTGGCCCTCGAGTTTGTTTTCTTTAAGAATTGCAGAAAGAGGATTGAGTGACATGTTGACTATTTAGTTTGCACTGCAAAACATAATATTTACTATTTATCATAAACTTATGTGATGAAATTGAGTAGATTAACCATAAAACTTTTCAAATTCTCACAACTATAAAATTAAAATTTTGTACCCTCAAGCAGAGGTCAATAAGCATTAAAATTTTAACATATTTACTGGTCACAACACCGACGAATAGTCTAGAGACTGTAGTACGGCATGGCCGCCAAATGTTGCATAAGCACGACTATCAGATTTAGCATTACAGTATCTCTTTTCTACAACACACTCCCATAACAATGCTCATGCGTTGATAACAAGACCAATCTATCTCGTAAATTCTGTTTTGACTTCTGAAACTTGTAATTTCTTAGGATTATTTTCCCCACAGCATGGGTGGCGATAATATTGGAAACTACTGTCTAATCCATACTATCTACAATTGAGAAGTACACCTATACGAACTCGCTATTTCATAGGATTATTGTCCCGTTAGCATGGGTGGCGATAAGATTCAGAAATTAGCTTCATAAGTTGTGGACCAATCGATGGAGACCATATACAAACTTAGTTCGTAATTATCGCTTAGATATTTAAGTTATGGTTTTTCATTAATTATCCTTAGCCTTAGAGCAGATTAAAGGCTTAATTAAATTCTGTTGGTATTTAATTGACTGAATAATTAAATCTTATATAATCTTTTATACATCTTATTAAAGGATAATATATTAATTACTAAAGCTTAATCCATATTCATGTCTTCTATAAGATTTATCTAAAATAATTAATTATTTATATCTTTGACAGACATGAATAAATAAACTTAAATTAATTCCTTATTAGGATTCTAGATATATAATAGTATAATTAGGAAACTATTAAATTATTCCTGTCCATATCATCTAGGATTAAAAATATCCATAGATATGGTCAATAATCTAAATATTCCTAAAATCTAGGGAAATCTTCCCAAAATATTTTATTTCCATTAAATAATAATATTTTAATGATATCTTTTAATTTAGGAATCAAATAATCATTAAAAAATAATATTTCATCGTTATCTCATCATACGAGGTTGGCACTTACAATGAACGACGAAGATAAGCGCCTGGGTTGACCCGCCGGAACGGTGATTTCGCCGTCCAGCCACCGCCGGCAGCCCGCGCTCGGCGCGGCTGCTCCCGTTTTCTCCCACTGCGGCGCGAACGCGCCGCTACTCCCTCCGTCGTCGTCGCGCAGCACCGGTGATCTTCCTCCGGCGTCGATCGTCCTCGCCCCACCCTGCTAACACCGGAAGCGGCGTCGCAGTTCTTGGATTGACGATGATCAGTCAAAAGTCGACTAGGGTTAGGGTAAGCACCACGGAGAAATCGTTGCGGTCTTGCCGGCGGCGTGGACGAGCCCAAGCTCGTATTCACGTCGCCTCATGATCGCAGCCACCCTCCCACTCTATCGGCCGCGATTTGTTGGAGTTCGTCTGTTCCGGTGGTCGCGCCGGCGGCGCACATGAGACCACTCTAGTCCGTGTGTCGCCGGACGATCACCCTCTGTTCTCTCCCACTTGCTCGACAACCCTAATTGGATCGCATGTCGTGCGAGTTTTTTGTTTCGATAGTTCTTGAGTTCATCATGCATATAAGAATAACAACTAAAAACAAGAACATGCTTCGAACACAAAAACGCATGCATACATGAATTTTGTGAAATTTAAATCCAAATAATCAGAGCCAAAGTCTGGCTCTGATACCAATTGAAGGGGTTGGCAGCGGAAGCACTCACATAAATCAATTACATAATAATTCTGATCTATTTAGCAGATTATTTAGACAAATTCTATTCGCGTAATTATCACATGTATCATGCTCATAACTCAAATAAAACATGCTTTAAATTAATTGAAACCTAAAACATGCTTTTCTAGGGTTTAGCCATTATACCTTGATGATTCTCCAAAGAATCGAAGATGGCTAGCGCCTTCTCCACGTGAAGATCTTTAGTACAAAACCACGAATCTTCTATCTGGTGTGGGCTGATCTCACCAGTATACTAGGACTTAAATAAAGAAGACAGAAATCCTATCCCACAAAGGAGAAAAATTCGACCACT
>NC_062970.1:21663536-21744973 GCF_023119035.1 Salvia hispanica | reverse complement strand
TTAGAAAATGGGGTTCTAAAGGGTAGGGTTTTTTTTTTTTTTTTCGAGGGAGGTTTCCCGCTGCCTTCAGGGTTTGCTACACGCGGTCAGCTTCCCTGGACATCATGTGGCAGCCACTCTTCTTTTTTATATGTTTTTAGTGGAAAGTAGTTCCACTTTAGACTTCTAACTCACCATTTAAGAGGGCTTTCGTGTCTGACCTAAAGGATGGGTTCCACTTTCGTGTCTGTACTTGCATCATCTATACTGACTAGGAGCTACTGGGGGGGTGGTTTCTGTTTCCCAGCATGCCTTATCTCTCTCAATTCCCCTCACCGTCAGTTTGAGGCAGTTGACTTTTAAGCCCATTCATGAAACACACATAAATCCTAGACCTAAACAAATCCTAAAAACACTAACATGCAGCTCAAATAAAACATATAGATGTGTCATACTGGCCATTTGCTCCCCCCTCTCTCTTCACAAGTGTCTGCCCCAAATACGGGCTGTGAAGTGAAAAATGGGAATGGCTAGTATGACAGATGTACATACACAACACAATACATACTATATCTAAAAACTTCTCTCACTTAGACTATGAAATAGGCTAAGTGGGAGAGTTTCAGATACATACGTAGACTCAACAAAACATGACAAATAAACATATAAACTTCTCACACTTAGACTACGCAGTAGGGTAAGTGTGAGTTAGCATGCATATGATAGAAACACACAAACATAAACACATGCGTCAAAGGTAGCAACCCTTTACTTCTCACACTTAGACTATTGGATAGGCTAAGTGTTGTGAATGGGGTTTGCTCACATAAACTAAACATATAATTCTACCTACACAACAAAAGTAATAAAAAAAAAAACAGAAATAAAAAGAAAACTAACTGGTCGACGGGGTACCTTATTGAGCGTTCCTCCTGCTCCTCCTTGGGGCAGGGCTTTGTGCAGGTGATTCTTCCGATTTGTCACCCTCCTTTTCGCTTCCCTCTACTTCGCCTTCCTTTTCGTTTCTCTCTCTTCTGTCTCTCCCATGTAAGGATCTTGGTAGGAGGAAAGGGGAATTGGGAAAGGGGTTGCGGATTCCGACTGTGCGGTTGCCGTTGGAGAGGATTTTTCGGAAGTGGGGGCTGAGGAAGTTGGGACGGTGGTAGGCAGGTTAACGGTGGTCGGAATTTCTGGGTTAGGGGTTGGTATCGCCGACATTCCTCCGATTTGGCCAAATCCCGCCAAAGTTGCCGTCTAGTCTCTTTTTGGGTCTTGCTGCCTGGGATAAGTCGCCAGTGCGTCTAACGGGACCATTGCCGGAATTTGCGGTGGTGGCGCTGGTCGAGACTGCTGCGGGTTTGGCGGCCGCGGCTCCATGGTCGTCGGGTCTTCCGAATGTTTCTCGCCGGTGGTAGAGGGTTGCTTGTGGGTTACCTTCTTTTTTCCCATGGTTTGGAAATGGTGGTTTTCAGTTCTGGTGGCGGTTGACGGTGGTTATCGGGGTGGTTGTTTTCTGGGTAAGAGAATGCAGGTAAGGGTTTTTTAAGTGAAGGGAAATAGGTGGTGGGGGTTTTTATAGAGGGGTGGCAGTTGAAGGTTTTGACCGTTTATAGACGGTTCCAGTTGCGACTGTTGGGGGGAGGGGGGAAGAGGCGGTTGAGAGATTCTCGCAGCTGATTGGACGTCTCCTGTCACGTGTCTACTCCACGTGACCTCCCAGTCACTGTCCTTGCCTTGCAAAGCTGCACCACATGCCAAAATTCAAACCCCTACTTAAATTAACTAAATATGGAAATAAAGTGAGAAAGGGACTCTTAAATATAATTCAGAGGTTCACCAAATTGGTATTCTCGTGGTCAGTACGTACTCCAAATTACTCCCTCCGTTCCATAGTAATGGAGGAAAAACTTTTCGGCACGGAGATTAAGAAAAAAATTGTGTTAGGTGATTTGAGTAATGAGAGAATAAAGTGGAAAATGAAAAAGGTAGAGAGATGAATAGGGAAAAAAGTAAGAGAGAGTAAAGTAGGTGTGGAAAAATGTGTTGACTTTTACTAAAAAGAGAAATGACTCTATTACTATAGAACGTACCAAAATGGTAAAATGACTCTATTACTATGGAACGGAGGGAGTAATATTTAAGGTCCGAAAATATTTTTGGGATTTTTAATGTTTTCCTACTTGCTTCTATTAAAATTAAATCACTATGTATTAACAATATTTACATCATTATTGAGGGTATTTGAAATTCTACCTGGTCAATCAGCACAAACCATATAGAGTTGGCCAGGTGGAATTCCAAACCCATATCCTACTGATCATTAGGCGATATTAAAATGTAGTGGAATTTCTTCCACTACACACATCTCCACATTTTCCTATATATTTTCAGCCTATGCCCATTTATGACAAAAGGTTCAGAGTTAGGGATACTCCCTGAAATCTTGACCGCTCCATTAGAACGAAGTGCGGTGATGATGTAAGGTCCTGTCCATTTTGACTTGAGTTTCCCAGGAATTAGCTTCAATCTCGACTGGAAGAGTAGTACTTTCTGGCCAACTTGGAGATCCTTGGTCCTCAGATTCTTGTCGTTCCACATCTTAGTTTTTTCGTTGTACCACATGGCTGAGTTCAATGACTCCAATCTGATTTCTTCCAGCTCCTGTAGCTGCATCTTCCTTTCCTACTCATAGGCTCTAGTATCCATGTTAACTTGCTGAACTGCCCAGTATGCGCAGTGTTCTATTCCCACTGGTAAGTGACACATCTTTCCAAAGATAATGCGGTACAGGGACATTCTTATAGGCGTCTTGTAAGCTGTTCGGTACGCCCACAAAGCATCTTCCAACCTTGTGCTCCAATCCATCCTGGAAGGGTTGAATGTCTTCTCCAGGACGCTCTTTATCTCTCTATTAGAGATCTCCGCTTGCCAATTGGCTTGCGGGTGGTAGGGACTAGATAGTCGGTGATGGACCCCGTACATTTTCATCAAGGCTTCAACTGTACGGTTGCAAAAATGAGTTCCTTGATCGGATATGATCGCCCTTGGTATTCCGAATCGGCTGAATATATGACTTTTGAGGAACTTAGCAACCTCCTTGGACTCACAAGTGCTTGTGGCCTTGGCTTCGATCCACTTTGATACATAGTCAACTTTCACCAGGATGTAGGAATTTCTGTAAGATGATGGGAGAGGACCCATGAAATCCATGCCCCAAACGTTGAATACTTCACAAACAATCACTGAGACTTGTGGCATTTCATCTCTTGCGGAGATCCCACCGGTCAGTCGGCAAAGGTCACAACTTTTGCAAAACTCGTATGCATCTCTGTTTAAAGTTGGCCAGTAGAATCCGTTGTCCAACACCTTCCTTGCAGTTTTCCTAGGTCAGAAGTGCCCTCCACATGCCAAGGAGTGACAGTGTATCCGTACACCTCGTTGTTCCCAGTCAGGAACACACCTCCTATCTTCATTCTCTGAGCCTTTGTAATGTTTGGCACTCCTGGAAGCTCTCCCATTACTTGGTAGTTGGCCAAGTCCGCAAACTAGGGTTCTTGCCCTACCTTCTCTTTACCCATGGTCGTTACATCCTGACCAGTAAGCTTCATTACTTCTTCCCAATCAATTTTCCTTGCGGAAAAGATCACTTCACACAAGTGTTCCTCTAGGAATCGATCTTGCACATCCTCGCTATTTCCCTCTTGCACTATTCTGCTCAAATGGTCTGCTACCTTGTTCTCGACTCCCTTCTTGTCTTCTACCTCCCAATCAAATTCTTGCAATAGGAGTACCCATCGGATCAGTCGGGGTTTTGATTCCTTCTTTGCAATGAGATACTTAATGGCCGCATGGTCAGTATAGACGATGACCTTGGATCATAACAAGTATTGCCTGAACTTCTCGAATGAATACACAACATCCAACATTTCTTTCTCAGTGGTGTCATAATTCGTTGTGCTTGATTCAAAGTCTTGGACGCATAGAATATCACGTACCTCTTTCCTTCAATCTTCTGACCTAGTACGACTCCCACTGCATAGTCACTAGCATCGCACATCACCTCGAAGGGGTGAACCCAGTTAGGAGCCTGGATGATTAGTGCAGATATCAACTTTTCCTTGAGAAGGTTAAAGGCAGCCTTGCAATGCTCGTCGAAGATGAACTCTACTTCATTCTGAAGGAGTCTGGTGAGAGGTTGGGCGATCTTGGCGAAATCCTTGATAAATCTTCGATAAAACCCAGCATGCCCTAGAAAACCTCTTATCCCCTTCTGGTCAGTAGGAAAAGGTAGCTTGGACATGACGCCCACCTTAGCTTGATCCACCTGGATCCCTCTTTCTAACACCCCGTGCACTAAGATGATTCATTCTGTAACCATAAAATGGCAATTTTCGAAATTCAAAACCCGACTCTTTGCTTGGCATCTTTCTAAAACGACATCCAAATTTTGTAAGCACGAGTCGAAAGAGTCTCCGTAGACCGTGAAATCATCTATGAAGATCTCTATGCAATCTTCTATCAAATCTGAGAATATGCTCATCATGCATCGTTGGAATGTACTCAGGGCGTTGCATAAGCCGAAGGGCATGCGTCTGTACACATAGGTGCCAAACGGGCAGGTGAAAGTGGTCTTATCCTGGTCCTCGGGGATCACGTAAATACTTCCTCCCAGCCAGTCGCTCCAGCATCTGATCGATGAATGACAGGGGGAAGTGGCCTTTCATAGTTGTTGTGTTGAGTTTGCAGTAGTCTATACACATTCGCCAACCAGTGACCAGTCTGGTGGGCACTAGCTCATTCCTTTCATTCTGAACCACCTGGATCCCGGGACCAGATGGATCGGGCTGACTCATTCGCTATCTGGTACCAAATATATAATTCCTACCGAGAGCAACTTCAAGATCAACTTTAGTATCTCCCCTTGCATGTTGGGGTTTACCTTCCTCTGCGAATAACGATGTGCCTTGGCTCCTTCCTCCAACCTAATATGGGGCATGCAGACATCTGGACTTATCCCCACCAAATCCGTAAGGCTCCATCCAATCGCCTTTTTGTTTTTACTCAGCACAGTCAGTAGCCTTGCCTCTTGCTCTTCAGTCAGCCCGCTATTGATGATCACATGGAATGAGTCTTCCTCCCCGAGGTAGGCGTACTTTAGGTTTGCTGGCAGCTTCTTTAGTTCACCATGGGGGTAGTGTGTCTGTGGCAAAGGGTTTTTTGCAGAATCCCCCTCTTGCTCTAGTTCACCATCTGAAATCTCCTCCATACTGGCTGTTAGTAAAGCCCCTGTGGCTCCCGCTATTTCCGACATCTGACAAAATTCCTTAATCGCTCCTTCGATCTCCTCGTCATTTAACCCCCGGTTACTGATCAACTCACACCATGCAGCTGCTTCTACATCAGCTTGTGCATACACATCCAAGAAAATCTTGGACTAGGGGGTCAATAATATCAACATAGCATAGATTTTCAGAATCTATCGGCTTTTTCATGGCTTCATTGACATCAAAAACAAATTTTTCACCATTAAAGTCAATGCATATTTTCCCCTCAGCCATATCCGCGATTGTCTTGGTCTCCCTAACAGTATCCCGCTAGACTCCCTAGCTTCAGGTTCACTCATCTTAATCACATAGAAATCAACAGGGTAAGTAAAATCATGCACCCTTACCAACACATTTTCTAACACACCCTCAGGATTTATACATGACCTATCAGCCAGTTGGATCAACACCCTAGTGTTTGACAACTTTACCCCCTTCAACCGGTTATAAGTGGATAAAGGCATAACATTGATAGATTCTCCCAGATCACACATTGCATGCTCGATTTTTACATCTCCAATTGTTATGGGTAAATAAAGTGAACATACTTGGGTCGACTCTCTTGGGTGGTAGTTCCTCCTGCACAATAGCTGACGCTATCCCTTCCACCATGATTTTTTCATCATCCTGGGCCTTCCCGGCTATGAATTCCTTGATGAACTTCCCCAGCGGGAGTAGTCTCACGGCTTGGAGTAATGGTATGGTAACATCCAGCTTCCCAAAGATCGATAGGAAACGGTTTCTCCCCCTTCGCTTCTTCAGCAATCCTTTTATGATTTTCCTTGGGTGCCTCCTGGGTTCGAGGCTCCGGTATGGGTATTGTTTCTTCAAGACACTCGTTCCCAGGCGGTGCTTCTTTCATCTTTTCTTCATCAGTGGGCTCTTTGTCTAAGAAAATTGGTTCCTCCATCTGAGGCAGAGGCCTGTTAAGCTTCCACTGAGATGGTATCGCTCAATACCTTCGTCCTACTGGACTCCCCAATTGGCTTCTTGAGTTGAGGTTCATCATAAGCAGTTCCAGACCTCAATGTGATTTTACTCACGTTTGCCTTTTCAAGTACGTGGACTGTAGATGGGAGTTTCCCTGAGTTCCCTTTCATTTCACCCATCGAGTTTGCGAGCTGGGCTAACTGGTTGATAATCATATCCATGTTTGCTCTATGCTCCTTCTGGGCACTTTGCATCCCCTGCACTACTTCATTATTGGACTGCAAATCACTGTGCAACGAGCATTTCTCCTATCATATCTTCCATAGACCTCCTTGACCTGTTGGGGTAATGAGACAGATTGGGTCCTTGGTGTTAGTTATACTGGGGGGGCGGGGTGATTCTGGTGGTAGTTCTGGAAATTTTGTTGGTTTTGGTTCGGTGGGTATTGGTTATACTGGGCAGGAGGATTGTACTGGTCTTGGTTGTTTTGGTTCTGGTTCTGGCCTTGGAACTGATTTTGGTTTTGGTTATGGGACTGGTTTTTGTTCTGGTAGTTTCGGATTTTGGTTTTGAGGGTTTTGGTTCTGAGGTTGCTGGTTCCTTCCTGCCCAGTTAGACTAGTGGTCAGGATTCGTTGGGCCACGGTTGAATATTTAGTTCTGGTGAGGGTTGGTTTGATTCTGACCTTGGCCCTGGTTCTGATTCTGATTCCCATCTCCCTATTGAAAATTCGGGTGGTCCCTCCATGGTGCGTCTCGCTGCTTCCATGGAATCCAATTCCCATTTGAGTTGTAGAATCTTGCGGCGTTGGCTTGATCCACATTAGGCTGATCGGTTGGCTGATCGTAGGGCAGCTCTGGAGCTTGATTGCCATCAGTTGGAGAAGGCGGTGGTGTATTCTGTTTGATTACGCTAGCAACTCCTTCTTCATTTCTTCCATTTTTAGATCCATCCCCTCTTCCTGGTCAGTAGCCGAAGCACTTGCCACTCTCTTTATGTTGTACTCATCCATTGCGTGGTCGTACGTCTTCTTTGCATTCAACAGTTTGCGCAAGACCTTCTTTGCCTCGCTGACCCTCAGTTGTGTGAAATCTCCTTCGGATGACGAATTCGCTAGACCTTTCATTCATTCATAAAAGGTGTGGTGCACCTCTATTTCCTTCATGCGATGGTTCGGGCATGACTCTAGAAGACTCATGTATTTCTCCCAGTACTCGCTTAGGGTCTCATTGTACTCTTGCCTTATACATGATATCTTCCTCTTCAATGCGCTTGTCTTTGAAGAAGGGAAAGCTGACTTGAAATCGGCCCATGTGTTGATGGAGTTGCCTGGTAGGCGCATGAACCAGGTGTTGGCCTCTCCTTTCAGGAAAAACGGTAGGGCTTTCAATCTGTAGTCATCCTCGCTTGCTCCTGCTGGTCTCCTTTGCGCCTTACAGATTTTGCAGAACTCATTAAGGAACTCGTAGGGTCCCTCGTAACTCTTCCCACAGTATGTTGGCAAAATTGCAATAACATGGAGTTTAACATCACACACTATTTGGCCTGGGGTGAACACTATGGCTTGCGGGGGGATGTCCGTCGGCATGCGCATTCAGCGTTGCGAGCTCTGGATCGTCCTCAACTTGATCAGCCATTCTCACTGGTGCTCTTAATGGTTGGGGTAGAAGCTCCAGGAGTTGGAATTCTACGTCTTCTTTCTCCTTGTCGCTACTCGTGCGTAGGTCAGACAATGTTGTCGACAGGCCAGAACGAGTGGTTACGAGTATCGTTCCTCGATGAAGTATCCTTGGTCTCCACTAGCCAGGAGCCGAGTTACTTCTCATAAACTGAAATAAAAAAAGAAAAGGAAAAACTATGAACAATATATACACCAAAATATCACATACAATAGCATATATAAACGCCATCCATTTCCGGCAACGGCGCAATTTTGATAGTGCAAGTTTTCGGTGTTGTGTTAAATTAAGGGTGCGTTCAACTAAACAGGATAAAAATCCCAACCTAGCTGAGTCGTTGGCACGACGATCGGAACCTGGTATCAAATATATTCCTCAACCCACTTCTACTGGCTAGTGTAATGGAGGTAAGGGTCGAATCCCACAGAGATGGACACGTTCGTATAATTGCGGTGATAATCTGGGAGGTTTTGGTTGGCTACTACGCTTCTGGGTTAAGATTCTACCTAGACGAAAATTAAAGATGGTACTCTACTGACTAGTGGGCGTGAAAGTGACTGACATGTGGTTGTGTGCGTGAAAATAGGGTACAAGGTATCTCAGAGACATGTGGAAAGTAGACAGTTACTAAATGAGGAAATATAGAACAAGAGGGTATATTTGGTGGCTGGGTGGCAACTCTGACAGGGTCTGGAGGGTACAAACTTAAAGTAAAGGACAAAAGTAAAAAGTAACTAAAAAGCAAAAGTGGATTGCGATGTTTTCTTCTTCAACAAGTATTAACAAAAATTATATGAACACAAACTCCATGGATAAACTCAGATTCTAAACATCAAACACAAGATCCATCAATTAAAAATCTTAAACTTGAAGATTAACGGCAAATGACTGCAGATTACTCCTACTGGCTAACATGCAAGGTGGCTAACACGAAAACTTAAACTGAAACATGAAACTTGAAATTTCGATTAACAACTCCAGATTTAGCCTACTCAAGCGAAAACATGCGTAAGCACTTAGAAAATAAAAGCGGTAACTAGATCTAACTTTTCTAGGCAAAATGAAGCAGATTCAAACCAAAGAGATATGCGAAAAACAAACTTCATAATTAAAACGTTTGGATCTTAACGAAATACTTCAAAAGGAAACAAGATTCAAGTTTGCAACAGATCCAACAAAGAAAGCTAGTAAAAATTAAACTAGGAAAACGATTAAAGATTGTTTATGCCACTCCGAGCGATGAAACTGCTACTGTTATGAAACAAAGTGGCTGGAACGGCGGATGATGACTCTCCGGTAGACGTCTGGACTTCACGTAACCATGGTTGTGGCGAGGAAGGAGAAGAATGTGGATAATGCTGAAGGAACTGATCTTCGAGAGACTTCTAACTAAGTGTAGTGGAGAATGAGAACCGAGGGCTGTGAACTTCTTTTCTCTTTCCAAGTGGCTTCTTTTATAGGGAGGCTTGCCCTTGGTTTTAGGGTAGACTTCCTTCGTGAATTGACTTTCCTGCCCTTGTTTATGGTTGATCATCCCAGCTATCCTTCTTCTGCATCTCGAGCCTTTTCTCTGGCATGCATCCTGATCAGTATTGCACTCTTCTACCGCTCTTTTCACCTGCGTCGTCCGAACTGTCTCCTACTGACTTGGTCCCCTTTATACTGCACAGTTATGCAACTATTTTGCAGATAATACATGCAAATCACGACATACTGACCAGTAACCAAGGCTTAGAATACGACTTATCAGACAGCCTTGGCTAACGGAGTCTTCATCCATCTACTTGCACAGTATTTATCCGGAATCTTTTTAACTTCATTGTACCTGAACAAAAAGAATATATGACTGCACCGATAGCCCTGCCTACCGAACAGTTTGCAATCGCACTAGTATGACTCGTCAGTCTTATCATGTCTCACAAAGTACAAATTGCGAAGGTTGTCTCCAAGTTTGTAGGTGTCAATCATGTCTGTAGATGATAACCCCAAAACGCGGCATCTGTCATTACCCTCAACAATTTCCTCTTGTATTTTCTTCAAGATACTATCTGTGTACATAGTAGAAGCATGTTTCTCGAACGGCAAGGTAGTGCCCAATATAGGCAGGGGAGTAGCGTCTTGGTAGTCCAACTTTGTTCTAATATTCTGCTGAAATTCCACTACTTGGTTGAAATTCAAGTAGAATTCGGCAATGTTGTTGCGTGGCTTCAAAAAGTTTTTATAGAAGCTGTTCTCCGACTTAGATATCGAGGTGGTCCTAATCATCGACCCCAGTGGGAAATCTCTGAAGTACGCATGTATCCATAATTGCCTATACTCGTACAACATCTTGAACCAACTATGTTCTTCCAGACCATAACGCTCAACTACTCCATTCCACTCTTCTTCGAACTCGTCGGGTTCAAGCAGGTCTGACCACACACATGCATTGAACTCTTTCTAGAAATCTTCGTCCCTCAATAACCTACTTGGAACTTTGAAGGCCAACTTATGCATAATATGCCACATACACCATCTGTGGCGTGTTGCTCGACAAGAATCTCTTCAATAGCCGATCTCATACCCAAATCTTGATCTGTTACGATCATCTTTGGAGCAACACCCATGCATTCAACGGAATGTTTCAATAACCATGCAAAAGCACCTGTGTTCTCGTTGCTTACCAAACCAACAACAAAAGTTACTGGTTGTCCATGATTGTCCTTTCCTGTGAATGGCGTGAAGATCATACAATAGTTGCGTATCAGAAGCACATATAATTCATACTTCGAAAGATATAATGCATAAATAATACATAGATATACAGAGAATAATGTACATATCCAACTGTTATAATGTACGTCAGGTATACCTATTTGTGTTATAGGTGGAGTCAAAAGCCACAATACCACCGAACATATGGTAATTCCTCTTCATCAAATCATCGCACCAAAGCAGAGCAACTAGATAATTACTAGCATTAACCTTGTACTCATATGTGAATGCCTCGGACAGCTCCATCTTCTTAGCCATATCATCCAACACCATTTGTACGTCAATACCATGTGTGTATGCTTTGATGTCTCGAGAAACATTCCTGATATCCCCAACATTGCAACCAACGAGCTGAAAACCACCGAGTATTTCCTTCAACACATTGAACGTAAGTGTGGGGCCTATATTAGCCTTCGAACAATCAAGAATAAATTGGTGATGTACGTCCTCCAACTTTCAATTGAGTGACATAAAATGCTGATGCTCTGACTCAACCATATAATGGTTATGAACCTCGTTGAAATCCTCGATAATATAACCTGGAACTCATCTTTCGGAGAAGAACTTGAATGGTATACTCGCTTTACAACCACACCGCTTGGATAACCATCGGCGTTTGATCGAAAAACCAGACCGTGCATTCGCTTGGTCATCCTCGATCGACTTCTTGCTGCCTTCCTTGTTGCATACAACATTATACCAAGTAGTAACACCATCTATTTTCCTCATTTGTGATTTGTGCTTATCAAAACCAACAACACGGGCATATACATCGTAGAACGTGAAACCAAAATCTAGCGATTTGATTGTTTAAATTACACTGTACTAAATTTACACTAAGTTTATCTAATTAAACAACACCATGGCCGCCTCGATTTCTAAACCCTAGCCGAGACCAAATAAAACGTGCATTATTTATTCAATACTTTACATTATACAGTAATAAATGTACATTAAGTTTATCAAAAGATTACCTTCTTCCATTGACGAAGAACAACCTTCTTCCATTATAGAAGAAATTAGCGGGAGGCTCCAACAAAATATATTTTTAACGAGATTTAAAACTACGCAAATTTCGCCAGATAGTTTAGAACCAGAAATTGCAAAAGCGACGATTGATGGGAGAATAATCGGTGAAAGAGAAGATATATTTCTGTAATCTTTGAATAAAACCGTTGCAATATTTTAGGATGGAGAGAATTAAGCACTTTTCATAACCGACGTGAATGTGAATACCCTGAACGCCCTTTTCTATTTTTTTAATGATTAAAGAGAATTAAATCAGGCCCTATTTTCGGCCCTTAGATCTTGAAAATGGATGGTGGAGATTGAGAAGGAAAAAGAACAAAAGATGGAAAAAAGATATGAATACATCCATATATAGGGGAGCATTAAGCTACTTTCACCCCTTTAGATACTATTTCCTTTTTAATATCATCCATTGGATATTGGCAGTGGACGGTCAAGATTAAAAAATCGAATTTAATCCCGTCTTGCATTATTGGTTTAATTCGTGCATTACCAGGGCATAATAGTAAACATATTATGTTTGGAACACGTTCGAAAATGGATGGTCCGATAATTAAGCGGGAATTTGACCAAACAACTTCTCCTCATCTTCAAAATCCCCGATAATTAAGCGGGAATTTGACCAAGCCATGACCAAACACCTTCTCCTCATCTTCAAGATCTGTCAAACCCTAGCCACCGCCCCTGAAAACCCTAGCTCTACCGCGACTTCGATTCTCACCGTGAAAAGCTACGTCTGTCGATGATTCCGAGTCCCGAAGTTCCGGTTTCAGTTCGTGAGAGCCCTTGGTCCACTGTTCATATCCGTGTTTCATCTACGGCACGCTTCTAAAGTTCTTTTTTTTTAGTGCGATTTCTTAGTTAAATTGTGAAATTGTGAGTATTAGATGTTGGGCTATCCAATTTTGGAATGTTATTGTTGGTTTCTTAGTGGTATGTGTTCCGATGTTAAGTTTTGGGGATGAATTCGATCTGAAATTGGTGATATTGTTTTTAATACACGACTCCAGAACTAAGAGGTTGATTTTGTTGGTTCTGTAGACTAATTTGGTGCGGTATCTGTTGTTGTTGTTGTATCTGTTAGATTTGCGATGTCGAAGAGAGGTCGCCCCTTCAAAAGCCAGCCGACGCAGACCGAAGGTGAGACCGCTGCACCATTTTTAAGAAACTGATTGTGTGCTTTTCCTTATTTTGGTACATTATTGAACGTTTTCTATACATTTGTTGGATTTATTTTTTGCATTACAAGTCTATTGTCTCTCTGTATTATGCTTGCCTAAGTGGTGTCCGGTTTTGTTACATTATTCAGTGAGTTTTCTGCATAATTTGGTTGGAATTGACCATTATTGATGTATGTGTTTAGTAGAAGGGGTCATGTGGTTGGAGGTGTCCACTGATAAGTCGTGAGTTTTAAGAACTAGTGGGTTTCTTATAGTCCAGTTCGATGCATTATTTATCAGTATTTGTACATTGTTAGCCTTTATTTGTGTATTACAAGTCTAGTTCAACTCTGTTATATCCTTGCTTAAAGTGGTGTCCATTTTTGTTACATTAGTCATTTCAATGTCTGCATTATTGGGTTGGTCTGCACCATTACTGATATCTGTGTTTAGTAGTATTGATCATGTGGTTGGAGGTGTCCACTACTGAGTAGTGAGGTATAAGAACTAGTAGGTTTGTTTTAGTCCAGTTTGATGCATTATTTAACAGTATTTGTACATTTTTAGCCTTTATTTGTGCATTTAAAGTCTATTGCATATATATGCTATGTTCTTTCCTAAATTTGGGTCCATTTTGTTTACATTACTCATATCATTTTGTGCATTATTTAGTGAGATATGGTTCCAGCAGTATTGGACATTTTGGTTAGAATTGTGAATTTTTATCCATAAATTTTGCATTATTCAACATTTTTTTTGCATTTTGTTCCTGTTTTTTTACATTTGAACTGTATTCCATCTCTGAGTTAATGCTGCTAGAAGTGGTTTACCTTTTTTTTGCATTATTCAGTTATTTATCTACATTATTCGGTTAGATATCAACATTATTGATGTTGGTTGCAAATTTTTAAACATTATTCATTAAATTTTCTGAATTATTTGTTTGGATTTCATCATTATTGTCCTACAGTGCGGCTAGAGAAAAGTTTCATGCATAGTTTAATAGTTTTGGTGCATTTTGGTCATGTTTTTTTGCATTACAGCTGTATTCCATAGCTAAATTAATGTTTGCAGAAGTTGTATACATTTTTGTTACATTTTTAAGTACATTTTCTGCTTTATTATACGGTACATTAACATTATTATACAGTCCGCTATGTACATTAGTCAGTTATTATTATGCATTAACGTAAATTGTTTACTTATTCCTTTCTGCAGCTACCAAACATCCCAGGTTTGATATAGATGAGGTTGTGGATGATGTTCTACCTCTAGCAATAGCACAAAAGTTTAGGTAGAGACTTAAGGAACAGCAGACGGCAGAGGCTAGTACCTCAAATGAAGAAGGGGAAAAGAGGAAGGCACGAGGGAAAAAGGTTGACTACTTATACACCCGGAGCACCACATAATTCGTTAACTGTTTGAAAGGTCTTACCCCACGGCAAAAGGAAGCAGTAGAAGAATTTGGATTCGGTGCCATGCTACACTACAACATCAACGAGATTCCCGGGTACATCGCCTATTGGGTTCTCAACTCATTTAATCTCGCACGCTGCGAGATACCTTTGTGTGGGGGTGGAGGCTTGACCATCGACGAGGAAGATGTCCATCTGACGCTAGGTTTTCCAAGAGGGCCAACACCAATCTCAAGGCCAGTTGATAAGCAAAATTAATTCCAGTTCAACGACTACGCTGCAGAACGTTGTGGAAAGAGCCGTTACAAAATGACAGCGGGCGACGTTGCGAAGCTGATTAAGGAGGAGGTGAACGGTGGTCCACATTTCAGAAAGATGTTCATGTTCATGTTAGAGAATGCAGTAATTGAGACGCCGAGAGACGGTAATTTGAAGCCGAAGATTCTACATTTCATCGACGACGTTGATGAGATTAGGAATCTCAACTGGTGCGGCTACGTCTTATCAGTGTTGGAGGCCACCTATCCTACTTGGAAGAGAGATGAAACTGTATATTTCACCGGGCCTATGCACTTTTTATTGGTAAGTGAAATCCTTTCAGTGAAACCCTTTCTGCAATAAAAATGAATTTACATGCATTAATAGCAAATAAGAACGTGCATTATTGAAATTGTTCATATGTGCATATTTCATATTTTGTTTGACTTATGCATTACTGTCCCTCATTTCTTGCATTAAAAATAATTTATTCATGCATTAAGCATACAAAATATTGGATTATTGACCTTTAATAACTCTGTGTTTATCAGTTGGCGTATGTGGACCGCGTGGTTCACATCCGGAGGCGAGTCAGCCGGGCCTGGCCAACAATAAAAGGCTGGACGATGGAAAACTTAAAACAAAGAGAGGAGGCTGAGCGCGACCAATTCGGTACTGGGAGATTGGAGGACCGGATAGATAAAGAGAAGTATTTTGTGGAAAAGGAAGCTAGGATATTGGAAGCTGTGAACAGAGGAGGTGGTGGAGGACCCAGCAGGAATAGAGCTAAGCGTATAAGAGATAAGTTTATCAAGTCAAGCACTCTCTTAGGCTACGCGATTTCGACGTGGGTAGCTGATTTCAAGATGATTCCCATTGAAATGATGGAGGATGACTGCGTAAGAGTAGGCAGTCAAATTGGGAAGAAGTTGTTGGGGTTGGAGGAGGAACATGTGGTTGAGTAAGAAGAGATTGTTACACATTTGACTCAAGCGAGGGAGGATGAAGAGGGGTACAGTCAAGAGTGGATTGATGAGATGGAAAAGATGATGGCGGCATACGACAAGAAGAAGACTATTGCAAGAGGCTTCGATAGGCCATCCTTTGTGCCAGACGGATTTGAATGTCCTGACCCATTTGCTACAAAGCAAACCCAGACAACAGACGGGGCGGGTGGTTCAGGGACAAGAACCAATGATAATAGAGCCCAAGATGAGCCGGTGGGCACTGCTGACCAGGGTGAGGACATGCCCGTGCAAAAGGAAGTTGGCAGTGATATCCCTGATAACAAAGCAGCAAATGATGGTGGTGGCCAGCCTGAGAAACCTTCCAGCTTAGCAGCGACTGAGGTATGTACTAAGAAACTAAATGCTTAAGTGTTATTATTTAGTAACAATATTACACCTTTTCATTTGTGTTCCATTGTTTGCAGGTGCCTAGAAGCAGTGGTGAAGATGATGGGAAGGATAGGGAGGATGCAGCGGCAAAGAGTAAAGCCGAGAAAAATAAAGACAAATCAAAGAGTGCAGCCGTAGGGGACACCGTCAAGGTAAATATATCCCAATCATAACTTGCATTGTGTAATAATATTGTTACATTATTTAAAGTAAATCTGGACATTATATATATGTATGTATGCATTATTCAGTTCATTTTGTTTAATTATTTTTTTAAAAAACCCAGACAACCAAAGGGAAATGCGCTGAGGTTCCGGCAGCCAAGAGAAAACAGCCAGCTAGGGAGGGAGCTTCAAAGGCAGCGATGGGCAAACAGATGGACATTCGGCAAGAGGTTGAATATCTAAATGAAGCCATAATTTTCTGCATTATTATGTTGATTGTAGTATTTTTCCTCGTTTAAAGGTACAGACTGCTGCACCACGTAAGGGCGTAGTGATTGGTGTTGAGCGAACAAATGAGCCACTACAACTTGTAGATCCAAAACAAGGTGGTGGAAAGGTTGGTCAGCAAGAAAAAGCGAGAGGGAAACACATCATACAAGATTCGAATGCGGATGAGGTAAAAAATAGTGTAGTTAATTCAAAGACTAAAGTAATACACCTACTAATTGCATTGTATGTGTTTATATTTTTTTCCAAATGGGAATAGGACGAATGAAGAAGCCTAGTCTGGCTGCCCGGTCTCCATTCAACGAGGCAGTTAGAGTGACAGCAAAGCCACACACGGTCGACAAGTAGCTCTACTACTGGTTTCTTAGCACAGCGGATAAGAACAAGTAAATTTTATACTTTTGATATTCTTATTTTTGGGACATGTGAAATTGTTTTAACTGTACAAGGATTCAGTTGTCTACCATGACAACTTTAAGAGTACTGTACTGATCGAGATGCAATCTTTAGCGTCATCAAGCCAGTGAGCCCCGATGTTATCGATACGTGGAGCTCTTACCTAAATACAATGGAAAGGAACAAGGCGCCGGAGACAGTTTCCAGGATTTTCTTCTCAACAAGACCATGCGTGAGTGTACAACCTTTCTCTCCATGTTTCTGTCAAGTTATTATAATAACTTAAAGTTTGTAACGGTTAACACAAACAAACTACAGATTCAGTCAATGGTGGACGCACAACCGGAATGGACGGAAGATTTCAAGTTTGATACGTTCTGGACCAGGGTGTTGGAGGAAACAATTGGAACGGGCAGCTATCAGTGGGACAAGTATGAAATGGTGAGTTATAGTAAAATAATGTAGTCGTTTTTTAGATGTACTGGAGAGAATAATATGTGTTGTAATGCTCCTTCTGTTGTGCAGTTCTTCTTTCCAGTTTGGGGGGCGTCCCATCAGTGCGTGGTTTGTTTTGATCTTGGAGATTCCAAGATGAACATCATTGATCACACCTTGGCTGAAACACACGGGACATTTGGTGAAAAATATGGGGACACACCCTCTGTGCTGGTAATATGCATTACACTATATAACTTCTGCATTATAAACCAAAAATTGTACATTATATGCCATTGATCAATTTTATCTTCTTTGGGTATAGAAAAAGTTCTTTGCAACAGCACTTACGAAGTCCAAGGTTTCAAAAATGGTGGCACAGGTCAAAAAGTGTAATGCGCATGTTGTGACAATGCCGCGGAGGAACAACAGCGGCACCGTGGACACGCGGGTGTATGTGATGAGGCATACGGAGACGTACTTCGGAGAGAGGGACAAGGATTGGCAATGCGGTCTAACTGCCAAAGGAACGAAGAGCCTGGAAATGTTGCGAATGAAGTATGCAACGGCTCTGCTAACTTCTCCACACAACTCGAAGACTGGGACCAACCAAACACAAGCCACGAAGCATTGGATGGATAGGCCGCCTAAATTCAGCTTTGAAAAGTGGGTCGAGAATTATGGGATAGAGTGAACTAGATGGTTTTTTATTTGGATATGAATTAGATGTTTTTTTACGATGTAAGGGTGAACAACACATATGTGGGTTCGAATGTTTTGGATATCTTGCAAAGTTATGGGTATCTTGGTACTAAACGTTTTGGGTATCCCTGAACTATCAGTTGGAATTTTTTGGATATCCCTGAAGTAGATGATTTGGAAGGTTTTGGATATCTTGGTACTAAATGTTTGCTGCACAAAACTGGTAATGGCTTCAAATGGCTTAATAATGTCAATTTATTGCTTAATAATGTACAATATATAGGAAATAATGTATATCAACACTATCGAACATCTTAATGTGTCATAGCAAACTCCATACTCGATGCATTTAAGTCAACAAATAATGTAAATAAATTGATTCATTATGCACTTTTACGGAATAGTTATGAACTGACATACCAATGCATATAACACAAAAATGTAGTAAATATACATTCATAATGTATGAAAATATGCATATAATGCTCGGCTATTCACAGTATTGAAAATACTATTTCTCCAAAATGCCAGGCTACTGTAATAATTCTGAAAAAGTAGCAAGTACTAAATTCAAATAATGTAAAAGATACATAACAATAATGCACAAAAAACCTTTTATAATGAGCAAACATTTAAAAAGCCTTGTTCAAAGTCGGAAGAAATATACTTAAAACTCTGAGCATAAAACGCAAAACAAAGAAAAATAATGCTGTTATAATGAAAATAAGTCAACATTTCCTCTTTCCCTTACGCAGCTCATTCTCCGTTTCAAACTCTTTAAGCATTGGACAATTTCTAGAGTCGTGATGGCACAACTCATCGCACGCCTTACACTGTCTAAGGGGCCTAGTAGCATCCTTGATCGCCATTTATGATATTTTTCTTCCTTTAATCTTCTAGGTTAAGTTGTTGCTTTTAATACTCTGATATCTCTTTCAATTCTTTTGGTCAGTACTCTTTAAATGAAACCCTAGCCTATGTTTACTTCTTTGGAGTCGGTTTTGGGTAGCAGCCGCCGCATTTATTGTACCCTAGGAGGGCGGGCTGTTACAGTTGGTATCAGAGCCTCAGTTCTTTCCGCTCTGGACCCAAGAGTCTTTTTCAAACTTTAGGTTGTCTTTATAATCTTTTGTATAAATGAACCAAATGTGGAAGGCTCAACACCGCAGCTCGTCTCGTTCAACCGCAAAGAAAGAGGTACTAGATATTTTGTGACTTGTGCTTGAAACTTGATGCTTTTGGAAATGTTGTGAATGAGAAGTGACGCTTTCTGAATAATGATTTGTTGAATATGAGAACTTGTGAAAAGCATGCTCTATGTGCTAGAAATATTATGAATGCGAAGCGATGCTTCTTGAATGATTTGCTGAATGACACATGAGAACTTGTGAAAATTTGTGAAATGCGAATGTGATCACGTGAGACTATGTTGAAATGTTGCTATGCTTAGATTTGGACTTTTGGACCTAGCATGTTTAGCTACGATCACAACGCTTGTACCAACAGTAGAAACGTGAAAGAACTAGTATAAGGCCGTTAGTGTATGTGGAGATTCGACGAAACGCGAATAGAGAACGCACGAATAGTCGTCTTAAGAATGAGAACCTTGGACGCGACGTTTTGAACCACCATCTTTTGACTCTTATACACTTTCGCAGCACCATTTGAGATCACGCACTATCTATTCTTTTCCACGTTTGTGATGGTGCTGACTTGTTCCTTTTCCCCTTTTGTAGATGGTCCAACCCTATCACGCCCTTATGCGTCGCCGTTACGCTAAGAATAGGAACTTTCCGGTGGAGCGCTATAGAGAGCTAGAATGGGACGGAGAGCAGTTCCTTCTGAACTTCGTCACCGACTTCTATGGTCATTGGCTTGACGCCTACGCGTACGGGACTACCCATCACGAGGGAATCATGCGACTTATCCATATACTGCCTTCCCCTTGGAGCGAGTGGACCGCTCAAGCCTCAGTATCCTACACTTGGTTTAGCCCGCCCAAGTACACGCCTCAAGGAGACTTCGTCGGCCTAATAGGAGTCTTACTTCCGGCCATGTCTGCCGCCGTTAACGGACCTCCACTCCATCCGCCAACGCAAAGGTACTCGCCAGGAGCAGCACGCCAGATGAAGTATCGCGATGACGAGGAACCGCATGTTGCTCGCGTTCCCCGTAGAAGGACCCTTAGGATGCGTGTTTCGGCCCCTCGGAGGATCATAAGAGAGGCCAAAGAGATGCTTACCTCGATTCCTTCGCCCCTAAGCAACGAGAAGAAGGACGAGGAGATGGGATCGTTTGAGAAAGGAGAGAGTTCGAGCGCCGAAAGTGTCGGAGAGTCGGGAGAATCCGAAGAGGACGAGGGCAGAAGTGGCTAGTGCTCGAATAGCGACTTTGTTTTCTTTTCCCCACGTTTTGAATTTCTAAGAACTTCTTTTTATGTTGTTATTTTCCTTCCGCGATTGAATCGCTCTTTTCCATTCTTTGTACCAAGACCTTTTGGGATCATTTTTGAAATTTTATGGGGAATTCGCACCTTTCATTCTATTACATGGCAATGAATCCGTCTTCACTCTTTTTATCCTTATCTTCCGAGTGTTTTTCCACCTTATGGTGCAACCTTATTATGTTCTCTGTTTTCCTAACAACTGCTATTGTGTGGTCTTTCTTTGGACCCTGCTTGTGAATGAGTTTAAAATCTTTTCTTTCAAAGTACCCTATCGCTACCTTGAAATGTTAAGTAAGTGCGCTAACCGTTCGAGTGTGATAAATCAGAATGCCGCCTAGACGCAACGTGAGGAACGAGGAACCATCTTCCCATGCTTCGGAAGAGCAAAGCGTGACGCAACCAAGACCGCCGTCACCACCTCCACCACCACCTCCTCAAGTGGATAGGGAAGTCGTGAAACTTTTCCTGGACCAAAAGCCTCCTACCTTTGATGGGATGGGTGAACCTGCGAAAGCTGAAACTTGGATACGAGCCTTAGAGCGCATCTTCCGAACCTTAGTGTGCAACGATGCGGAGAAGATGATCTGCGTGACACATCAGCTGACTGGATCCGCCGATTTCTGGTGGGATACTAAGTTAAAGACCATGCCCCAGGATCGCATAGACGGGATGACTTGGGAGGAGTTCAAGACAGAAGTTTACGATAAGTACGTACCCAAGAGCTACCGCAAGGCGAAAGCAGCCGAGTTTCACAACCTCACCCAAGGACGTCTGTCTGTAACCGAGTATGACCGTGCACTTTGTGACATGATCCGCTATGTGCCGGAACAGACCGATACCGATGAGAAGCTGGCTGATAAGTTTCGTGAGGGCCTTAGGCACGAGATTAGGATGGCATTGGCAGTCCGCGGAACCCTAACGTACGCCGAGGCGCTAGCCCTCGCACTGGATGTAGAGGCAGCAATGCCAAAGGAGAAGAGTGCGGGGAACACCGCAATGACATTACCCCCGCCACGTCCTAACCATGACAAGAGGAGATGGGAGGAGAGTAGGATCCACCATGACAATAAGCGATACCGCCCCAACGGAGGAGGACAGACTTCGTTCAATCCAAGGAGCGACCCCCGTGCCAGACCACCTCAGTGTAACGTTTGCGCCAAGTACCATTTCGGGCAGTGTAGAGGACCGAACTCGAATAGATGCTTCAACTGTGGAGGAAATAGGCACTTCTCAAGGGAGTGTCCGAGCAAGGGAAACGGACCAAGGCAGAACCATCAGGGTTTCCGTCAGCAGCCGAGAGCGCCACCTACGAGCTCGGGAGCAAACCCGAATCAGCAACTGCGGCTGCAGCAGCCTGTCCGCCCAAGACTTCCAGCCCCGGCTAGAGCATACGCTATAGAGCAGAAGCAGCCCAAGACCGAGCAAGGAAAGCCCGAGAGTGGAAACCTGGCAGGTATAGGCGAAATCCTTGATACCCCTATTGTTGTTTTGTTTGACACGGGCGCATCTCATTCGTTCATCTCTGAGTTGTGTGTGCATATCTTAAGCTTACTTACTAGGAAGTCTGAACATAGGATGATAGTGTCCTCACCAGTAGGAGGACTGGTTGAGATCTCTCGTTTTTGCTTGAACGTAGAAATCGTACTAGGAGAACTTCAGTTAGTTGCTCACGACCTGCGAGTTATGACGATGAGAGACGTTGACGTGATCCTAGGAATGGATTGGTTAACTGCGAACTTTGCAACGATCCGTTGTAAAGAGAGGCTAATAACCCTACAAACCCCGGGTATGGAACCCGCCGTGTACCACGGAATCTCGATGAACCAACGAATCGCTGTAGTCTCTGCGTTACAAGCCACCGCCATGATGAGGAAAGGACGCCCGGCCTATCTTGTCTATCTCCACGGAGAAGAGAAAGAGGAAGCAAGGCTTGAAGACGTTGCTGTCGTACGAGATTTTCCCGATGTTTTTCCCGAGGAGTTACCTGGACCGCCGCCAGATAGGCAGTTAGAATATATGATCGATCTCGAACCTGGAGCCGCCCCCATATCGAAGGCGCCGTACCGCATGGCACCTAAGGAGTTAGAGGAGTTAAAGATTCAGCTGCAAGAGCTCATGGACGTAGGTTTCGTTAGGCCCAGTGTTTCGCCATGGGGCGCACCGGTGCTCTTCGTTAAGAAGAAAGATGGGTCAATGAGAATGTGTATCGACTATAGAGAGTTGAACAAATTGACCCTCAAGAACAAATACCCTTTGCCGAGGATAGATGACCTGTTCGACCAACTCCGAGGAGCCGGAGTGTTCTCTAAGATGGATTTGATGTCCGGATACCACCAACTGAAAGTACGAAAGGAGGATATCCCTAAAACCGCATTCCGTACCAGATATGGTCACTATGAGTTCGTAGTGATGCCGTTCGGTCTGACGAACGCCCCAGCCGTGTTTATGGATTTGATGAACCGCGTTTTCCACCCGTACCTAGATACGTTCGTCTTAGTGTTCATAGATGACATCTTAGTCTACTCGAAGGACGAAAAGGAGCACGCGGAACACCTACGGATCGCGCTGGAGACGTTGAGGAAGGAGAAGTTGTACGCCAAATTCAGCAAGTGTGAATTCTGGCTGAAGGAAGTCAACTTCTTAGGGCACATCGTGTCGGCAGAAGGAATCCGAGTGGACCCCGCTAAGGTCGAGGCGGTACAACAGTGGAAGTCGCCATCGACGCAGAACGAGATTCGGAGTTTCCTAGGTTTGGCAGGATACTACCGAAGGTTCATAGAAGGATTCTCCAAGATAGCGAGACCGATGACCCAGCAGCTCAAGAAAGGAATCAAGGTGAACTGGACGCCGGAGTGTGAAGCAAGCTTCCAACTTTTGAAGGAGAAATGACCACCGCACCAGTGTTAGCCGTGCCAGAGCTTGGAGTCGACTACGTAGTTTACACCGACGCTTCGAAAGTCGGATTAGGATGCGTGTTGATGCAGAACAACAAGGTGATCGCTTACGCGTCGCGACAGTTGAAACCGCACGAGTTGAACTACCCTACCCACGATTTAGAGTTAGCCGTAGTAGTGCACGCCCTAAAGATTTGGAGGCACCATCTCAACGGAGTTAGGTGTGAAATCTTTACAGACCATAAGAGTTTAAAGTACTTCTTCGAGCAGAAGGATCTGAACATGCAACAACGGAGATGGCTCGAGCTAGTGAAGGACTACGATTGTGGTATCAACTACCACCCCGGCAAGGCAAACGTAGTAGCAGACGCTTTAAGCCGTAGAGACCATTCGCAACTCGCTGTTTTTCTAACAGAAGAGGAAAGTTTAGTGCGAGAGTTGAGTAAGTTGCGGATAGAAGTAGTTAGAACACCCGATACCGTGAAAGGCCGAATCGCCGCGTTAGTAGTAGAACCTGATCTAAGGACGAGGATCGTTGCAGCTCAACGGCTAGATGAGAAATTGGAGGAGATTCGAGTCGAAGTAAGAACCGGTGAGTCCGGACAGTTTAGCGAGGCTTCCGATAATGCTCTCACCTTTGAAGGGAGACTGTGCGTGCCGAACAACGAGAGTCTTAGGAACAAGATCATGAACGAAGCTCACGAAACCCCATACACTGCTCACCCCGGGAGCACGAAGATGTACCAGGATCTGAAAAAGTCCTTTTGGTGGAACGGCATGAAGAGAGATGTCGCAGCTTTCGTGGAACGTTGCTTAGCCTGCCAACAGGTGAAAGCCTTACACCAACGACCGTACGGGAAGCTACAACCGCTTGAGATACCCGAGTGGAAGTGGGAGCACATCGCTATGGATTTCGTGACTGCGTTGCCGAAAACCCTTAAAGGGAACACCGCGATTTGGGTGATCATCGATCGACTTACCAAGAGTGCGCATTTCTTACCAATCCCCGTAACCCATGGATCGGATAGGCTAGCTCGGATCTACATCCAAGAGATCGTGCGACTACATGGAGTCCCAGTGACGATTACGTCTGATCGTGACCCGAAGTTTACCTCGAAAATTTAGATTAGTCTACAACGCGAGCTTGGAACACGCTTAAACTTTAGTACCGCTTTCCACCCACAATCCGATGGACAATCCGAAAGAACGATACAAACTCTCGAGGATATGCTAAGAGCCGTGGTGCTCGACCGAGGCGGAAGTTGGGAGACCGCACTCCCTTTGATCGAGTTCGCCTACAACAACAGCTTTCAAGCGACGATCGGCATGGCACCATATGAAGCACTTTATGGGAGAAAGTGTAGATCTCCGCTCTACTGGGATGAAGTTGGCGAACGAAGAGCACTTGGACTTGACGCAGTCGAAGAGATGGTCGGAATCGTTCGAAAAATTCGTGCGCGAATGAAGGAAGCTCAGGACAGACAGAAGTCGTACGCCGACGTTCGACGGACGGACTTACAGTTCCACGCTGGTGATAAAGTTTTCCTCAAAGTATCCCCGTCGAAAGGGATAAGCGCGTTTTGGAGTCAAGGGCAAACTAAAACAGCGTTTTATCGGGCCGTACGAAATTCTAGAAGGAGTAGGACTCGTAGCTTATCGTTTAGCGCTGCCGCCCAGCCTTGGGAATGTGCACAACGTTTTTCATGTGTCGCAATTGCGAAAGTATGTGTTCGATCCGAAGCATGTGATTCGTTACGAGGATATTGCTGTAAGCCCGGATCTGAGCTACGAGGAGCAACCCCAGATGATCTTGGATCGAAAGGTCCAAACCTTGAGGAATAAAACCACTGCCTTCGTGAAAATTCAATGGAGAAACCACGGGCCCGAGGAAGCCACGTGGGAGCGTGAGGATAAGATGATAGAGCTTTACCCGGAACTCTTTCCGTAAAAGGTACCAAATTTCGGGACAAAATTTCTTTTAAGTGTGGTAGGATGTAACATCCCGGAATTTAGAACCCTAAATTAAAGCCCTAGAATTAATTATTTGATGACGTGGAGTCGTGAATGCTTTTATTTCATGAGTTGATATGGTCGATTTGAGTTAGGGTTTGTGTTGAAAGTTTGAAAAGTCAAACCTATTTAATTTAATGATGTGGCATGTGATATATTAAGTTATGAGACTATGTGGCAATTTAATTGTTTATGGGTGAGTGAGAATATTAGAGAAAATTTCCATAAATACTTATCACCCTAATTCTTGTAATTTTCGAACCCTAGACCCCTTGGAGAAAGAATTTCTATTTTTCCGGAATTTATTTAATCCTTGGGATATTTATCCAAATTAAATTCCAAGAGCCAATTATTTCCTTGTTTAGAGATGGAAAAATCGAGCCTCCTTATTCTTCTAGTGATTTTCGAAAATCACTATAATTGGGAAGGAAGGAATTGTTTTATTTTATTTGATTCCTTACTTGATTTCCTTCCATACCTAGAATTTAATTATTCTACCAAATCTTTCCATACTTCAAGAGATCTTGCCTTACTTTATTTTAGTCAATATTCAAGAAATCCATGCCTTATTTAAAAGGCATAGAAATCGCCCCTTACCTTGCTTCATGGAGGATTTTCCTTATTTTTATTTTGCTCCATGATATTTTATTCTATATGGAAAAATACCAAAACAAAATCTTGGCTTTTTGGAAGGCCTAATTTTCGAAAATACCATGCTAGATGCCTAGCCTATTTTTGTTAATTCTTCTTCCCTACTTCACAATATTATTTTATTTATTTATTTAATTGGGAGAATGAGATCTTACCAAATATTCTATTCTAATTACCTAAAGATCTTGTGGAACTCTATAAATAAGAACCAAAACCCCAACCCTAGCCCCCATATTTTCGGCCCTCTCCCTCACACACACTCTCTCAATTTTTCTTCTACATTACTCCATTAATCCTTCATCCTTTGAGAAGAAATTGAAGTTTAATCCAAGAACTTTGAAGAATCAAGGCTAATACTTGTTTTCTACCGATTGTTTTTCGCTAAAGAGGTATTTTTGTTTAAGAGTTATGTTTGTTCTTCTTCTACCTCTTCTTTTTCTTCTTCCAACCGATTAATCGGTCTTCTTGAACCCTCATGCATCTTAGTTGAGTGAAAGAGGGATAAAAAGGGATGTGGGGACATGTGTATGTGTGTGTGGCGTGTGTGTGTGTGCACCGCGTGTGTGTGTGTGTGTTGTTGTGTTGTGTAGTGTGTGTTTGATGGTTAAATAATCTTGTGCGATGAACATGATCTTGATTAATTAGTAATGATAGGATGAATCGTTGGGAAGAGGGAAAAGTAATGAGACATGCATGAGTAAGAGTAGTATTGAACCTAATTTGTGATATGTGCCTATGTGATTAAAAGGTGAAACTTTGGTTGCGAAGCCGGATAACGGAAAAGCGAAACTACTTGAAAACTAAGCAATCGAGGTGGGCTTTACTCTTAAAACTCTCTTTTATTTTGTCAAAATGTTATTCGGTGTTATAAGGGTGGTTTAACTGTTATGCCATGCCTATGTTTGTTTTAATGTGATTGTTGGATATGCTTATACGAATTCGGGTCTGAGTATGGGCCGCAAGCCCTACCAGGCTGTGTACACAATGGGATCGAGAGCCGTCCTTGCTAGTCGGCCGGTCTCGTGGGCGAAAAGTGTGGCCACACTTTCGTCGCACCATGGAATGATTGTTAATTGATGAGAAAATGGGAGGTTATTTTGACTGGCCAGTCTATGAAAATATATTTTGTGATACTCGTGATATTCCTTTTATAACTGCTTAAAACTCGAGTTCACTTGGTAAGGGTGGCATAACTTATAAAATTTTTTGGCAACGAGCTCACTGAGTATTTCAAAATACTTAACCCTGCATGTGTTCTCCTTATGTGCAGGTTGAATGACGACGAGTGGTGGCAGGTGTTGAGCAGATTAATGAATTAAAAAGGATATGTTGAACTTCAAGCGTAGTTGTGTCTTCATACATAGCTATACTTTCTCTTGGTCGTTTTCCGCTGAATTTTTGATATACTTTAGAATTTCTTTTTGGAATATTTGCATCTTGCCTTCGGTTTGAAGCCTTAGTCTTTTCTTGTGATTTCGTCTGGGATAATGAGCCGTGCTCACTAGATATTTTGATCGCCATTTATGATATTTTTCTTCCTTTAATCTTCTAGGTTAAGTTGTTGCTTTTAATACTCTGATATCTCTTTCAATTCTTTTGGTCAGTACTCTTTAAATGAAACCCTAGCCTATGTTTACTTCTTTGGAGTCGGTTTTGGGTAGCAGCCGCCGCATTTATTGTACCCTAGGAGGGCGGGCTGTTACAATAATGGCATGGCTATAGGTGTATATTTGATACTTATGAAATCTATGATAAAAGCTTAAGGAACAGGTGGTCCGGGCAAGTCGGACGAAGGCAAGGAGAAGACTTAATAATTTTCGAGCCTTGTTAAGCTCCGTTCCAGATACATGATTTTCGTACGGATTAGTAGGTGCTTCACGTGATTATTAAATTAGTAAATGATAATTTAACAACTAATATGTGGATTATGGATTGTGCAGTGAAATGAGGAAATTTTATGCATTGTTAGTACATGATATGTTACATTGTCTGTAAAGAATTATGCATTTACTTAGGGACTATTGGTAGGGATGATTTGGTTTGTGCCACAATGCCTAGGTAGGGTTATACACTCTATCAGGGGCTATTGGCGGTTGGGATATTGTTAGAGTTGGTATACAGAAAAACATGTTTCGAGCAAGTTCGCGAGAATAGAATCTTGCTTTTGTATGCAAAAACTCTACAATCCACTATAAACCCGATTCAATATTATTCGAGCAGTTTCGTACGAATAAAATCAGTATATTATTACATTGTGTTTGCTTGTGCATTTATAAGATGTTTTATAAACATTTAAATATATAAGAAGCAAACAAAGTCTATGTCTTTTGCTTAGTAGACCGGTTGTGGGCGTCGTTCACTTTAAGGTAACACGGCCAGATCTATGCAATGCTTTGCAAAAGAAAAAGAAGAATTTCACAACCTAGATAGGCTTTGGCTACATATCGTGAAAGTTGCAATGTCAGTCCGCATATTTCTAAGTCTTACTGAAATAAGATGACATTGGTGTGGTATAGCACTGAACGGATCTAATAGCAAGACGTGTTTTTATGCTATCTACTGAAAGACTAGGTCTTGATAAAATACTATTTCTTAATCTACATATGTTAGCATTGAGCATACGGTATCGATTATGCACTACTTTGACTTATGAAATGGTGCGGGTTTTTCGCAACCCAATAATCCTGATATATTGGGTAGTGATGATTAATATCTAGCGGTGCTAGGATTGCTATTATGTTGAATCGTGCGCGAGGTGAGTCTCCTTTGATAATGTCCCCAAGAGGAGCTCGAACAAGGTTTTATTATTCAGAAAACTAGTCAGTTGGAGTTTTATTACTCTATGAATAATAAATAAATGTTTCTTGCTAAGTCTACTCTTGGAGTTAATAAGATATTAACTGATTAAATCCATAGTAGACACTAACTAATTAATGGACATTTATATCTTAAGCGCGGGAAATAAATAAGATAAATAACGGAAATCCGGATTACTTTTAATTTCGGATTTGGATGGGGAGGTCAATATTACTTCTGTAGTAGCTGCTCGTAATATTACAATATAAGCTTGTATTAAATTGTGGATTCAATTTAATTAGTAAAAAGCTAATTGGGGTGAGCCCATATTCAAAGCCTTCCATAAATCCCTGTCTGGGCCCAAAAGGAAATTAATATAAATAGGAGAATAAAGGAGACAGAATAATTAATTTTCATTATGAAATTTTCGTTCCTTTCTCTCTACAGAAGGAAATGATTTTTTTTATTTTCTCCTCCGTGAGAATTTCAGCTCCTCCTCCGTGAGAATTTTCTGTCTTCTTTATTCGAGTCTTAGTATTTTGATGAGATCAGCCCACCCTGATATCGAGATACGGTTCGGGAACCAGAGAAAAGATTCTTGGTCTAGTTCTCAAGATTATCATCGTGGAGAAGGCGTGAGCAATCGACGATTCTTGGAGAATCAAATCGGTAACCCTAAACCGTAGAAATCATGTTTAGGATTTATATATTTCTTTAAGCATAAATTATTTGCATTCTAGCATGCAATTATCTATTTAACATGTAAATTGATTAATCGCATAATCGGTCAAATAGATCTGTATCTGATTTATTTTTGTTTTGTACAAGTCTTCCGCTGGGGATTAATTGGTATCAGAGCCAATTTTTAGCTCTACTTATGTGGATTCATTTCATGTTATGTGAATTGTTTGATCGCTTGTTTTCCTCTTGGTGTGTTCGTTGTTTTATTTCGATTGCATGTTCTATAAACAACGAAGTATGGCAAGGACCTGCAGTCGGCGCTCGCGCCAGTGGCTGCACGTCGCCAAGATATACTTGAGGAATCTGTTGTGTGTTTATTTGCTGTTTGGAATGATTACTAATTATGATTTGTTCATAGTCATTAGTTTCATTACGTGATGAATTGTTTTAAATAATTTATAATTGTTAATTAATTCGTTCAAGTTGTACTCACTATATCTGCGTGAACATGAGAACTGCCCGGAGTCAAGCAGCGACGCAGCTGCACCGAAAGCAGCGGCGATCTGCCAGCGAGACAGCAGTTTTCCGGCGGCGACATCTTTTTGAGTGGGAGCCCTCCATGGGCAGTTTCCGAGCTCGGAGGAGGCTGTTTTCGCAGCCGCTGCGAAGGCGACATCGCACCAGCGACGACGCAGCAACTGCGGCAGCGCCGGAGAAGATGCAACGTTCAGTGACTGTCTGATGACTCCGGAGTGCAGCAGCGTCGGAGTTCACGCAAACAGCAGCTACAGCGTGCAGCGGTGACGAAGACGACGCAGCAGCAACATCAGCGATGTCGTCACGCAGGCAGGAGCTGCTGTGGTGCGAGTGGGAGCCCTTTGTGGGAAGTTCCCGGACTAGAGAAGCGAATACGATCTGCCGGAAACGAGGCAGCGGCTATGGATTCAGTGGGAGTCCAGCCGAGCCAGGTAAGGTTCGGTCAAGATTCTTTCCAAATTTAGATTAGGGTTTCTAACCCTTAAAATTAATTTCGAAAAGTATTCAAGATTATTTTGGAAATTAGATTTGAATATATATTGTGGATTTTATATATTATATTAGATTTGATTTTGTATTAAATCATGGATTAATTATAGATTTTATCCTTGTTTTATGGATTTGTAGGTCCTGATGAATCATAGTTAAATTTGGATAATGACAATCTAATTTTTATCTATATCCTATGGATTAATGTGGATTTATCCCTAGACAAATCCTAGTTGGATTTAAATAATGAAAATATTATTTTATTCTTATCCTATGAGTTTATATGAATTTATTCATCGATAAATTCTAGATGGATTTGGATAGTGATAATAGAATATTTTATTCCTAGATAAATCTTGGATAAATTTGAATAATTATAATATAATATTATCGTATTCTATGGATTTATATGGATTTATTCCAAGATAAATCCTAGATGAATTAGGATTAATATTAATATTAATTTATTTCATCCTATGAATTTGAATAGATTTAATTCTATTAAGACAAATCTTAGATGGATTAAAATAAGTATTAATCTAAGTTATCCTTATTTTTTAGATTTATGTCCTAGATAGATTAGGATGTTAATGATATATAAGAAAATCCTTATTTAATTGGATTTAGTTAAATTTATTTATCTAAGAAATCTTAAGTAATGTTTGATATGTTCTGGATGTGTATTCTAAATAGAATCAAGATTTGTATTAATCTTGGTTGATAGGATTTTATTTTTATCTTATGGATTGTGATGAACTATTTCTATCTAGTAATATCCAAGTACGATTTAAATAATGATAATCCTAGATCAACGTTATCTTGAATTGTAAGATTTGATTTTATCGAAATAAAATCTAGAACAATCCTAAGTGGATTTAGATAGTTAACTCTATCTTGATAAATTCTAACTGGATATAGATTATTATTATCCAAGATAAAACTTAATTATTTAATTTTTTTCTCCCTTGACTAGATTAAATAAATTGTCTTTAATTATCCTGTGTGTTTAAATGTCATGCATTAAATGTATTTATCTGTTTATTTGGTGTTTATCTATTTTAAGTGGATTATCTGCTTTATCTGCTTATGTGATAATTATGCAAAAACCATATAAAATATCCATGTGATGATTACAACAAGTGCGTTATATGCGGTCTCCATCAGTTGATTTGAAAATTTATGAAGCCAGTTCATATGGGGACAATAATCCTACGAAATAGCAAGTTCATATGGGCAGACTTCTCAAATATAAATAGTGTGAACTAGAAAGTAGTTTCTAATATTATCGCCACCCATTATGTGGGAACAATAATCCTAAGAAATTACAGTTTTTTAGAAGTTCAAACAGAATTTAGGAGATAGCTTGATTTTGTTATCAACACAAGAGCGTTGTTATGGGAGTGTGTTGTAGAAACAAAATTATGTAATGCGAAATCTGATGGTCGTGCTTAGGCAACATTAGGTGGCCATGCCATTATGTGGTCTCTGGACTATTTGTCGGTGTTGTGACCAGTAAAAATGTTAAAGTTGTGAATGAGTATTGACCTCTTATGGAGGGTACCTGTTTTCGATTTTACAGTTGCAAGATACATAATTGTTTTGTGGTTATTTGTGATTATGTATTGAGCATAAGTATGTGATAATAAGTTTATTTGCCAAATCTTCATGATGTCATTCAATTTTTGTCTGCAATCCTTAAAGAAAGTAAACTCGAATGCCAAAATTATGTAGACCGGAAACGAAAATGGATAAGATTCTCATCGCTGAAAACATTGAGTTTATACTCACTGATTCATGTCCTCCATTTCCTCGACATAATTCCACGAAAAATGTTCGAGAATGCATTATGCATGTACTTGACAAGCTCTTTGAGGAATAAGGTCAAGCTATTTTCTTTTAAGTAGCACGACAAGTCTTGGCTAGTGACGATGAAAGATGGATATTAACAGAATCTGTCTAGATGATTCAATTGGAATATCCTAAAGGGAAGGAATGTTTTGAGGAATCTTTTGATCACTCAAATAGTTTTCTGACTCAAGTCATCGCCTAAAGTAATAAGAAGTGACTACTAGAAAGGTTTAACTGAAAAGTAGAAAACTTTCAGAATATTAGTCGTTATATTACTATAAGAGAAAAGTAACATGATAGATGACAAATTCATAAAGGCTGCATTTTTCCTTAGTCCTAGTTCATTTGAACAAAAGACTAGATATGGCAATGGGATAGCCTGAATTGTCATTAAAGTTTGTTTAAAGCGAGTAGGATGCTTTGTAAGTTGGATTGACCTCTTTTAAAGAAGGACAATGACTTACATGAAAATGCAACTTCTAAGTAAGAGATCTTGATCCAGTTAGGCATTTGTTGCAGTGAGAGCTATTTATGCTCAATTATTATTTTATGATTGATGTTTATGACATCATAGTATTGAATCAATATAAATGTAACAAGATTGAGTATTAAACAACACATCAACTTCTTAAACAATGAATAATAAAGTATTTATGGCTCTTAATCTTAAGGCCAAGAAAATACTTAGCTATTGTTCAAACTGATCTAGAATATCAAGATTTTAAAAATTTGTTTGTTAAATAGCTTGAAAGTCAAGTATGTCTGTTTGATGCACTATAAATTAGAATCAATTGATTATTCAAAAGATTCAGAATACTTACAGAAGTACGACATAGAAAGACTAGCAAGTCTTAATGGTTTACACCATAAGGAGACGAGCAAAGGGTTATGATCAGTAGTGGGAGTCTAATCTCCATTGACGAATCCATGCATTCTTCTAATGAATGGGATAGTTATGTAAGAATGAATCGAAGTCTTTCTAAGACAAGTTTGATTAAGTGATCAGTTGTACTCATTAAAATCTTATCATTGATGGGATTAGCATTAAAGAAACTACCAACATCGGTACCTTTTACTAAACAAGAGTGTCTCTAGTCTAGCACATCTCAAGGTATAATGTGTTAGGGTTTGTATACTAAAAGATGCTCCGAGCGTACATGCCTTTGTACAGTCAGCTCATGCATGTATATAAGAAACGCCACATCCACTTGTTTACCTAATTATCAGAATAAATAATACTCCCTCCGTCCACGAATAAGAGTCCCGTTTTTCCATTTTGGTCCGTCCACGAATAAGAGTCCCGGTTCATAATTACCATAAATGGTAAAAAGACCCCACATTCCACTAACTCATTCCACTCACATATCATTTAAAACTAATATATACAAGTGGGACCCCTATTCCACTAATTTTTTTCCACCCACTTTTCTTAACATTTCTTAAAATCCGCGCCATTTAGAAATGGGACTCTTAATCGTGGACGGAGGGAGTATAATATAATGATTGATTATTGAAATATAATAAACAAGTCTAAGGCTTCATACTAAGATGGTTAAAGTAGGGGAATACGATGGCTTCCATGTGTTCACCAGTAGGGGACTTGACCAGATCTAGTAAGAAGAAAAACATATTCACAACCTAGATAGGGTTTGGCTACCTATTGGTATGGTTGCGGTGTTTGTGATAATTCTCTCTTACCTAAGAAGAGATTAGTAACACCGGTGTGATAAAGCACTGAAATGATCTAATACGAAATGTATTCTTTATTGCTATCTACTGTAAGAATATATTTCAGAGAGTTTAGTATTTTCTAGTCTATAATATTAATATCAACATTGTTTATTCAATCAGACGCCACTTTGATTTATCAATATGTGAGAGTTTGTACGTAACTCAAGTTCATGATATCTTGGGTGGTAGTAATTGAATAACACGAAGGTATTGGAATATTATTTCCTATAATTCGCATACCCAGTGTGGTATGATTAAATCCCTAAGGGGTGATCCCCAAGAGGTGTTTGAAAAATGAATTTATTATTCAGAAAAACTGCGCAGTGGGAATTTATTCCACGAATAATAAATAAAGTTTCAAACTAGAAAACTCTTTGGAGAATTAATTAAATTCAAGTCACATAGCAGACAAAAGAATTAAATTGACGGATCAAGATAATCTTAAATGGAAATATTATAAAATAAAATGAACCCAAGTTATTTGTAATTTGGTGATTTAAATGGGAGTGCAATATTATTCTTTAGTGGAACAAAATAATATTCCATTGATAATATATTAAATCATGGGTCTTTTGATTTAATTAAAAATTTATCTAATGGGTGAGCCCAACATCTATTTCATTCCATGGATCCCCATCCTAGCCTAATTAGTCCAACTTATAAATAGTGTAGAGATGGGAAACCCTAGTACACACAACCCATGACAACACACTCTAAACCCTAACCCTAGCCGCCATAGGCGGCGCCTCTTTCTCTCCCTCTTGGTCTCGATTTTTGAGCCCTAGCACGTGGGAGATTAGGGTTCTTGTTTGTTCTTGTTCTATCCTAATTCATAGGATTAGATTAAGGAAATTTCGTGTTTGTGTTGGTTTTCCCTAAATCTCATATCACTTTTATTTGGTTGTTCAAGATCCGCCCACACGGATGAATAATCAAGGACAAAGGAATAGGTTGGAAGATTCGTGGTCGATAAACCAAGGATCTCTAGGTGGTGCAGCTAGCAACGTCGATCCTATGATGGATCAAGAAGAGGTAACAATCGAATCTGCATCAAGAGAGAGATATCATATTATCCAAATTACCAAGAAGTCACACCATTAGAAACTTTTTGCACTAATAAAATCTACTTCAGTGCATAAGATTGTAGGAACCATGTCGTAGTGGGAGCATTCATGTGGAACACAACCAGTTCATGGGTCTAAGAGTGTCATAAGACTCAGTCTTAGATTAACTTGAACATAATCCCTTTAACTACAATGTAGCATTGGTTATTTTGGATAATCATCTTTGTTTGTGGGAGCAAGTATCTTTGCAAGTGTAAATGTGGATCTCAAATGGCTAGACAATGACAATGGGTTATGCCCAAAAAGAAACACCTTCTCGTCTGTCGTTGTGCCAGGATTGATTTTTTCCTACTGTCTATCGGAACTTACATAAATTAGAATGAATGTATTATGATTATCAAGACAGCTTTCTATTAACGAAGTCTTGAAAAAATCATCTACAAGGAACATCCTAATAGGTATGTAATAAAGGGTAAGAAACACATGATTGAAAGTTTATAAAGACCTTCGTGGTGTTAGGCATGCATCTAAATCAGAGTATGTGTTTTATCAAAATTCTCAAATGTCTAGGATTTGACTTTTGCCCATAGAAGTTGAAAGTGCATTAAATATGGTATTATTGGTACTCTACGATGATGAAATCTACAAAAGTTGCAAACAACTAAAGATTGGCATCTGGCGTTGGAAAACTGGTTGTCTACCCAATTTTTAGACAAAGGATTAAAGAGAAACTAATTACATTCTGAGCATCTAAGTCCTTTTAAGATTGCTAGAAAGAATGTTGAGATTCTCTTAGGAATCTTATATGTGTACATTGCTTAGAACATTTTAGCATTAGAAATTCCATTAAAAGGTTTATACCTTTCAAGATGGAATTTTCTTGTCTCTAGTCAAGTGTCATTTGACTCTTTGTGAGATCAAGAATTATGAGACTAGTTTCAGAGATAGCTGTCTCATGTATTCTGTAGTGTGTACTAAGTTTGATATTAGTTGTGCTTATACATGACATGTATATATCATATTAACCATGACAAAGGACTTTGATTGAGGTAAAGAGTATACCATAGTGCTTGAGAAAGACTAATTGCTATATTCTAGTTTACCAGTCATTAATGTAATGTCCTTGGGGTTATACTGACTTAGTTTCAAAACTAATCAATGATCGAGTAAATCATCCTCTGAACATTTGTTTACCTTAGGAGTATCTTCCTAATAGCTTTAATCGTATGTTTGAGTATGCCTATGAGTATTACATTTGGTTATGATTACTCCAGTGAAGGCTAACTCAACGGACAAGCTAATAAAGCTAAACAATCACATAGAGAGATGAAATTAATTAAAGATCAAGAATGCAGCAAGACATTAAGGTGGAATGGATATGATCAGAGAACAACCAAGCAAATTTTTTCACAAAAAATGTCTTTTTGGCAGCATGTTTCAAACATGATGTGAAATGAATGGTAGTTCGATATATCTGGAACCGACACCTGCTATGAGTATAAGTGGGAGAGTTTTTTGGCATTGAGTATACTAGAAAGCATGTTTTGAGTATAAGTTGGAGATTGTTAGGGTTGGTATACTGAAAAGCATGTTTTGAGCAAGTTCGCCAGAATAGAATCTTGCTTTTGTATGCAAAAACTCTACAATCCACTTTAAACCCGATTCAATATTATTAGAGTAGTTTCGTACGAATAGAATCAGTCTATTATTACATTTTTTTTGCTTGTGCATTTATAAGATGTTTTATAAACATTTAAATGTATAAAAAGCAAACAAAGTTTAAGTCTTTTGCTTAGTAGACCGGTTGTGGGCGTCGTCCACTTTAAGGTAACACGGCCAGATCTATGCAATGCTTTGCAAAAGAAAAAGAAGAATTTCACAACCTAGATAGGATTTGGCTACATATCGTGAAAGGTTGCAATGTCAGTCCGCATATTTCTAAGTCTTACTGAAATAAGATGACATTGGTGTGGTATAGCACTGAACGGATCTAATAGCAAGATGTGTTTTTATGCTATCTACTGAAAGACTAGGTCTTAATAAAATACTATTTCTTCATCTACATATGTTAGCATTGAGCATACGGTATTGATTATGCACTACTTTGACTTATCAAATGGTGCGGGTTTTTCGCAACCCAATAATCCTGATATATTGGGCAGTGGTGATTAATATCTAGCGGTGTTAGGATTGCTATTATGTTGAATCGTGCGCGAGGTGAGTCTCCTTTTATAATTTCCTCAAGAGGAGCTCGAACAAGGTTTTATTATTCGGAAAACTGGCCAGTTGGAGTTTTATTCAGAAAACAAGGTTTAATGGACATTTATATCTTAAGCGCGGGAAATAAATAAGATAAATAACGGAAACCCGAATTACTTTTAATTTTGGATTTGGATGGGGAGGTCAATATTACTTCTGTAGTAGCTGCTCGTAATATTTCAATATAAGCTTGTATTAAATTGTGGGTTCAATTTAATTAGTAAAAAGCTAATTGGGGTGAGCCAATATTCAAAACCTTCCATAGATCCATGTCTGGGCCCAAAAGGAAATTAATATAAATAGGAGAATAAAGGAGACAAAATAATTAATTTTCATTATGAAATTTTCGTTCCTTTCTCTCTACAGAAGCAAACGATTTTTTTTTATTTTCTCCTCCATGAGAATTTCAGCTCCTCCTCCGTGGGAATTTTCTGTCTTCTTTATTCGAGTCCTAGTATTTTGATGAGATCAGCCCACCCTGATATCGAGATACGGTTCGGGAACCAGAGAGAAGATCCGTGGTCTAGTTCTCAAGATTATCATCGTGGAGAAGGCGCGAGCAAATAATGATTCTTTGGAGAATCAAATCGATAACACTAAACCGTAGAAATCATGTTTAGGATTTATATTTCTTTAAGCATGAATTATTTGCGTTCTAGCATGCAATTATCTGTTTAACATGTGAATTGATTAATCGCATAATCGGTCAAATAGATTTGTATCTGATGTATTTTCATTTTGTACAAGTCTTCCGCTGTGCAAGGGGCACACTGCCTAGATAGAGCGATATACTCTATCAGGGGCTATTGGCTTAATAATGAGGAATGCCACACTGCCTAGATATAGTGATGTGCTCTATCAGAGGCTATTGGCTTGATGATGAGGTATGCCACACTGCTTAGATAGAGCAATATGCTCTATCAAGAGCTATTGTCTTGATGATGAGGTTAGCCACACTGCTTAGATAGAGCAATATGCTCTATTAGGGGTTATTGGCTTGATAATTAGGTGTGCCACACTGCCTTGGCAGAGCTTCACACTCTGTCAGGGGCTATTGGCCATGATGTAATGGATATGGTGATTGATAGATTGTCCATGTACCCCCGTGATAATATAAGACACATTAAAGGAGATGTGAATGGTTGAATGTATAATCTTACTATCATTGTGATGTTTAAATTCTAGCTAATTTATATGAGCAATTTATGTTAAATGTATATGTACGTTGATGTGAAATTAGTATGAATATGGCCAAGTCGGGTTAATATGAATTACTAGGAAATATTATTAAAAGACCGTGAGTTCATATAATGTTAATTTTACATATTTATTATTATTATTATTATTATTATTGTAATTTTTAGCTAAATTTTTTGATGTGCTTCTGGTAAAGTGACTGAAGATCGTCGTGGACATTCCTTTTTGCTTCTCCCTCACCAACACATCCTTGTTTAGTCGTTGATCACCACTTTTTGGTACATATAAATATATTTTTTTGTCTTTCTGTAAACATGGCATGCTAGGAGTGAAACTTACAATATATATATATGTGACTTTTGTTATGATCGTAAATAATGATGGTACTTATTAATTCGATATTTAATGATATGAAGAACGCTTGGCTTTGCTTGGTTATACATTCATATGTTAATTTTAAATTTTACCATACCTTATGGTAACAAAAATGTAGCATCACCTATTTGGCCGGTCGCCGGCTGAGTAGGTGGTGTTACATGCAGAGAGTCCGGAACCTGTGAAAATTTCAATCAAACGTAGAAACTCAAAATAAACCAAAAGTACTTTAAAAAAAACTTAAGTAAACATATCAAAACAAAAAAAAATTCAATTTGTCTTAAAACAAAAAACAATGATACAATCGCTCATTTTAAGTCATGAGCGTGACTTCATCATTCTTGAGGAGGAGGGAAGCAGGCATTGAGGTCTTCAAAGGCGCAAATGAGATAGGTGATGTCGCCCCTCATTGTTTGGCGCTCCTCTCTAGCCTTGGCGGCCATCCTTTGGAGCTCGGCAAATTGTTGTTGTTGATGAACCTCTTCTTGCCTTTGAGCCTCCCAAAAATCGGTCTCTGCCGCCCGCCAATCGCCATGAGCTTCCCAACCTTGTTGGTTGAAGTTGTTGACTTGTTGTTGCTCTGCCCAACGGGTGTCCCAAGTGTCGGACATGTTTTGCATGTAGGAGAATATCTCCCCTAGTTGGGCGGAGGTGCCAGCTTGAAACTCCTCTTGAGGATCTGGTCGAACTCGACGGCGGTTCCTCCTATAGCGGCAGCGGTGGCCCTCAACTTCCTCCATTTCTTCTTCTTTTCTCGTTGCGGCGATGCCCCACTCCCTTGAACATGTGAATGCTCCCCACCTTCTTTGTATTTATCAATGGCGTTGTAGGTGTAATCATCTTCTGGTTCGAAGTTCGGGACGCGCAACGACATGCGGTGTCGAGCCTCCAATTGGCCTGATTTTCCCACGTATTGACCTTGGTCAAATGTGGGATTGGAACGGGGAAGTGATCCCGTTCCACTTGTAGAAAGAATGCCTGGCCGCTCATATCGGTCCTCAAATGACCCACCACAAATAATACCTCATAGGTGATAAACATCTCACCCATGTCCGGCGTGAAATCCGTCGTCGAGATCCCACATGTTCGGCGATCACCGTAATCAATCCCCCGCAGCAGATAGTGCTCCCGTCCTTCTTGGAGATGCGGTCGACGTAGATGGTAAAGAGGATCCCAAAGTTGATCCCCTTCTTGTTGAGCAAACTCCAAATCACGTCCATCTCGGTTTGGGAAACACTCTCGCCGTCAGTTCGGGCAAACATTAATTGCGTCATGGCCCGATGGAGGTATCGAAGGACGGGGTTGCGGATGGAGGAAGACTTGGCATAAGCCGGGATGAAGTCCTCCCCTTCAATGGTCATTGCTCTCAACATGTCGGAGTAATCATACTCCACTTCCTCGCTGGGATAGGGGTTGTAGCACTGAAACACCTCACACAAACCCTCCATGGTGAAGAAATGGTTGTGATTGCCGAGGCGGAAGTCAATGGACTCGGGGATGCTGGTGCGGCGGTCCTTGTTCACCTTGAGAGTGCTAAGGAACTCGAGAGTGAGTCTCCGGTAGGATGACCACCTTGCTCGAAAGATGTGGCTGAGACCGTTGCCCGCCCCGACGTCGCACAATGCCCAAAAGTCTTCAATGATCCCCAACGTGGCAAGGGGGAGCTCGTGCGGCTACCTCGATGGCATTGTGTCTCTAGCCGAGACCTTCTTCCACATAGCTTTGTGGACATCTAACGGAAGGCTAATGTTGTAGTTCTTTGCATTTTTGGGTTTGCATCTTGTAGTCATTGTCCTACAAAGAAAATCATGCTCATAAAAGAGCACCAAGCAAGTAGACAAACAAGGGTTTTCCCTCAAACTTGCACTCAACTACGCATAAATCTAAGAATCATTCAAGACGTGCAAGTTTGTACCTAACATGTGTTCTAAAGTGTATCATGTAGACATGTAGAAAAATATCAACACCAAAGAACAACAACAATCCATCCCCAAATGTGAATTAATCCCCCATGCATAGACGTATCAACATAATCATCATAAATCAACAATCTCTACAATCTATACATGTATTGCAATTCATGGAAGTAATGATAGCCTCACAATGCTATGAACATGATTGCAATATATAAACAACAATGAACAAGAGGAAAAATCACTATCAAAAACCACAATTCATCACCCAAAACAAAAATTTAACCGTTCAAAGTACGGAATATTATCACCAAACTCATCTCCCATACTAAAACAAACTTTTATTCCGAATAATTCATCAATATAGCACAATATCCAAGGAAGAATTCAAACAAAAACTCATAAATTTAAGTTAGGATTCATACCTTGAATTGGAACATCTCCAACTCTGTTCTGTTGAGCATGTAACATCTCCAACTCTGTTCTGTTGAGCATGTAACATCTCCAACTCTGTTCTGTTGTCGTCCGCCATTGCGAGTCATTTACTTCTTATTTTCCTACGTGTCCTTTCAAGTTCGAGATAGAGCGTCTCTAAGAGCGCGTTCGAATAAACTACCTGAAAGAGACAAAAAAAATAAAATAAATAAAACTAAAATTTAAAAACAGAAAGCAAGTAAAAATCCAAAGTAGCAAAATCGTTCGTTTGAAGATATCAATCACAAAGTGATTTTAGTTCCCGGACAACGGCCCCAAAAACATGATGCACTTTTTATTAGCACTAAATATACCATCAAGTATACAGGGTAGATTTAGTATTGCTAAAGGTTAGTACCGAGATGTCGAACACGGGGAATAGAATCACAAATTGGCTACCTTCTACTAAGCTTCTTTCACTATTTGGAAAACCAGAGATTTTTTAAAACTTTTAGAAAACAAGAACACTGAAAGTTGTAAACAACTAATTGCAACAAATTAATAGATATAAGAATATGAGAGATAAGAGAAATCTAGGGATGTGCGTTCACAGTTATGGTTATACAAGTTCCAACTACAATACCCTAGCACAGTTTATACTTCGATAGAACGAGTCACACTAGTTATGCCCATGCGGTACAAGTGTAGATTACTAACACTAGGATTGTCAATCCTAGATTCGTAACTCCTAAAAGCTCCTAAGACCCTTGAAAAGTCCTCACTCTCAATTAACAGTGTGTTTTAAGGGAAGCTAATTGTAGTGTCTATTAAGTGGATCTAATTCGCCAACCTCCTCTCACGATTATGTAGCAAGTTATATTAAACCTTCATCGTATGTGTCACTGAAGCATGAAGTTGAACAAATTATGGAAGAAACGAAGTAAAAATAAAATGGATATTAAATAGAAAAAGGAATTGTATAACCAAAGTCGTTAGTAACACATCCCTAGAATCCTATGAGTTTAGTTACACATGTTAGAATAACCTAAAAACATAGAATGAAGGGAAAACAAAGTGAACATAAGAACTAAAAGCAATAAAACCCGAAGGTTGAATCCTTGTAGCCTTGATCTTCTCTTGATTCCGTCTTCAACCTCTTGTACAGTGAAGAACTCTCTCAATTTTATGCGCTAGAATTATGAGGCAAAAAGACGAAATAATGAAGAAGTTTGAAGGGGTATTTATAAGGGAAAAGTCGTGCCCTATATGAATAAGGTAAAAGGTGGCTAAATTTGGCAAATTCTGGAGAGAAAGTAAGTCAAATCATGTGCCGCATTTTCGCCGCTAGCCACAGCACCTTGGCCAGCGGTAGCTGTGCGTTGTCCGTAGCTTCTGTCCTTTTGGATAGCGGTTGCTACTTGATGTTGTAGCGGTCGCTGCAAATATTCCAGTAGCTTTGGTACCTTCTCAAGCGGTTGGTACGCTCAGATTTTGCACTATTTCAGGACCCTTATTTGGTATTTTGACATGTTTTGTGAAAATTGTGCATATTTGAGCCAAAAAGATAGGAAAAAGTCGAAGATGGATGTCTGGCGCATTCAAAGACGCCCAGCAGCCCGCTGGACTACCGCGACCGCTGGACCACAGCGACCATTGCGCTTGAAGCGGTCCGCTCCGGAAAGTTGTGCTGAAAAGTCTGAAGACGCCCAGTGACCGCTGGGACGTATGCAGCGACCGCTCGAGAAGATCCCATAGCCCCTGGACTAATCTGCAGCGACCGCTGTAGGACATGCAGCGACCGCTACCCAAATCCGCAGAGGCTTCGGACAATGCACAGCGACCGCTGGCCAAGGTGCAGCGGTCAGCTGCGAGAAAGTGGTGCACGAATTTAATTAGATTTTCTCCAGAGGAATAATATCACTTTGTGATTGATATCTTCCAAAGGACGATTTTACTACTTCGGATTTTCTTGCTTTCAAATTTTTTATTTTTAGTCTTATTTTTAGTTTATATTTTTTTGTCTCTTTCAGGTAGTTTATGCGAACGCGTTCTGGGAAGGACAACTTAGAGCCAATCGATCACGAACTTGAAAGGAGATATAGGATAATAAGAAGGGGACGACTAGCAATGGCGGAGGAAGACAACATGACCGAGTTGGAGAGGTTGCAAATCCAAGTCAAACTTTTGATGGACGAAAAGCTCGCTCGAGAGGCACATGAGAAGAAAAACAAGGAGGTATTCCCTGTTATGCACATGTTCAACCACGGGAACATTATTATGTTTCCCGAGGGTCCTCGGGTCGATGCTAACAACTTTGAGTTGCGCATACCCCTCATTCAAAGGGTTGAGCAACATCCTTTTTCAGGAAGGGCCACGGAAGATGCAAACCGCCACCTATCAAGATTCGTGGAGATTGCGAATACGCTCAAATTGAATGGTGTCGATGATGATGCCATTAGGGTACGCCGCTTTCCTTTTTCCCTTATAGATTCTACTAAGGAATAGTTTGAGTGTCTACATAATGGCTTTAACGAGCAAATTTGTGTCATGTTGGATTCAGGGGCCAACAGAGAATTCCTAAGGAAAAGCAGGGCATATGCTATGGCAGTGATAGGGGAATTTGCCACCAATAGCCGCGGGTGGTCGAAGGAGAGGCATCAGTCAAGGAGAGTTGCAACAGTAGAGACAGACGAGGAAAACTCCCTTGCGAAAGAAGTGGCAGAGCCGAAGGTTAGGGTAAATCAGATGGATACATAGAGGAGAGAAGATCCTGTTCCACCGACTTCCATAATTGCAATCACTAAACCCGACGCTGAAGCCACTCCCGTTGAGGATGTGAACTACGTGCTGCAAGGAGGCGGTCCCAACCGTTCATTCAATAACAACAATTATCGCCCTAACCAGGGGGTGGTAATTACAACAATTATAATGGGAACCGTCCTCACCCCAACCTTTCGTACACTAACAACAATTTCTTGCAGCCCCCCTGCAGGATTTAATGCGGGGAAGGTGGAGTTGTTGAGCCCGCAAAGAAGGAGGAAAAGTATGAGGCATGGATCATGAAAATCCTTGAAGTGCTAGTGCAAGATAGAAAGACCAACGACACCAAGATCGGAGTCATGGAGGCAAGGTTGAACAACCTCAAGGCTGGCATTACCACGCTTACAACTGTCGTCACCTCATTCAAGACGCAGATGGATCAAGTCCAACAAAAGATTGAGGAGGTCAAGAAGTCAGCAGCGCGGGTAGCAGACATCAACAAAAAGTGGGTCGCAAAGCAGAAAGCAGCTATGAGGCATAAACCGGAGTTTGCCCGACACCCAGCGGACCGCAGCAAGTTTCGCAGCAGGCCGCTGCGGAGCCGACAGAGACACCTGCGCCCAAGGATACTCTCGTGCGTCATAATGGGATTGTGCTTCCGTTTCAGCCAAAGAGGAAGTTTAAGCTTGAGGAGCAATTTAAGCACTTCCTAAATATGTTCTGCAAAGTTCACATTAACATACCTTTTGTTGAATCATTGCAGGAAATACCTTGGTATGCAAAACTACTTAGGAAGGCCGTGATGCGAAAGAAGAAGCCTACAAAGGCTGATCACAAGTTGCCTCTTCATTGCAGTGAAATAATTCAAGGTGTTCTATTGGCCAAGGAAAAGTTGAAAAGACACTCTGCGATCTTGGAGCTAGTATCAACATCATGCCACTCAAGTACTACGAGAAGCTCAACATCGGGCCACTGATGAAGGCAGACTTCACAATTAGGTTGGCCGATAACTCCGCAATCAAGGCGGTGGGCATGATCGAGGACGTATTGGTAAAAGTAGATGATTTCATTTTTCCGGCTGATTTCATTGTTCTTAATATGAAGGTTGAAATGTGCCACTAATCCTCGGTCGAGACTTTCTTTCCACGAGCATAGCGCTTATTGATGTAGGTGGGAGGGAAATCACGCTTAGCGACAATGCTAGAGAGTCTACCTACAAAATCGAGAGTGAGATGTTCAAGTACGAGGAGAAACAAAGGGCCTAGATGGAGTACGAGTGCAGAGTCGTGATGATGACAGATACTACAAAGCCTGAAGGGCCAAAAGAAGGGGAGGATTGCTCTAACCCTTCTATATTTGTTATTAATACTGTACCTCCAGCCTCGAAAATGGCAAGCCTAACCCCCCTAAAGTTACACCGCAGGGAAAACCGAAGGGGAAGAAGAAGAAGAAGGGTCCGTCACATAATGACCCCGAAGTCTATGTGATTACGACCGCGAAGGGAAAGTATAAATGGTGGAGAAAAATGGGCACGAAATTGATCCAATTCGCGGTTTTTAGCACAAGGGTCGTTGATCTGCCAAGCTAGTTGGGTAACTTCAAGTCGAGCCAACGACTCTAAACATTCAAAATATTTGAATGTTAGTATAAATGGTGGAGAAAGTATATATGGTGGAGAAAACTGCTATAAGAGTTAGTTTTTCTTTCTCTTTTCTTCATTTTTTCTCTTCACTCTCTCTTGCACACGACCCCCACTCAAAATATTCAACAATTCCACACACCCTCACTCAAGTTCATCCATTGCATCTCATTTTTTTGGGCTTCCATCGTTCAAATCACTCCAGATCAACGTATGAATCCCAACTTCAATTTAAGAGCTTTTCTTGAATACTTCTGTGGATTTTGCTTTATTTGATGAATTGTTAGGTTGAGAAGTTTGTCTTAACATGGGGGATGTTGTCATTGGCTATATTTATAAATTGGGTGATGAATTGTGTGTTTTGATAGTGAAATTCCTCCTTGATCTTTGTTGTTATACTTTGCAATCATTTCATAGCATTGTGAGGCTATTATTATTTCCATGAATTGCAATACATGAGTAATTGATAAAGATTGTTGGTTTCGTTGCTTATAATGTTGCGTCTCTGCATGGGGGATTAATTCACGTTGTCACACCTCAACCCTTATGACGTATGCACTTACTATAAATAAATTCAAATTTTCAAAAGCACACATATTATATAATTTTCAAAGATCAACATTTATCAAGTACATATTTCAAAACATTCTAAATCGTAGTGAGACTCTCTCACCACTCTGTATACTATACATTTATCAACATGCAAAAATGATGAGGAGGAGAAGGTTGCTAAAACGCATCAGCCGCCAACCCTGATATCACGTGGAATTTCTAAAACTCATATCAACCAAAACATCAGCTATATCTTTGCCTAAAAAATATTAGTGGTTTATATGAGCCACAACTCAGTGAATATAAACCTTACCTTTAATTTCACACACAAAGATCAAACACATTCTTTCACCAAAATATATCATCATCAGCAGTAATAAATATCATAAACAATTTCACATTCATATGCATATGCCTCTCCGTTCTTTTCATTATTCTGTGACAGATCAGGCCTGGTATCTGCCCGGGATTTTTCATTGTATACGACCCGTAGGTCCTTTATATTTATTTGACCTTTCCACGAAGGCCCCTCTTTGCATATTTTGACCTTTCCACGAAGGCCCCTCTTTGATTTGACCTTTCCACGAAGGCCCCTTCTTGCATTTTTTACCTTTCCACGAAGGTCCCTCTTTGCATATTTTCTTTGACTCGTAGGTCCATTATCATTGAATATGACCCATAGGTCTTTTTCCATTGTATATCAGATCCAGAGCAAGACTGTCACATATCCTCTTTAATTCCATGGTTCAAATAATTCCAATACCATGCATCAATCATATCCATTGCACCAATTATATATCCATATCATATTACACTCAATAATTCCAATTTAATATACTATTAATATATTTATTGCACCAAGCATACATCCCCATCATTACAATTAAACACATATCATATCAGTATCACATCGTATAATCCAATTATTCACTTCAATTTAACACATAGCAATTAATCATATAACGCATGTAAAATTAAAAGTGTGATTTATACACACCTTACTACGACATATAAAATTTACTCAACTCCTGATCATGTTTCCAAATTTATAACCCTCGATCTGAAAGCTTCTTCTTTCTCTTTATTTTATTTATTTTTTTTCTCTAAACTCTCTCCCTGTTTTTGTTTTGAAAACTAAGAATGAATATGTATATTTCTATGCAAATATGCACGTCGGTTATATACCGACTCACCCATTACACTTGGCAAGTTTTTAATACAAGTAGCAATCCTTAGTTAAACATATGGTGCTACGCGTCACTTGTTATCTAATTGTGAGGAGAAGATAACTTATACCAAAAATTATTATAAAAATCTGAATATAAGTATATAAATAAAGCTTATTTAGTATACTAGTCATATTTACTTTTGTACTCATATCTATGAAACGTACATATATGTATATATATTCACAAAATACTCCCATGCAAATATTCACGTAATTGCACACGCACACTTAAAATTAATTATTTACTATTTAAGTACACTTACACATACCCACTAATATATTCATGCAACATATAATTAATGCAAATAACATTATAAATATATAATGATAAATAAAACTATATCAATAGGCAAAAGATGCAACTTTCGGGTTAGGGATGTCACACACGTTGGGGGATGGATTAAGGGTATTCTTTTGTGTTGATTTTGTTACATAAGTCTTCATGAACCACACTAGAACACATGCTAGATACAACCTTGCATACCACTATTTTGTTGATTATTGGTTGGTTGATTGCAAGTTTGGGAGGGGGAACCCTTGTTTGTCATTTGTTGATGCTCTTTTTATGAGTTTGATGTTTCTTTGTAGGACCATGACAACAAGAAGAAAGCCCAAAAACGCGAAGAGCTATGGCATTAGCCTTCCGTTGGAAGCACACAAGGCAATGTGGAAGAAAGTCTCGGCGAGAGACACCACGCCTTCAAGATACCCACATGATCTTCCCCTAGCCACTTTGGGGATTATAGAAGATTTTTGGGCGTTGTGCAACGTCAGTGAGGGGAATGGCCTCGGCCATATGTTTCGTGGGAGGTGGCCATCATACCGGATACTCACTCTTAAGTTTCTAAGTACTCTTACGGTCAACAAGGACCGCCGCACCCGCATCCCCGAGTCCATTGACTTCCGCCTCGGCAACCACAACCACACATTCACGATGGCGGATTTTTGCGAGGTGTTCCAGTGCCACAACCCCAACCCCGACGAGGAAGTGAAGTATGACTACTCCGACATGTGGAGAGCTATGACCATCGAAGGGGAGGACTTCATGAAGGCCTACGCTAAGTCTTCTTTCATCCGTAACCCCATCCTTCGATACCTCCACCGGGCGATGACGCAGCTAATGTTTGCCAGGATTGACGGTGGGAGTGTCTCCCAGACCGAGATGGACGTGATTTGGAGCTTGCTCAACAAGAAGGAGATCAACTTTGGAATCCTCTTCACCATCTACGTCGACCACATCTCCAAGAAGGAATTTGTTGCGGTGGATTGATCACGGCGATTGATCACCTATGAGGTTTTGTTCGTGGTGGGACTTTTGAAGACCGACTCGAGTGGACAAACATTCTTCCTACAGTTGGCGCAGGATCACTTTCCCGTTCCACTCCCACAATTGACCAAGGTTGATACGTGGGACAACAAGGCCAATTGGAGGCTCGACACCGCCGCCCACCGGAGTGCAATTGAAGCTAACCCCATTGAAGGGGAGTTTAGGAGGCGGAACATGCCGCTGCGCGTCCCCAACTTCGAACCGGAAGTTGATTCCACCTACGCCGCCATTGATGAATATATGGAGGGTGGAGAGCATTTGTATGCTCAAGGAAGTGGGGTACCGCCGCCGCCGCCGCCACAATAGGAGGAACCGCCGCCGAGGCCGACCAGATCCACAGGAGGAGTTCCAAGCCGGTACTTCCGCCCAAATAGGAGAGGTATTCTCCTATTTACAAAACATGTCTAACACTTGGGATAATCGTTGGGCGGAGCAGCAGCAGGTGAACAACTTCAACCAACAAGGTTGGGAGGCCCAAGGCGATTGGCGGGCGGCTGAGACGAACTTTGGGAGGCTCAAAGGCTCGAGGACCTTCATCAACGACAACAACTTGGCGAGCTTCACCAAATGGCCACAGAGGTTCATGAGGACCGTCAAACCATGAGGGCGGACATCACCTACCTCATTGGCGCCTTCGAGGACCTTAGTGCTCATTTCCCTCCTCCTAAAACATGATGACGTCAAGCTCATGACTTTAAATGAGCACTTGTATCATTATTCTATTTTAAGACAATTTGTTTTGAATGTTTTGACAAATTTTTTGGTTAAGGTTTTGGTTATTTTTATCTTGAATTTTCGTTTTTAAGCCTTGAAAATTTTTCGCAGGTTTCTGGACTCCCGCCAGCGACCGCTGCGTAGCTCGCAGCAGCCCGCTGGCCATTCGCTGGAACATTTTGACTCGTCCGCAGCGACCGCTGGAGGGCCCCCAGCAATCGCTGCCCATCTACAGTTTCCAGCGCGATTTTTTTTCGATATTTTTTTATTTTTCACCCCGTGCGGACCCTAAGGGAAAATTTCAAGGTATCTTTATTACTTTCTAGTTTACTCTCGTCCCTACCGATTCTACAAACTTATTTTACAGTTTGTTGTAAATAAGTTTGGGGGGATGAAGTGGTGGACCGTGAGTTTTAGGGTGTCTTTTGTTTTAAGTCTAGTAAATTTTTGCTTAGGTTTTTGCTTTTGTTTTTGCTTTGTTTTGAAATAACCCAAAGATGAATCCTTGTGAAAACCTTGAAAATTGTCATGGACTTAACATGAAGAACTTAGAAACACGCATGCTTCGGGACAAACTTTGCCAATGATATTACATTCCATCTAGGTTTAAGTGTGGTTTAACATTTTGATTTGATGGTTTGGTGAAAAGGTGCATAATTAGTGAATTGTTTGTTTGCCTTGATTCATGCTTATACCGTGTGAGATTTGAGCTTTACAATTCTTTCTTGTGTGATTTATCTGCAATCATGTATATATTTCTAGAACTTGCTCCTAGTCTTGCCTAAGTTTACATAGTGTTTAAGTTGATAAGGGAAGATGTTAGGCCATCTTTTCTAGCCTACTTTTATATCCAAAATTTTCGACCTTCTCAAAATTTTCAAATTTTTCCCTTTAGAGCCAATTTTGAGCCTTTAAACCTTTTCTTTGGAAGCCAAATAAATGGGGACAATTCCTTGGGTAAGTATAGTTTTTATATCTTTCGTAAAGGAATTGGAGAGATAAGGAGGAAAAGTTGAGAAAAAAAAACGTGCTTAAATAAAGAAAAAAGTACAAGTTGTGAAATAGTGAAAAAATTCAAAATGAGCTTAATCTTAGAAAGAATGCCTATGAAAAAGAAAAGAAAAAAATAGTTGTGAAAGGTTGTGAAAAGAAAAGAAAAAAAAAATCAAAGGTTTGGAAAGTAAGTGAAGGAGAAAAGTGGAGTCAATTTTACTCTACTTGGGATATCTTTATTTTTGAGTCACTTTTTAGCCAAATTTTCCTCACCTACCAAAGAGCCTACATTACAACAAAAAATAAAGACATTTCGGACTTTTGATGCTTAATCACATCTAGTAGAGGAGGGATTAGACTTTGAGCAAGCCTATAGTAAACTTTGCATGATGCATGATTTGAGTGCTATACACTTAATCCATATACACTTTAAGATTGAGAGAAAGAACACTTCCCATCTTTGGAAGTTTTCCTCATGTGAGTGCTTGAATTCAAAGTGTTCCATGCGTTAGTAATGAAAGTGCACCAATAAGCCTTGCTTGATTTGATTGCGTTAATACATGCTTAATCAGCTCTTTCATATTTTGTGCCAATTATGACGTCTAGTCCTTATGCAATTCATGCGCCTATACTTGTGTCTTTATTGTTTTGTTTGAGGACAAACAAATACTTAAGTTTGGGGGTGTTGATACGCTCGGATTTTGCACTATTTTAGGACCCTTATTTGGTCTATTTTTAGTGTCTAAACCATGATTCATGTCTATATTTCGTATATTTTAGCTATTTTGGTATTTTGACAAATTTTGTGAGAATTGTGCATATTTGAGCCACAAAGATAGGAAAAAGTCGAAGATGGAAGTCTAGCGCGTTCAAAAACGCCCAGCAACCTGCTGCGTGTGTGCAGCGACCGCTGGACCACATCGACCTCTGCGCTTGAAGCGGTCCGCTCCGGAAAGTAGTGCTGAAAAGTCTGAAGACACCCAGCGACCGCTGGGACATGTGCAGTGACCGCTCGAGAAGATCTCGTAGCCATTGTACTAATTTGCAGCGTCCGCTGTAGGACATGCAGCGACCGCTACCCAAATCCGTAGAGGCTTCAGACAATGCACAGCAACCGCTGGCCAAGGTGCAACGGTCCGTTGCGAGAAGGCGGTGCACGAATTTAATTAGATTTTCTCCAGATTTTACCAAGATTAGCCAATATTTTCTTTTCTTCGATTCGACTTACTCCCTATATATTCCCCCTTAAACCTCTTCATTGAGAGACAACTTCTTACACTCTTTGCTTCACAATTCTAGAGCGAAAAATATTTGAGAGTTCATCACTGTGCAAGAGGTTGAAGACGAAGTCAAGTGAAGATCAAGGCTACAAGATTCTACCTTTGAGTTATATCACTTTAGTTCTTATATTTACATTGTTTTCCCTTCAAACTATGTTTTTAGATTATTCTATCATGTGTAACTAAATTCATAGGATTCTAGGAATGTGTTAGTAACATTCTTTTGGTTTATACATTTCCGTTTTCTATTTAATATCCGTTTTGTTTATACTTCTTTTCTTCCTTCAGTTGTTCTGTAATAATGCATGTTTGAGTGACACATCCGATGTTGATTTGCTATAACTTGCTACATAATCGTGAGAGGAGGTTGTCGAGTTAGATCCACTTAATAGACACAACAATTAGCTTCCCTTAAAACGACACTTGTTAATTGAGAGTGAGGACTTTTCAAGGGTCTTAGGAGCTTCTAGGAGTTACGAATCTAGGGTTGACACCCCTAGTGTTAGTAATCTACGCTTGTACCGCATGGGAAGAACTTATGTGACTCGTCCTATTGAAGTATAGATTGTGCTAGGGTATTATAGAAGGAATTTGTATAACCATAGTTGTCAACGCACATCCCTGGAATTCTCTTATCTCATTTATTCGATCTCTAGTTTGTGTTGCATTCATCCGCTTTCTATTTTCAATTTAATCGTTTTCACAAAATTCTCTGGTTCTCCAAATAGTAAAAGACGCTTAGTAGAAGATAGCAAATTGGTGATCCTATTCCCCGTGTTCGACAACCCTGTACTGACCTTTAGCTCTACTAGATCTACCCTGTATACTTGCAGGTATTTTTAGTGCTAATAAAAAGTGCATCAGCGGTCACTTCACGCTTCCCAGCGGTCGCTAGGCGTCTTCTGATTTTCAGCACAACTTTCTCCGGAGCGGACCGCTATAGGTGTAGCGGTCGCTAGGTGAAAGGCTCCAGGTTCTTTCCCTAGTTTTACGTATGTAATTTGGAGTGTATCCAACTGATCAGGAAGAGATTCCCGACCCAGCTGAGTCGTTGGTACGACAACCGGGACCTGGCTTCAAACAAGTTTCCTCAACCCACTTCTACTGATTAGTATAGTGGAGGTAAGGGTCGAATCCCACAAGGATGGACACGTTTGGATAACTGCGGTGACTTTCATGGGTGTTTTTGGTTAGCTACCACACTTGGGTTGAGATTTTACCTAGGCAAGAAATAAAGGTGGTACTCTACTGACTAGTAGGCGTGAAAATAACAGGCATGTGGTGGTGTTCGTGAAAATAGGGGACAAGGTGTCTCAGAGGCATATGAAAAGTAGACAGTTACTAAAAGAGGAAATTTAGACAACAAGGGTATATCTGGTGGCTGGTTGGCTCTCTGACAGGTCTGGACAGTACAACTGAAAAGTAGGGAACAAAAGTAAAAGTAACTTAAAAGTAAAGTGGTCCAAACTAAAGTTGATTTTGACGTTTTCTTCTTCACCAAGTATTAACAAAAATCAAATGAACACAAACACCATAACTAAACTCAGATTCATAACTTCAAACTCAAGATCCATTGATTAAAATGCTCAAACTTAAAATGAACGGTGAAACTGCAGTTTTACTTCTACTGACTAACATGCAAGGTGGTGATCACAACGCAGAACAAAAAACTTATGCACGAAATTTAGAATGGAAACATGACTACAACTTCAGATCAACAATTCCAGACAAGAAAACACTTAGAAGTTAAAAGCAACAACTAGATCTAACTTTCCTAGGCAGAATGAAGCAAACTCGAACCAAAGCGACATATGAAATAGAAACTTCATAACTTAAACGTTGGAACTTCACAAAGTACTTCAAAAGGTAACAACGATGAGTGTTTACAACAAACCAACGACGAAAACAAGTAACGATTAAACTAGAAAGCAAAATAACGATTGTTTTGCCACTCCGGGCGATGATACTGCTATACTACTACGGCAACTGGCTGGAACGGTGGATTGATGACTTCTCCGGCAGACTCTTGGACGTCAAGTGACCATAGCTGTGGCGAGGAACGAGAGATTGGACAATGCTTGAAGGACTGATCTTCTAGAGAGAATTCTACTAAGTGTGTTTCGAGAACCGAGAACTTAGAACTCCTAACCGAACTCTAAGGAACCAACTCTTTCTCTCTCTCCAAGTGGCTTCTTTTATAGGGAGGCTTGCCCTTGCTTTTAGGGAACTTCCATGTTTTGACTTTTCTGCCCTTGTTAATGAACATCCCAGCTATCCTTCTTCTCCATCTCGAGCCATTTTCTCTGGCATGCATCCTGGTCAGTGTTGCACCCTTCTGGCGCCCTTTTCACTTGCGTCACCTGAATCGTCTCCTACTGACTTGGATCCCTTAATCCTGCACACTTGAGCAACTGTTTTGCAGATAATACATGCATTTCACGACATACTGACCAGTAACCAAGGCTTAGAATACGACTTATCAAATTGCTCTCACTTACCACATGCTTGTCCTCAAGCGTGAAGACAAACAAAAAGAAATAAGTCGAATTCGAGCCTGGTTACTCCCCCTGACCGACTCTACCTAACTAGACTCAAGACTCTGACGCAAAGGAAAAGAAAACAAACAACGACACAAACACATAACACATATAGTTAACTTAAACACATAGAACATGCTATATTTTCAACCACCCTTTCCCTCGAGATCAGGTGCAATCCGGCCTTAGGCAGCCTTGAACTTCCGCCGCCCCCCTTTTCCTCCCCAGTCAGTATATCTGCTTGTCAGGATCACCCAATCCTAGGCCAAACACTGGGTTCACTCAGTCACTCATTCCTCACAGGGGATGTTAGGACTGTTTTCTCTCAATGCTAAACCACAGATGTTTCGGACTCAGATCTCACGTGCAGCTCCTGAAGGTCTTTAAGGCTTGTAACGGGGCTATTGGTTTGTAATGTTTGGGGTAGTTGTCCCTAAGGCTCTAGGGTTCAAAAACTAACTACTTATTTGATGAGGGAGAACTGTGTGCATGTGGGCTTCTTAGGGCTTCTTCTTCGGCTGGACAATTTCTGACATTGGCTTCCAACTGGTCAGTAGCTTCCTTGTGGCTTCGCCACCCTTATTCCTTCTTCCTCCTTTCTCTTTTTGTGGTCAAGTATCTGCGACCATTTTCTTCACTTTTCTTTTCTGTGGCTTTGCCACCCTTATACCTTCTTCTATTTTTTTGGATCTGGAATTTTTTTCTCGATTTTCTTCTTCTTTCTTTGCCCCTTTTTTTTTTTTTTTCTTCAGCTGGTTCCTCTTGTATGTCCTCCTGGGCAGTTGCCTCCTTGCCTTATGCCTTGCACGCACACAGTTCCAGTGGCTGATGGGTTATTTCGGGGTATAGATCAGGTTAGAAAATGGGGTTCTAAGGGTAGGGTTTTTTTTTTTTTTTTTTTTTTTTTTTTTTTTTTCCTACTGCCTTCAGGGTTTGCTACACGCGGTCACCTTGCCCTAGACATCATGTGGTAGCCACTCTTCTTTTTTTTTCCAGTGTTTAGTGGAAAGTAGTTCCACTTTGGGGTTTCTAACTCACCTTTTAAGAGGGCTTTCGTGTCTGACCTAAGGGATGGGTTTTTCCTTCATACTTGCATCATCTATACTGACTAGGGGTTACTGGAGGGGGTGGTTTCTGTTTTCCGGCATGCCTTATCTCCCTCAATTCCCCTCACCGTCAGTTCGAGGCAGTTGAGTTTTAAGCCCATTCATAAAAAAAACATAACACATAATTCCTAGACCTAAACAAACCCTAAAAAAAACTAACATGCACTGACTCAAATAACACATATATACATGTCATACTGGCCATTTGCTCCCCCCTCTCACTTCACAAGTGTCTGCCCCAGATACGGGCTGTGAAGTGAAAATTGGGAATGACTAGTATGACAGACACACATTTATAACAAACACATTATATCTAAAAACTTCTCACACTTAGACTATGCAATAGGCTAAGTGGGAGAGTTTCAGATATATACCTAGATTTATAAAACAAAGCAGAATATTTTACAAACATGTTATATAAACATATAAACTCCTCACACTTAGACTACGCAGTAGGCTAAGTGTGAGTTAACATGCTTATGACAGAACACAAAAAAACATAATAAAAACACATGCACCGAAGTAGCAAACCCTTTACTTCTCACACTTAGACTATTAAATAGGCTAAGTGTTATGAATGGGGTTTGCTCACATTTAATACACATAATTCTACCTATTTAACAAAAGTAAGAAAACAAAACTAAAAGAAAACTAAAAATTAAAAAGAAAACTAACTGGTCAGTTTGGGGGGGGGGTCGATCAGACGTTCCTCCTGCTCCTCCTTGGCGCAGGGGTCTGTGCAGGTGGTTCCTTTGGTTCCTCCTCAGTGGATTCCGGTTGGTTGTCATCTGCCTCCTCTTGTTCATCATCCTCTTCTTCCTCAGGTCCGGTGGTTTCCTCTTTCTGTCCTCCATGTCCACTTGTTCCAGCTCCAGTGCTTTCCTTTCCTCTCGCCAATTCCTTTAGGATGCTCTCCATTAGGGTTGTCAGCTTCGCCATCTCTGCCCGTGATTGTCTATTCTCCTCCGCTAGCTCAGTGACTGCCCTCTCCAGATTATCTTGCCTCAGCCTTTGCGCTTGGTCGATTTGCCCAGCTTGCCCCTCCTGGCCTTGTTGTGCCTTCCACCAGGAGCTTCTCCCATCGGGTAGAATTGGGGCACTCCTTCTCTGTAGTATACCAAGTTGGTGCGGACGAAGAAGGGTATATCGAACAGGCCAGGAGCGTCGACCATGTACATCGGAGATAGGTCTTCTGCCTCTTTGATGATGATGTTGTTGCGCACGAAAGCTCCTAGTATGTGGCAGAGGGACAAGTTCCTAGCTGGGTGGGTGGCTATCAGGTGGCATTGGTAGGCTGTCCAAAATCCCAAATGCAGCCTTCTTCCACGATTAACGCACCATACCATGTACAATTCAGTCATGGACGTTCTGGCAGCTGAATTACTCTGCCCCAGTAAGTTATAGCCCAAGTAGAGTTGCACCAATCTCAGCATGGAATTGTTGAAGTGGGTGGATCTGGATGTAGTGGAGGCGAACTGACCAGCATCGGGGTGGGTTAGCTCCTCCCAGGCTTCCTGGGGCTCAAAGTCTATGTGTCTCCTCGGTACCCCCCTCTCACGGCTTTTCCATTCTGGTCCTATAGCCTCCTCCAGGCTACACATACCCAGTCGCACAGTCCACTCTATAAGACTCATGGACAGTTCTCCACCGAATATTCTAAAGGAAATTGACACCTCGTCTAGGTCCGTGGTGACTTGGAACCTAAACGTGGTGAAGAACTCCTTTGCTAATCTCACAGATATCTCCGGGTCCCTATTTTCTAACAGCCATTCAAAACCCAATGCTTCCATACTGGCCAGGAAGGAATCACGAACAGATAACTCATCCAAAGACGGTATGTGGAGTACCTTTCCGCATTTGACCTGCTTGCTACTGTCTTCCTTGTCGTCAAATGCGTCTTGAAGCTTTTTGGTGTCGTAGTGCTTCATGTCCTCCATAAGCTCATCAGTGAGCTCTACCCTCCACCGTCGGTACACGATCCTCTCTACCGGAGGGTGGACTAGTTCATGGTGGTTGTCGGGGAGCTGCTGCTCATGGTATTCTTCCCCTTCTAGAGAGATATCACTCTCCGAGTCAGACTCCTCGCTGGAAGTGTAGTCGTTGTCGCTTAATCTCCCTCTCCCTTCCGGCTCTCTGATCACTATACTAGCATTGGCAGTTCGTTTTTTCTTTACGGCTTGTTTCTTCTTGGCAGGGGCCTTCCCCTTTCTCTTCCTTTCTTGGATGTACTTGGCTTCTTCGATTTCCATTGCCTCTGCTTCTTCATCTGCTTGTGTTGAAACGTCCTCCTGGGTGGTAGGCTCGATCACCGCACGGATACTAGTATCGCTTGTTTTCGCCTCCTCCCGACCTACTGACTGTGATGCGAGGTCCAGACCCTCAGCCACCTTGTCAGTCTTCTCCTTCTGGTCAGTCGGCGTTGATGATACTGTCCCTGTTGCCATTTGGGTGTCCTTCTGGCTAGCTTTCGAGGGCTCCTCCCCAGGTTTTGTAGGAGTAGTCTTCTCGTCTTCCACTGCATCCACTGCTGCTGTGTTTGCTCCTGCCGTGTTGGACTTCCACTTTCCTAAGCATCTCTGTGACATTCTTTGTGGTTTTTGCTTCTCTGCCTTGGGGTCGTTTTTCAACACTAGCCTCCTTTTTACGGGCTTTGGTTTAGTTACCATTGAGGCTTCCTCGTGATGTGTTTCTGGCTGTTGCCTCTCCTCCTCAAGTTGTTAAGCTATTTCCGGTTGTTCTTTTGTCCTCTCCTCCACTGATTGGTGGACTACGCCTTCCGACTCTTTTGCTTCCGTGGTTGTTTCCCCCCTCCCTACTGCCTGGGATGCGAGGTCCAGTACCTCAGCCACCCCTTCAGGGTTTACCACGATCCTATCTCCCTTGCCCAAAACCGCTTGGAATTCATCATCCGTCATTAACCCTTGCTTTCTGGCCATTTCGTTCAGATCTATCTCCTCCCTCTCTGCTTCATCGATTTTGGCCTCAGTGGCCATTATCTCCTCTGCTTCACCTTTCTCGCTCTCGCTTGCTCTCCCTCCACTCTCCTTTTCCTCTGTTTCTCCCCAGTTGGGATCTTGATAGGCGGAAAGAGGGCTGACGTCGAGCGGCTCTGTTTGTTGGTGTATGGGAGAAGGGTTAGAGGGTTCTGATTGTGCAGTTACTGTCGCAGTGGTCTTTTCGGATGTCTAATTTGAGGTTTTCGGGGTGTTGGTGGGTGGATTTACTGTGGTTGCAGTTGGGGTAGGGTTTGATGTCGCCGGCATTCCTCCGTCAGGCTAAATCCGGCCAGGGTCGCTGTCCAATCTTTGTTGGGGTCTTGTTGCCTTAGATACGCTGCCAGTGCGTCTAAAGGAACCATCGCCGGAATTTGTGTCGTCGGCGGTGGCTGTGATCGTTGTGGGCTTGGCGGCTGCGACTCGGCTGTTGCTTGGACTTCTGGCGGGTCTTCGCCGGTGGTAGATGCTGGGTTGTTGGTTGCCTTTCTCTTTGCCATGGCTGTACCGGTGGTGGTTCTCTTTTTCCGGTAGTGGTTCACGGTGGTTTTCGTAGTGGGTGGTAGTTTTCGGAGTGGGATGGCGGTTGTGGGTGAGAGAATGCAGGTAAGGGTTTGTAAAGTGAAGGGGAGTAGGCGGTTGGGTATTTTATAGAGGGGTGGGTAGTTGAGGGTTTTGACCGGTGGTAGGCGGTTGCCAGGTTGCGACGCTTCGTGTGGAAAGCGGTTGGGAGTTCTCGCAGCTGATTGGACGTCTGCCTGTCACGTCCCTGCTCCACGCGCCCTCCCAGTCTCTGCACTCGCCTGCAAAGCTGCAACACCCCAAAATTCAAACTTCACTCATCCCCCCTCTTCCAATTAGCTAGAAATAGAAATAAAGCAAATAAATGGCTCTTTAATATAATTCAGAGTTTCACCCAAGTGGTATCCTCGTGGTCAGTACGAACTCCAAATTAATATTTAAGATCCGAAAAATCTTTTTGGGGTTTTTCTTTCTTAACTTAAGTTAAATTACTAGTTATTCACAATATTTACATCATTACTAAGGGTATTTAAAGTTTTACCTGGTCAATAAGCGCAAATCATATTACGTACCAGGTGGAACTCTAAACCCCTTTTCTACTGGTCATTTAGACGCTATTAAAGTATAGTGGAATTTCTTCCACTACACACATCTCTTCATTTTCCCTATATATTTTTAATCTATGTCCATTAACGAAAAAAGGTTCAGAGTTAGGGATACTCCCTGAAATCTCGACCGCTCCATTAGCACGTAGTGCAGTGATAATGTAAGGTCCTGCCCATTTGGACTTGAGCTTCCCAGACATTAGCTTCAATCTTGACTGGAAGAGTAGTACTTTCTGACCAACTTGGAGATCCTTGGTTCTCAGATTTTTGTCGTGCCACATCTTTGTTTTCTCCTTGTACCACATGGCTGAGTCGAACGACTCCAATCTGAGCTCTTCCAGCTCATGTAGTTGTAGCTTCCTTTCCTCTTCACAGGCCTTAGCATCCACGTTAACCTGCTGAACTGCCCAATATGCCCGGTGTTCAATTCCCACTGGCAAGTGTCACATCTTCCCAAAGATGATGCGATAAGGGGACATCCCGATAGGAGTTTTGTAGGCTGTGCGATATGCCCACAGAGCATCTTCCAACCTTGTGCTCCAATCTTTTCTGGAGGGGTTGATTGTCTTCTCTAAAATGCTCTTTATTTTCCTATTTGAGATCTCTGCTTGCCCGTTGGCTTGAGGGTGGTAAGGACTGGATAGGCGGTGATGAACTCCGTACTTCTTCATCAATGCTTCGACCGTTCGGTTGCAGAAGTGAGTCCCTTGATCGAAGATGATTGCTCTTAGTATCCCAAATCGGCTGAATATATGACTCTTGAGGAACTTGGTGACTTCTTTAGATTCACAAGTGCTTGTGGCCTTGGCTTCTATCCACTTCGATACATAGTCAACTGCCACCAGGATGTAGGAGTTCTCATAAGATGAGGGAAAAATACCCATGAAGTCCATACCCCAGATGTCAAACACCTCACAAACTATTACTGGAACTTGCGGCATTTCATCCTTCGCTGATATCCCACCGGTCAGTTGGCAACGGTCACAGCCCTTGCAGAACTCGTATGCATCTCTATTCAGGGTTGGCCAGTAGAATCCGCTATCTAGCACCGTTCTGGCAATCTTCCTTGGCCCGAAATGTCCTCCACATGCCAAGGAGTGGCAGTGTGTTAGTACATTCCCGTTGCTCCCAGTCAGGAACACATCTCCTAACGACCTGGTCTGTTCCTGCCTTCCACAAGTATGGGTCGTCCCAGAAATAGTACTTTGCTTTGCTCTTGATCTTCATCCTCTGAGCCTTTGTCACGTTTGGCACCATTGGTAGCTCTCCCGTCACTAGGTAGTTGGCCAAGTCCGCATACCAGGGTTCTTGTCCTACTTTCTCCTTGCCCTTGGTTGTTTCGTCCTGCCCAGTAAGTCTCATCACTTCTTCCCAATCGATCTCTCACATCCTCACTGTTCCCTTCTTGTATTATTCTACAAAAGTGGTCCGCTACCTTGTTTTCAACTCCCTTTTTGTCTTCTACCTCCCAATCGAATTCTTGTAAAAGCAGCACCCATCTGATCAGTCGGGGTTTGACTCCTTCTTCGCAATGAGATACTTAATCGCCGCATGATCAGTATAGACGATGACTCTGGATCCCAGTAGGTACTGCCTGAACTTTTCGAATGAATAGACAACCGCCAACATCTCCTTTTCGGTGGTGTCATAATTCCGTTGGGCTTGATTCAAGGTCTTAGATGCATAGAATATCACGTACCTTTTCCCATCGATCATCTGACCCAGTACGGCCCCCACTGCATAGTCACTAGCATCGCACATCCCAAGTTAGGAGCCTGAATAATCGGTGCAGAAATCAATTTTTCCTTAAGGAGGTTGAATGCAGCCTTGCAATGCTCGTCGAAAACGAACTCCACCTCGTTCTGGAGAAGTCTGGTAAGGGGTTGGAAAATCTTGGCGAAATCCTTGATAAATCTCCGATAAAATCCAGCATGGCCAAGAAAACCTCTTATTCCTTTCTGATCAGTAGGGAAGGGTAGTTTGGATATGACATCCACTTTAGCTTGATCCACCTGGATCCCCTTTTCTGACACCACGTGTCCTAAGACAATTCCTTCTGTAACCATAAAGTGGCATTTCTCAAAAGATCTCCATAGACAGTGAAATCATCCATAAAGATCTCTATACAATCTTCAATCAAATCCAAGAATATGCTCATCATGCACCGTTGGAAAGTACCGGGGGCGTTGCATAGGCCAAATGGCATACGCCTATACGCATAGGTTCCAAACGGGTAGGTGAACGTAGTCTTATCCTGGTCCTCCGGGTCACGTAGATTTGAATGTAACCACTGTAGCCATCCAAAAAGCAGAAGTACTTCCTCCCAACTAGTCGCTCCCAGCATTTGATAAATGAATGGCAGGGGGAAATGGTCCTTCCTGGTTGCGAGTGTTCAGCTTTCGGTAATCTATACACATTCGCCACCCAGTAACTAGTCTGGTGGGCACTAGCTCATTCCTCTCATTCTTAACCACCTGGATCCCTGATTTCTTGGGGACCATATGGATTGGGCTGACCCATTCACTATCTGGTACCGAGTATATAATGCCCCTTCAAGATATCTCTTCCCGCATGTTTGGGTTCACCTTTCTTTGAGAATCTCTATGCGCCTTGGCTCCATCCTCTAGCCTAATGTGGTGCATGCAGACGTCCGGGCTTATACCTACCAAGTCCGTAAGGCTCCATCCAATAGCCTTCTTGTTTTTGCTCAGCACAGTTAGTAGTCTTGCCTCTTGCTCTTCAGTCAGCCCGCTATTGATGATTACAGGGAACGAGTCTTCCTCCCCAAGGTAGGCATACTTAAGGTTCGCTGGCAATTTTTTCATCTCCACTTGCGGGGGTAGTGTGTCTGTGGGTAGAGGGTTCTTCTTTGAATCCTCCTTTTGCTCTTGTTCAGCATCTGATTTTTCCTCCATACTGGCCGGTAGCACGGCCCCTACGGATCCCGCTAGTTCTGACTTCTGACAAAATTCCGTAATTGCTTCTTCGATCTCTTCGTCAGTCAACCCTCGGCTACTGATCAGATCACACCATGCAGCTGCTTCCACATCAGCCTGGGCATACACATCCAAGGCTTGGAGCTTTTCCTGCAATAATTCGGTCTCAAGAAATTCTTGGACTAAGGGGTCAATTACATCAACATAACATAGATTTTCAGAATCTATTGGTTTTTTCATGGCTTCATTGATGTCAAAAACAAATTTCTAACCATTAAAGTCAATGTAGATTGTCCCCTCAGCCATATCCACAGTTGTCTTAGTTGTTCTTAAAAATGGTCTTCCTAACAATATCCCGCTAGACTCCCTAGCTTCTGGTTTACTAATTTTAATGACATAAAAATCAGCGGGATAAGTAAAATTTTGTATCCTGACCAACACATTTTCTAACACACCCTCAGGATTTATACATGACCTATCAGCCAGTTGGATCAACACCCTAGTATTTGACAACTTTACCCCCTTTAACCGATTATAAATGGATAACGGCATAACATTGATAGATGCTCCTAAATCACACATTGCATGCTCGATTTTCACATCTCCAATTGTTATGGGTAAAGTAAACATACCTGGGTCGGCTCTCTTGGGTGATAGTTTCTCCTGTACAATGGCTGACGCATTCCTTCCGCCATGATTTTTCCATCCTCCTGGGCCTTTTCGGCTATGAACTCCTTTATAAAATTCCCCAAAGGGGGCAGTCTCACGGCTTGGAGGAATGGTATGGTGACATCCAGCTTTCCAAAAATCGACATGAAATCCACAGGGTTTTCTTTCTTCCTCTTCGTCACAAACCGATATGGAAACGGTTTTTCTCCTTTAGCCTCTCCAGTTAGTCCTTGTGGACTTTCCCTTGGTTCCTCCTGGGTTTGAGGTTTCGATGTGGGCATTGCTCCTTCCGGTTGCTTATTTCCAGGTTGTGTTTCTCCCTCCTTTCCTTCCACAGTAGGCTTCTCGTTTAGAAAAAACGGATCCTCCATCTGAGGCAGAGGCCTCTTGAGCTCTTCCGCTGAGATGGTGTCGCTCAACACCCTTGCTCTACTAGATTTCCCAATAGGGTTCTTGAGTTGAGGTCCATTATAGGCTGTTCCGGACCGCAGTGTAATCTTACTCACATTTGCCTTTTCAAGTACATGGATTGTAGATAAGAGTTTCCCTGAGTTCCCTTTCATTTCGCCCACCGAGTTAGCGAGCTGGGCCAACTGCCTGTTCATCATATTCATATTTGCCCTATGCTCCTTCTGGACACTTTGCATTCCTTGCATTGTTTCATTACTGGACTGCAAGTCGCTTTTAATGCTCTGCTGCGAAGCAAGCATCTCTCCCATCATGTCCTCCATAGACCTCCTCGACCTGTTTGGGTGATGGAATTAGTTTGAGCCCTGGTGCTGGTTATACTGGGGTGGTGGGTTTGACTGGTAGCCCGAGAAATTTTGTTGGTTTTGGTTCTGTGGGTACTGGTTATACTGGGCAGGAGGGTTGTACTGGTCGTGGTTGTGCTGGTACTGATTTTCGTTTTGGTTGTGGCTGTTATGTTGAGGCCCTGGGTTAAATTGGTTCTGGTTTTGGTTTTGGTTGTTTCGCTGATGGGGTGGCACATAGGCAGGGTTCGGGTTCTGGTTTTGAGGGTTTTGGTTATGAGGATGATGGTTTCTTCCTACCCAGTTAGACTGGTAGTCAGGGTTTGTTGAGCCACGGTTGGAATTTTGGTTCGGGTGTGGGTTGGGTTGATTTGGAGTCTGATTTTGGTTCTGATTCTGATTTCCATCTCCCCATCGGAAATTTTGGTGGTCCCTCCACGGTGCATCCCTCTGCCTTCCCGGAATCCAATTGCCGTTGGAATTGTAGTATCCTGCGGCATTTGCTTGCTCCATGTCTAGCGAGTTGTCCGGCTGTTCATATGGTAGTTCTGGGGCCTCTTTGCCTCCATTCGGAGAAGGTGGTGGAGTGTTCTGCTTGATTGCAGTCAGCAACTCCTTCTTTAATTCTTCCATCTTCAAATCCATCCGTTCCTCCTGGTCAGTAGCCGAAGCACTTGCTACCCTTTCTCTGTTGTACCCATCCCTTGCGTTGTCGTACGTCTTCTTCGCATTCAACAGCTTGCGTAACACCTTTTTGGCTTCACTGACTCTCAACTGGGTGAAATCGCCTCCGGATGATGAATTCGCCAGATCCTTTGTTTCCTTGTTCATCCCCTCATAGAAGGTGTGGTGCACCTCTATCTCCTTCATGCGATGGTTGGGGCATGACTCCAGAAGACTCATGTACTTCTCCCAGTACTCGCTCAGGGTCTCATCGTATTCTTGCCTTATGCACGATATTTTCCTCTTCAATGCACTTGTCTTTGAAGACGGGAAGAACTCAGCTAGGAAAACTGACTTGAAATCGGCCCATGTATTGATGGAGTCGGCTGGCAGGCACAATGAACCAGGTGTTGGCCTCTCTCTTTAGGACAAAAGGTAGGGCTTTCAGTCTGTAATCATCCTCGCTTGCTCCTACTGGCCGCCTCTGCGCCTTACAGATTTTGCAGAACTCATTTAAGAATTCGTAGGGTCCCTCGTAACTCTTCCCACAGTACGTCGGTAGGATTGCAATAACGTGGGGTTTCACATCACAGGCGGTCTGGCCTGGGGTGACCACTATGGCTTGTGGAGGATCTCCGTCGGCGTGTGCAGTAAGTGTTGCAAGCTCGGGATCGTCCTCACCTTGGTCTGCCATTCTCACTATTGTTCTTACTGGTTGGGGTGGAAGCTCCGGGAGTTGGTACTCTAGATCTTCTTTCTCCTCGTCGCTGCTCGTTCCTAGGTCAGACAGTGCTGTCGACACGCCAGAACGAGTGGTAACGAGTATTGTTCCTCGGGGAAGTATCCTTGGTCTCCACTGGCCAGGAGCCGAGCCACTTCTCATAAACTGATAAAAAAAAGAAAAGGAAAATTATAAACAGTATGTACACCAAAAAGATCACACATAATAACAAGTATGAACGCCATCCATCCCCGGCAACGGCGCCATTTTGAAAGGCTCTAGGTTCTTTCCCTAGTTTTACGTATGTAATTTGGAGTGTATCCAACTGATCAGGAAGAGATTCCCGACCCAGCTGAGTCGTTGGTACGACAACCGGGACCTGGCTTCAAACAAGTTTCCTCAACCCACTTCTACTGATTAGTATAGTGGAGGTAAGGGTCGAATCCCACAAGGATGGACACGTTTGGAAAACTGTGGTGACTTTCATGGGTGTTTTTGGTTAGCTACCACGCTTGGGTTGAGATTTTACCTAGGCAAGAAATAAAGGTGGTGCTCTACTGACTAGTAGGCGTGAAAATAACAGGCATGTGGTGATGTTCGTGAAAATAGGGGACAAGGTGTTTCAAAGGCATAAGAAAAGTAGACAGTTACTAAAAGAGGAAATTTAGACAACAAGGGTATATCTGGTGGCTGGTTGGCTCTCTGACAGGTCTGGACAGTACAACTGAAAAGTAGGGAACAAAAGCAAAAGTAACTTAAAAGTAAAGTGGTCCAAACTAAAGTTGATTTTGACGTTTTCTTCTTCACCAAGTATTAACAAAAATCATATGAACACAAACACCATAACTAAACTCAGATTCATAACTTCAAACTCAAGATCCATTGATTAAAATGCTCAAACATAAAATGAACGGTGAAACTGCAGTTTTACTTCTACTGACTAACATGCAAGGTGGTGATCACAGCGCAGAACAGAAAACTCATGCACGAAATTTAGAATGGAAACATGACTACAACTTCAGATCAACAATTCCAGACAAGAAAACACTTAGAAATTAAAAGCAACAACTAGATCTAACTTTCCTAGGCAGAATGAAGCAAACTTGAACCAAAGCAATATACGAAATAGAAACTTCATAACTTAAATGTTGGAACTTCACAAAGTACTTCAAAAGGCAACAACGATGAGTGTTTGCAAAACGACGAAAACAAGTAACGATTAAACTAGAAAGCAAAATAACGATTGTTTTGCCACTCCGGGCGATGATACTGCTATACTACTACGGCAACTGGCTGGAACGGTGGATTGATGACTTCTCTGGCAGACTCTTGGACGTCAAGTGACCATAGCTGTGGCGAGGAACGAGAGATTGAACAATGCTGAAGGACTGATCTTCTAGAGAGAATTCTACTATGTGTGTTTTGAGAACCGAGAACTTAGAACTCCTAACCGAACTCTAAGGAACCAACTCTTTCTCTCTCTCCAAGTGGCTTCTTTTATAGGGAGGCTTGCCCTTGCTTTTAGGGTAGACTTCCTTCACGTTTTGACTTTTCTGCCTTTGTTAATGATCATCCCAGCCTATCCTTCTTCTCCATCTCGAGCCTTTTCTCTCGGCATGCATCTTGGTCAGTGTTGCACCCTTCTGGCGCCCTTTTCACTTGCATCACCTGAATCGTCTCCTACTGACTTGGATCCCTTAATCCCGCACACTTGAGCAACTGTTTTGCAGATAATACATGCATTTCACGACATACTGACCAGTAACCAAGGCCTAGAATACGACTTATCACTAGGCATGTTGCAGCGGACCGCTGGAGGGCATAATTGATCTAGATTTTCAACTTTGACTTTTTCCTGTCTTTTAGGCTCAAATATGCACAAATCTCAAAAAACATGTCAAGATACCAAAATAGAGAAAATATGCAAAATATGGACATGAATCGTGATTTCGACATTAAAAACAGACCAAATAAAGGCCTTAAAACAGTGCAAAATCCGAGCGTATCAGTTTTCATTTTGCTAAAAAAATATATTGAAGTATTATATTTAATATTTTATTATTTATTATTTTATACCCTTTTTTTTTAATCATGAATCCGCATGCTTATATTCATTGGCATTATAGATATATAAATGGATTGCTATATGGTATTTAGTAATTTATGATAGGTTGGGTTAATTATATAATTATGTATCTAGATATAATGTATGATCAGGTTAATAAGTAGAATTCTGTCAAAAATCAAAGCAAATTTTAGTCATTGGATCTTGTAATGTGACTGTGTGATTAATGTTACGTGTCATCTAATAATGTAGATAGTGTAGTCTAATAATGTAGCTCGACTAATAATGTAACGCGCTTTTGTCGAATAATGTAGATTGTGTAGTCTAATAATGTAGCTTGGCTAATAATGTAACGTTTTTATTGTAACAATGTATCTCGGATATTATTATCACAACCATCCAATCTAAGGATTCAAGAACTAGAATTTGCTTTGATTTTTAACAGGATTTCACTTATTAACCATAGTGCGACCCCTATATATTTGTAAAATTATATAATTAATGCAGTTAAGTTTTACAATTAAAATGATAAAGTAATATGATACTATCTGTTTATGTATATGTCCGTACGGGACTAAGAATAGTTCTCATTTACTATATGAGCCATATATATATGGAGTATTTATTTTATCATATACATGTTTATTTGTATATATGTAATGGTGTGTAGTTCCAAACAATAAAATATAATTTTTATATTATCGTTACATAGGATTTGATCTGATTACCATTATTATAATATTTATATTTGATGTTTTGATTTTCTCTAATTTCAAATGACGTGTAAGGAATTTAGAGAAAGTATAAACTAAAGAATCGGATAGGTGTGAATCTCATTTTCATAACCGACTAGTAATTACTATAAATACGTCTTGAAGCATAATTTGGAAAAAAAAAAGGAAAGAAGTTTTAGTGGAGCGGCAGAAAGTAAAAGTCCGCAGTTGGACAGGTTTGGGACGTAATTAATTTTTTAAATTATCTCTTCAACATACGTGTCTATTTCCTACTCCCTTTTGTTTATTTATAGTTGAATCATTTTTACATTTCGAAAAGTTCCCTCATAGTTAAATCATTTTCACATACAGAAACTTTTTTTATCTTTTTTATTTTATCTTCTCTTACTTTATTCTCTCTACTTTATTCACATTTTATTTTATTCTCTCTATCTTTTATTCTTTCTTACTTTTTTATCTATTTATTTAACACAATCAATTTTTCTTTCTTAAACTCCATGCCGAAAAGTTTCACCTCAACTATTAGGGAATGGAGGGAGTACATATTTAGGCTCAAGGTTTGCACGGGTAGAGAAGTCAGGTGTTGAATTAGATTATATGTCTTAATCAAGTGTGTATAAATCACACTTTTAATTTTACAAGTGCTACATTGTTGATTTTTGTATGTTACTACCTCCGTCCCACATAATTTGTATTACCTACATTGTTCTTTCTCTTATTTTACTTTCTCTCAACTTTATCTATTTATTATTATTTTTGCAAACGAGTGCAAAAAAGGAAGTGGGACAAATTATCTGGGACAGATGGAGTAAATTGCAGTGATTGGTTTATACGATAGAATATGACATGAATATATGATTCATGTAAGTGATATGGTTGATTTCTATGTTAAATAGTCGGTCCGGAAACCATTGTCCGATTTCCATCCGCGTGACGTCAATTCCATTTAAGATGCAGTCAATATCTCTTCCTCTCGGGTTGTCCACAAACGCCGACTACGGTCGCCCTTTCGGTACTTCTGCCTTACCCCCTTCAGTCCTCTCTGTTAGGGGAATTCAAAAATTCAAGAGATAATAACAGCCGACAATACTATATAACCATGAACATAGTAGTAATACCATTTAACTAACCTTGTGCAGAGCCTCCGTTGCGAAACACTTGACAGAAAAAGAACATTTAGTAATCGGATTTCATAAATTCATACAAAATACAATACAATGTAACCATCATCACCAACAATTACACCCCAATTGCCCACATAGTACAAACACAATCCCGAACAACGACAATATAGTCCACATTGCTTTCCATCGGAAGACTGATACACGCAAACCGTAGTTAATCAAATTGTCACGGCCGCATTTTCTAAGGATAGAAAACATGGTTGATCGTGATTAGGGGAGGGTTAAAGAAGCGGGGAAGAAAGGGGAAATCAACACAATTCGACCATAGATTGAAATAAAAGGGAATAGCTCGAATAAAAATCAGAGTATCATCTCAACAATTGACAACTCAAAGGGGTAATATCTCAACAATACATGAACTCAAAAGAAACAACATTCAACTATATCAAAAGATAAATGAAACAACGATCAAGGGAAACATTCAAGAGTAGAATAATATTATGTATGAAGACATAATATATTCGGAACATTTTATTTGCTATCTTCTTTACTTTCATGCTCAACACCCACCGCGCTCGTCACATATGTAGAGCTGAGTGCATGATGCACTCAGTGGACTCATGCCGAAAACATTTTATAAAAATTATTATCATACCATTAACGAGTGACCTCGAGATTTTAACTTTTAATAGGCCCAAGTCACTAAAATATTTCAACGTACCATCCATCAACATTAACATCATCACCACATTCATCAACATCACCATACCAAAAATTGAACATGCATGGCAAGGAATGTAGCCACATTTCAAGTCACTAGACCGGCCAACTCGAAGAGATAGCGCACGATCTGCGGGATGTACACTAGCCTGAGTAGGGACTCACTCCCTAGTCAGACCCGAATTCGATTAAACATACATGGCAAAAGCCACTTCGAATAGGTCCCATAGCAACACAAAAAACATGACATGACAAACATATTTCTCATCATTTGAAAAAAATAAACATACTTAGGACATAGTCCTTATTTAAAAAGAAAGTCCACCTCATTCGCTTAAATCTTCAACTTTATCTTTCCATTCTGGTCTCAAATAACGTGCAAAAGAAATCATGCTTTTTAAAATGCCATAACATGCAAAAATTATACTTTAAAAAATAATTTAATTAAGGGATATTGGCATCTAATATCATGAAACTTTCAAAAAGTTGGATTTTTCCCACAAACTTTAAATATGGCAAATAATATCACGAACTTTACCCCGGGTTTGTTTTTTCCCACAAATGAAAAAATTCATGTTATTTTAATAGATTGAAGAACAAATTTGGAGGGTGTGCTTCAAGAAAAACTATTTTCAAAGATTGAAAAACTTGAAGCTCTCAAAATTGTTGTGGAGAAATTATGAAAAAGAATCCGTATCATAATATTATTTATGTGAATTTTTTCATTCGTGGGAAAAAACAAATCCATAATAAAGTTCATGATATTATTTGCCAAAACTTAAAATTTGTGGGATAAACCCAAATTTTTGAAAATTTCGCCTTTGATTAAACAATGCATATATCCTTTGTGGTATTGAATTTTACACTTCGATCCAAGTTAGAAAATCCTGAACTCTTCTCAAAATCAATATTCTCCTCTCCCCAAAATATATCCTCTCGGCCTAGACTCGCAAGCCATTCCATATTATTAAATTCCAAACAATCATGTAGCCCGATCAAAAGATTTAATCTGCTCAATACTTAACATGGCCCAAAAGAAAGGAATAAGAGTTATCTTCTTCCCTAAATCCAATTCCTCCTTTCACATTTTGAAACAGGCAAATCCTCAATTCTCTCTTCCAAATCCAATCTGGAATCCCTACACTGGCTCGTATCGTGCAGCAGCTCGAAATCAGTTTCCTTTACTCAATTCAAAACCGCCTCCATTTCCATCTCTCAAATTCTCAAAGCAGCTTCACTTCTCTCTTTCTCAGTCACTGCTACCTCCTGATCGGCCAGCTTGACTGACCAGTCACACCGTTGCTCCGATCCGCTCGAAGCCATGCCGCCATCGCCATCAGCCGAAGTCTAAGCATCACCGAAACCATCTCACTCTGCTCTCCATTCACCCCCTCGGTCCCTCATCTGTCTCCGTCGCAATTTCTGACACAACGACGTCATGCTTGCTCCACCGCCGCTGGTCATCTCCCGACGGCGGATCTCGTGCCGTCAGCTCATGCCACCAGTCTCTTCACGGCGAATTCTGCCTTTGTTGATGTGCTAAGAAAGAATTGGTTTTGGGCTTCTCAAAGTGACTTCATTTTGAATGGAAATATTAGACTAGAATTGAATAATTGTTTTGGCCAAAAATATAAATTTATTTTCCATCGTCTATATCACATGTCTCGTTTCATCGGTTTCCATTCGCATCTTTCTCATTGGTCATAAATCGAGTCCCTCAAACGTATAAAGAACTTGGGCTTGAGAAAAATAAAAAGATTCAGTTGCACAGACGATGTAACAGCCCGACATTTTAGGGCATAATAAATGCAACAAGAACGTAGGCTAGGGTTTCATTTAAAGAGATTTGACCAAAGTAATTAATGAACAATTAAAGCAATAGGACAACGGCTTAATCAAGAAAAACCAATGATGAATAGATATCATAAATCATGCTCAAAAAAAGCCAAGGGTATAATATAACCCAAAACGCATTTTGTCTCAATATTCTAAACAATAATGAAATAGTTCAATTCAAACAAACGGAAAGAGTTCATGTTTTTCAGCGGAAGCAACCAACAGAAAAGTGAAGTCATGTATGAAGACACAACCCCACTCAATGTTTCAAAACGATCATATTATTATTCAATTTATTTGGTCAACACCGTCAACCGCTCGTCGCTGCTCAACCTGCACATAGGGAAAGCACATGCAGGGCTGAGTATTCATACTAAGTGAACTCATGCCAAAACATTTTTAGTAGATATGTCATCCTTACCATAGTGGACTTGAGTTTGCATTTATAAAAGAATATCATCGAGTATCACAAAATAATTTCATAGACTGGCCAGTCAAACAATTCCTCCCATTTTCTCAACAATCAACAATTCCATAGTGCGACGAAAGTGTGGCCACACTATTCGCCCATGAGACCGGCCGACTAGCAAGGACGGCTCCCGATCCCAACTCTGTACACTAGCCTGATAGGGTTTGCGGCTGTAACATCCCGAATTTCCAAACCTTAATTTTAGAGCCCTAGAATTTATAATTGATGACGTGGGAGATGTGAATTATTTGATAAGTGAATTTATTCCATGAGTTTCTTTGACCGGGAAGTTTGAAAAGTCAAAATTGTTGACTATGTGATGTGGCATGTGATTTATTAAATTATGAGATGAATTAATTGTTTAAGGGTGAGTGAGAATATTAGATAAAATTTCCATAAATACTAGCCATTTTCGACCCCTTTGATTTTTGAAGAAGAAATTCTATTTTTCTGGATTTAATATAATTCTTGGGATATTTATCCAAATTAAATCCAAGACCCAATTATTCCTTATTTTAAAGAGGGAAAAATCGGCCCCCCTTATTTCTTGGTGATTTTCGAAAATCGCCTATTTTGGGAAGGAAAGAATTATTTTATTTTTAGTTGATCCCTTATTTGATTTTCTTTCATACCTAGAATTAAAATATTCTACCAAATCTTTTCATACCTCAAGAGATCTTGCCATATCTTATTTTGGTTAATATTCAAAATCCATGCCTTATTTAAAAAGGCTACTACACGCCTATTTCAATCCCAAGTTGGGAGAATTCTTATTTTTCTTATTTTGCTCCGTGATATTTTATTCTACTCCGTAAAATATACCAAAACAAAATCTTGGCTAATTAAAAAGCCTAATTTTCGAAACCTACATGCCTTGGAACCCTAGATCTTATTTTTATTTCTTCTTCCCTACTCCACAATATTTTATTGTGTAGAATCAAATCTTACCAAATATTCTATTTATTTACCTAAAGATTTTATTGAGCACTATAAATAAGAGAACCCCTAACCCTAGCCCCATAATTTTCGCCCCCCACCCATACTACACGCCCCCTCTCTCTTCTCCACACTCTCTCAATTTTCTTCTACTTTTCTTCAATAATCCTTCAACCTTTGAGAAGAATTGAAGTTTGATCCAAGAATTTTGAAGAACCAAGTCTAATACTTAATTCCTACCGTTCGTTTTTCTCATAAGGTATTTTTTATATTCATCTTCTTCGTTTCTACTCGATTCCTCTTCTTTTTGACCGATTAATCGGTATTCTTGGACCCTCATGCATCTTGTTTGAGTGAAAGTGGGATAAAGGGGTTATGGAAATATGTATACATGTGTGTGGCGTGTGTGTGTGTGGCGTGTGTGTGTGTGCGTGTCGTGTGTGGGTGTGTTGTGTTTGTGTGGTGTGTGTTAGATGGCTAAATACTCTTGTATGACATATGTTGATGTTAAATCTAGATTTGAGATGCGAATGGAACTTATGCGATGAACGTGACCTTGATTGATTATTGATGCTAGAATAGATCGGTGGGAAAAGGGAAAAACGTTGAGACATGCATGAGTTAAGAGTTTGTATTGAATATGATTTGTGATATGTGCCTATGTGAATAAAAAGGTGAAACCTCAGTTGCGAAGCCGGATAACAAGGGAAAGAACTTACTTGAAATCTAAGCAGTCGAGGTGCGCTTTATTCTTAAACTCTTTTATGTTGCAAATTATGTATGTGGAGAAATAAGGGTGGTTTAACAAGATCTTGTTGTGGAGAATAATATTGTTTTATTTAATTGTGGAGAATAAATCTTACCAAATATTCTATTCTATTTACCTAAAGATCTTGTTGAGCACTATAAATAAGAGAAGCCCCAACCCTAGCCCCCACATTTTTCGTCCCCTCTTCTTCTCCATACTCTCTCAATTTTCTTCTACTTTACTCCAATAATCCTCCATCCTTTGTGAAGAATTGAAGTTTGATCCAAGAATTTTGAAGAACCGAGTCTAATACTTAATTTCTACCATTCGTTTTTCTCTTAAGGTACTTTTATATCCATCTTCTTAATTCTACTCAATTCCTCTTCTTTCTAACCGATTCATCGGTCTTCTTGAACCCTCATACATCTTGGTTGAGTGAAAGTGAGATAAAAGGGGATATGGGAATATGTTTCATGTGTGTGCGTGTGCGTGTGTGTGTGTGTGTGCGAGACGTGTGTGTGTGTGTTGTGTTGGTGTAGTATGTGTTCGATGGCTAAATATCCTTGCGTAACATATGTCGATGTTAGATCTAGATTGGAGATGCGAATGGAACTTGTGTGATAAACATGATTTTGATTGACTAGTAATGATAAGATAAATCGATGGGAAAAGGGAAAAGTTTTGAGACATGCATGAGTAAGAGTAGTGTTGAACCTAATTTGTGATATGTGCCTATGTGATTAAAAGGTGAAACTTTGGTTGCGAAGCCGGATAACGGAAAAGCGAAACTACTTGAAATCTAAGCAGTCGAGGTGGGTTTTACTCTTAAACTCCTTTATGTGCAAATTTATGAATGTGGAGAAATAAGGGTGGTTTAACTGTTATGCCATGCCTATGTCTGTTTTGTTGTGATATTGTGCGCCTGATGCCCAGTTTGAGAGTTCGCTCCATTGGGTTATAGGGCTATGGATATGTTTAAACGAATTCGGTTCTTAGTACGGGCCGCAAACCCTACCAGGCTGTGTACACGAGGGGATCGGGGGCCGTCCTTGCTAGTCGGCCGGTCTCGTGGGCGAAAAGTGTGGCCACACTTTCGTCGCACCATGGAAATGTTGTGATTGTGGAATTTGATGAGAAAGTGGGAGTTATTTGACTGGCCGGTCTATGGAAAATATATTTTGTGATACTCGTGATATTCTCTTATAACTGCTTAAAACTCGAGTTCACTTGGTAAGGGTGGCATAACTTATAAAACGTTTTGGCAATGAGCTCACTGAGTATTTCAAAATACTCAGCTCTGCATGTGTTTTTCCTTATGCGCAGGTTGAACGATGACGAGCGGTGGCGGGTGTTGATCATGATAACTAATTAAGATGGATGTTTTGAACTTCAAGCGTAGTTGTGTCTTCATACATAGCTGCTCTTTCTCTTGGTCGTTTCCGCTGAAATTATTTTGAAACACTGTGATTTACTTTCTCTTGTGGTTTTTATCTTGGAAACTATGTCTTTCTCTTGAGATTCTTGATCGTAATTTATGATACCTTCCTTTTTCTTATTTAAGCTTCTTGGTTAAGTTGTTGTTTTAAATGCTCTGATAGTTCCATTAAATTCTTGGTCAAAACTCTTTAAATGAAAACCCGTAGCCTATGTCGAATTCTTTAAGTCCGTTTTGGTAGCAGTTGCCGCATTTATTGTACCCTAGGAAAGCAGGCTGTTACAGCGTCCCTACTCAGACCCGAATTCGTTTTTATAGCCCTATAGCCTAATGGAGCAGACTCACAAACTAGGCATCAGGCACACAACATAATCAAAACAATCACAAGCATGGCATAACATTTTAATCCACCCTTATAACACCATAATCATTATTTTGGTAATAAAAGAGTTTAGTGAATAAAGCCACCTCGATTCCTTAGATCACAAGTATGTTCTTCCTCTTGCTATCACACCGAGAGCGCGAGTTATCACCTTTAATTTATGTGTATCACAAGTAAGTCTCAATCATCTACTCAAATTCATGCATGTTCCTAACGTTTCCCTTTTTTCCCTCGATTTATATTACCACTCGAAAATCAAGATATTATTGTCATATCACTTTCTATTCACACCACAACAACTCAGATCTATCATCAAAACGTGCCACGCATGAGTGTTTTTCAACACACATCACACGCACACCGAGGCACGCACATACACACACACATGCATCCCATATTCATCAATTGTTTCCCCTTTCACTCAATCTATATGCATGAAGGTTAAAGAACACAGATTAATCGGTTAGATGAAGAAAGATTAATATATAAAAATACCTTTTCTTGATAGAACGAACGGTAGAAACAAAGTGATAGCCTTGATTCTTCAAAGATTCATGAGTTTCAACTTCAATTCTTTTCAAAATATGAAGAAATATTGGAGAATAGTAGAAGAAAAATTGATAGAGAGTGGAAGAGAGGGGAGACGTGATTTTGGGGGAGTGGGGGCGGTTTTTCTTTGATTTAGGTTTAGGTTTTTCACTCTTATTTATAGAGTTCAGGAATATAATCCCACAATTAAATAAATAAAAATTTGGAAAGATATGAGGGAGGGATTGGCGTTAATATTGGTGAGAAATAAGGGATTTCGAATTCTTAGGCTATTTAATTAGCCTATGATTTAATTCAGATATTTCACGGAGTGGAATAAAATATCACGAAGCAGAATAAAATAATAAATCTCCCAATAAAAGTAGGAAAGTGGCATGATTTTTGAATCTCTCCGCAAGGATTCAAATTAAAATCCTAATTAAAATAGGATATGACAAGATCTTCTTAGATATGGTAAGATATGCAAGAATATTTATATTTATTCATGGAAGAGAATAAATAAGGGATCAGATAATATAATAAAATAATTCCTTCTCCCATAAATAGGAGATTTTTAAACATCTCCATATTATAAAGTGGGTTTCGAAAATTTCATAGAGGAAATAAGGAATAATCGGACTTTGGATTTAATTTGGATAAATATCCCAAGAGAATAATCAAATCCACGAAAAATAGAATTCCTCTCCAATAAATCATGAGGGTCGAAAATTCCTATAATATGTGTATGATATTTATGAAAATCCTATTTAATCTCACTCATCCCTTAGGAAATAATTCGCCACGATATATTCTTCCCCGCATCAAAATATTCACATAATCGCATCACAAAATCCACCATTTTTAATTACACTCCATCTTCACAACACATTGACCTTTCAACGGCCACGTCATATTTTCCACACTATTGACTATTCAATAGCCACGTCATATAATCAACAAGTTTGACTACTCAACTCAAACTCAACTCCATATCGCAACTAGGTCACAAAGAATCATGCAATATAAAGGTAGAAAAAGTTGGGGTGTTACAGAAATTTATGCAAAAACATTTAATCATTTAATCCACATACTTCATAGCATTAAAAGCATTTAATGCAAAAAATTTATGTCTGGAAAATTAGGGTTCGAAAAACTGGGGTGTTACAGACGACGTCTTCAAGAACAAATATAAAGGTAGAAAAAGTTGGGGTGTTACAGAAATGGGGAAGAAAAACCATACCTGGACCTTGAGAGCTCGAAGAGTTGCAAAATCGGATGGTATAAACACGCTAATTTACCTTGAAATATATATTTAAGTAATATAAATATCATTTTGGAGTAATTGAGTTAGGAATCCCAATTTTGATTCGGTATGGATAAAAGAACTTCCTATGTTATACTATTCAAGTCTTGACGGCGGGTTGATTTGATAGATCAGATATTGTTATTCATGATAGTGATCCGGTTCAAGATCATCGAGAGGTAATTCATTCATTGAATTTACAGACGATAGATTTATCATCTCTAGGGGATTAAATCCCGAGTTATTGCGAAGTAAAAAACCGATGAGATTATGGAAGTAAATATTCTTGCATTTATTGCTACTGCACTATTCATTCTAGTTCCTACCGCCTTTCTACTTATCATTTACGTAAAAACAGTCAGTCAAAATGATTAATTCGATTGAATTTTCAAATGAATTTGAATCAAACTTTCCTTCCAAGTTCTTATCCAAAATTTACGAAGTAAAATGAAAGGGATCCAATTTCACGTCTTAACTTAAATGAAATGAGCACACTATAATCGGAAATTATCTAAGAGATAGATAGTATGGTAGAAAAATTCATTTTTCTACCATACTATCTATCTCTTAGTCTATAAAGCTGTAATCTAGAATAAAGATAAACGCTATATATCAATCTGCAATATTCTCTTCCTATATGTGTATATTAATTCCATTTCCATATCAATATATTCTATGGAATTGACATAAGACCAAATTTGCTACATCTATTTGTTCCGCTCAATCTGAAATAATTCTTATTTTAGGATTCTAATTCCTTTCCTTTTCTTAATAAGGAAGGGGAAACCTCGCCTATTTTTAACGCCATATGAAATAAGGCGATAAAGTATAAACCGCCTTTCTAAAATTAGAATAGAAACCAAAGGGTAAATGCCCGATATGTAACCCGCCTGAGGCAAGATCTTATTATTTCCCAGTCTCTCCTTAAACAACCACTATCTCTATATCGGTTTTGGTTCTGAGGATGCTGATTTCTTCATGCCCAATTAGACTTGTAGTCAGGGTTTGTTGGGCCACGATTGGAATTTTGGTTCGGGTGGGGGTTGGGTTGATTTGGAGCCTAATTTTGGTTCTGATTCTGATTTGCATCTCCCCATCGGAAATTTTGGTGGTCCCTCCACGGTGCATCCCTCTGCCTTCCCGGAATCCAATTGCCGTTGGAATTGTAGTATCCTGCGGCATTTGCTTGCTCCACATCTGGTGAGTTGTCCGGCTGATCATATGGTAGTTCTGGGGCCTCTTTGCCTCCAGTCGGAGAAGGTGGTGGAGTGTTCTGATTGATTGCAGTCAGCAATTCCTTCTTCAATTCCTCCATCTTCATATCCATCCGCTCCTCCTAGTCAGTAGCCGAAGCACTTGCTACCCTTTCTCTGCTGTACCCATCCCTTGCGTTGTCGTACGTCTTCTTCGCATTTAACAGCTTGCGTAACACCTTTTTGGCTTCACTGACTCTCAACTGGGTGAAATCGCCTCCAGATGATGAATTCGCCAGATCCTTGGTTTCCTTGTTCATCCCCTCATAGAAAGTGTGGTGCATTTCTATCTCCTTCATGCGATGGTTGGGGCATGACTCCAGAAGACTCATGTACTTCTCCCAGCACTCGCTCAGGGTTTCATCATATTCTTGCCTTATGCACGATGTTTCCCTCTTCAATGCACTTGTCTTTGAAGACGGGAAAAACTCGGCTAGGAAAACGACTTGAAATCGACCCATGTATTGATAGAGTCTGCTGGCAGGCGCATGAACCAAGTGTTGGCCTCAGAGGCGTGAAAATAACAGGCATGTGGTGGTGTTCGTGAAAATAGGGGACAAGGTGTCTCAGAGGCATATGGAAAGTAGACAGTTACTAAAAGAGGAAAATTAGACAACAAGGTATATCTGGTGGCTGGTGGCTCTCTGACAGGTCTGGATAGTACAACTGAAAAGTAGGGAACAAAAGCAAAAGTAACTTAAAAGTAAAAGTGGTCCAAACTAAAGTTGATTTTGACGTTTTCTTCTTCACCAAGTATTGACAATAATCATATGAACACGAACACCATAACTAAACTCAGATTCATAACCTCAAACTCAAGATCCATTGATTAAAATGCCACACTTAAAATAAACGGTGAAACTGCAATTTTACTTCTACTGACTGACATGCAAGACGGAGATTGTAATGCAACGCGAAGACTCAAGCACGAAGATTAGACTAAAACTTAACTACAACTTCAGATCGATAACTCCATGTAAGAAAACACTTAGAAATTAAAAGCAACAACTAGATCTAATTTTCCTAGGCAGAATGAAGCAAACTCGAACCAAAGCGACATACGAAATAGAAACTTCATAATTTAAGCGTTGGAACTTCACAAGTACTTCAAAAGGCAACGACGATGAGTGTTTGCAACAAAGCCAACGACGAAAGCAAGTAAAGATTAAACTAGAAAGCAAAGTAACGATTGTTTGGCCACTTCGGGCGATGATACTGCTATACTACTACGATAACTGGCTGGAACGGTGGATCGATGACTTCTCCGGTAGACTCTTGGACGTCAAGTGACCATGGATGTGGCGAGGAACGAGAGATTGGAAAATGCTGAAGGAACTGATCTTCTAGAGAGAATTCTAACTAAGTGTGGTGGTTGGACTTTTTTCGAACTCTTACGGGACCAACTCTAAAGGCGAACTCTTTCTCTCTCTCCAAGTGGCTTCTTTTATAGGGAGGCTTGCCCTTGCTTTTAGGGTAGACTTCCTTCAAGTTTTGACTTTTATGCCCTTGTTAATGATCATCCCAGCTATCCTTCTTCTCCATCTCGAGCCTTTTCTCTGGCATGCATCCCGGTCAGTATTGCACCCTTCTAGCGCCCTTTTTACTTGCGTCACCTGAATCTTCTCCTACTGATTTGGATCCTTTAATCCTGCACATTTGAGCAACAGTTTTGCAGATAATACATGCATTTCACGACAAACTGACCAGTAACCAAGGCTTAGAATACGACTTATCAAACTGCTCACACTTACCACATGCTTGTCCTCAAGCGTGAAGACAAACAAAAAGAAATAAGTCGAATTCGAGCCTGGTTACTCCCCCTGACCGACTCTACCTAACTAGACTCAAGACTCTGACGCAAAGGAAAAGAAAACAAACAACGACACAAACACATTAAACATATAGTCAACTTAAACACATAGAATAGGCTATATTTTCAACCACCCTTTCCCTCGAGATCAGGTGCAATCCGGCCTTAGACAGCCTTGAACTTCCGCCGCCCCCCTTTTCTTCCCCAGTCAGTATATCTGCTTGTCAGGATCACCCAATCCTAGGCCAAATGCTGGGTTCACTCAGTCACTCATTCCTCACAGGGGATGTTAGGACTGTTTTCTCTCAATGCTAAACCACAGATGTTTCGGACTCAGATCTCACATGCAGCTCCTGAAGGTCTTTAAGGCTTGTAACGGCGCTAGTGGTTTGTAGTGTTTGGGGTAGTTGTCTCTAAGGCTCTAGGGTTCAAAAACTAACTACTTATCTGATGAGGGAGAACTGTGTGCATTCGGGCTTCTGGCTAGGGTTTCTTCTTCGGCTGGACAATTTCTGACATTGGCTTCCAACTAGTCAGTAGCTTCTTTGTGGCTTCGCCACCCTTATTCCTTCTTCCTCCTTTCTCTTTTTGTGGTCAAGTATCTGCGACCATTTTCTTCAATTTTCTTTTTTGTGGCTTTGCCACCCTTATTCCTTCTTCTATTTTTTTTGGATCTGGAAAATTTCAGATCGATTTTCTCCTTCTTTCTTTGCACTTCTTTTCTTCAGCTGATTCCTTTTGTATGTCCACCTGGCAGTTGCTTCCTTGCCTTATGCCTTGCACACACACAGTTCCAGTGGCTGATGGGTTATTTCGGGGTATAGATCAGGCTAGAAAATGGGGTTCTAAGGGTAGGGTTTTTTTTTTTTTTTTTTTTTTTTT
>NC_062970.1:21589473-21663436 GCF_023119035.1 Salvia hispanica | reverse complement strand
GTTTTGTTGGGCCACGGTTGGAATTTTGGTTCGGGTGGGAGTTGGGTTGATTTGGAGCCTGAATTTGGTTCTCGATTCTGATTTCCATCTCCCCATCGGAAATTTTGGTGGTCCCTCCATGGTGCATCCCTCTGCCTTCCCGGAATCCAATTGCCGTTGGAATTGTAGTATCCTGCCGCATTTGCTTGCTCCACATCTGGCGAGTTGTCCGGCTGATCATATGGTAGTTCTGGGGCCTCTTTGCCTCCAGTCGGAGAAGGTGGTGGAGTGTTCTGATTGATTGCAGTCAGCAATTCCTTCTTCAATTCCTCCATCTTCATATCCATCCGCTCCTCCTAGTCAGTAGCCGAAGCACTTGCTACCCTTTCTCTGCTGTACCCATCCCTTGCGTTGTCGTACGTAACACCTTTTTGGCTTCACCGACTCTCAACTGGGTGAAATCGCCTCCGGATGATGAATTCGCCAGATCCTTGGTTTCCTTGTTCATCCCCTCATAGAAAGTGTGGTGCACCTCTATCTCCTTCATGCAATGGTTGGGGCATGACTCCAGAAGACTCATGTACTTCTCCCAAGTACTCGCTCAGGGTTTCATCATATTCTTGCCTTATGCACGATGTTTTCCTCTTCAATGCACTTGTCTTTGAAGACGGGAAAAACTCGGCTAGGAAAACTGACTTGAAATCGGCCCATGTATTGATGGAGGTCGGTGGCAGGCGCATGAACCAAGTGTTGGCCTCAGAGGCGTGAAAATAACAGGCATGTGGTGGTGTTCGTGAAAATAGGGGACAAGGTGTCTCAGAGGCATATGGAAAGTAGACAGTTATTAAAAGAGGAAAATTAGACAACAAGGTATATCTGGTGGCTGGTGGCTCTCTGACAGGTCTGGATAGTACAACTGAAAAGTAGGGAACAAAAGCAAAAGTAACTTAAAAATAACTTAAAAGTAAAAGTGGTCCAAACTAAAGTTGATTTTGACGTTTTCTTCTTCACCAAGTATTGACAAAAATCATATGAACACGAACACCATAACTAAACTCAGAGTCATAACCTCAAACTCAAGATCCATTGATTAGAATGCCCAACTTAAAATAAACGGTGAAACTGCAATTTTACTTCTACTGACTGACATGCAAGGCGGAGATTATAATGCAACGTGAAGACTCAAGCACGAAGATTAGACTAAAACCTAACTACAACTTCAGATCGATAACTCCATGTAAGAAAACACTTAGAAATTAAAAGCAACAACTAGATCTAATTTTCCTAGGCAGAATGAAGCAAACTCGAACCAAAGCGACATACGAAATAGAAACTTCATAATTTAAGCGTTGGAACTTCACAAGTACTTCAAAAGGCAACGACGATGAGTGTTTGCAACAAAACCAACGACGAAAGCAAGTAAAGATTAAACTAGAAAGCAAAGTAACGATTGTTTGGCCACTTCGGGCGATGATACTGCTATACTACTACGATAACTGGTTGGAACGGTGGATCGATGACTTCTCCGGTGGACTCTTGGACGTCAAGTGACCATGGCTGTGGCAAGGAACGAGAGATTGGACAATGCTGAAGGAACTGATCTTCTAGAGAGAATTCTAACTAAGTGTGGTGGTTGGACTTTTTTCGAACTCTTACGGGACCAACTCTAAAGGCGAACTCTTTCTCTCTCTCCAAGTGGCTTCTTTTATAGGGAGGCTTGCCCTTGCTTTTAGGGTAGACTTCCTTCAAGTTTTGACTTTTATGCCCTTGTTATTGATCATCCCAGCTATCCTTCTTCTCCATCTCGAGCCTTTTCTCTGGCATGCATCCTGGTCAGTATTGCACCCTTCTAGCGCCCTTTTCACTTGCGTCACCTGAATCGTCTCCTACTGACTTGGATCCTTTAATCCTGCACACTTGAGCAATTGTTTTGCAGATAATACATGCATTTCACGACATACTGACTAGTAACCAAGGCTCAGAATACGACTTATCAGGGAGCAATGGTGAGAAGACGAAAAAGAAGAGGAAGGAGAGAAAGAAGAATGACGACGGCAGCGGCTACCAGGCAGCCGTATCGTCATTCTCCAGATTCATTCAAAGATCCAATCTTTACCTGCCAGAGAAGAAGAAAAAGAAGCGGAAAGAGAAAGAGAGAAGCTGACGTCGACCGCTGTTGTGCAAGTGGAGCATCGAGGCTGCGCTGTAGGTGAGGCGGCGAGGCAGCTGGCGGGTGAGGCGGTGAGGCAGCTGGTGAACGTGGCTAGGGTTGCAGAACCAAAACTCCTCCAGTGAGGCTGGAATCTGTCGTTCAAGGGAGAGAGAGAGAGACTGAGGCGCAACATTCATCTAGGGTTTAAAGGAATAGTTATTGTATATTATTGGGCTTTAATTTGGGCTTTAATTGTATGATATTGAGTAGTTTAGATTTTATAAATTTTAAATGATAGAGTATCGTAGAATTTATATTTTAATGTGTTTTAATTTAAATTAAATTTTATATTTGCAAGAAAAGTTGCAACAATATTCTAAAGGCTATTACTTCAAGAATTTAAATAGTTGAGGCTTTTAATCCAGCATGTCTCTTCCAATTGCCATCAGTTTCTGCAAGGCTGCAAGCCTGCAATAAAAAATACAGTATTTGCAAGCAATGTTTTGCTGCGATAATTATTTTACCTTCTATACCCAAAAACATCGGGTGGTGCATCCCATATTAGTTTTATTTTAATTTTCCATCTTTATATTTTCATTAGGAAGAATGATAAATTTTTTTCGATCTTAAAATTGAGGAGTACTATATACTTCTTTTAATCATATTTTGCATTATAATAAACATTATATATTGGTATGAACCATTTTGAATTAGTATTCTGCAAAATTAAAATTTGCTAACATATTTTAAATATTTGTATTTGATTTTTGCATACTCAGTATGATACGTATACCATGATATACGTTTCCATTCTCATAAACATACACTACATAATACTTAATCTCAAGGACTCAAAATTCGGGAAACAATTATTTGCATTGAAAAATATTTAAAAATAACAACTTAGGTGGCAAAGTAAAGCGTTCTTAAGTTAAGGACAAATTGCCTAATTTTTTTTATTTTTTAGAACGCTTTCATTTGCGTCCTCTAATTATAATTAAGACACCAATAATAAGAACTCTTTTTGAAGGGTATATTAGAAACACAAATTAGAACTCTCGATTCATCAAAATTGTCCTTAACGGGTATTCCCTCTGTCCCACTCAAGATGGCCACATTCTTGAGTGGCATGAGATTTTATGAAGTGTTGTTAGGTGGAATAAAGTAGAGAGAAAAAAGGTAGTTGAATATTTTAATGAGGAGAGAGGAGGTTATTTCCAAAATTGGAAAATGGTCATCTTGATTGGGACAAACAAAAAAGGAAAGACGATCATCTTGAATGGGACGGAAAGAGTATATAAGATTGCAGCCCATTAATGTAACATTTTTGTATTTTAATCATGGAATGATAAACATTTTTTGACTATAAATTTTAATGCTTCATTGGTCCCACAAAAATATGGGCAATTGATATGACATGAGAATTAAGAAAAAAGTGGTAAAGGAAGGGAGATGAAGAGAAGATAGTTAAAGTAGTGTTAGTGGATATAAAGTAGTGTTAGTGGATAGTGGAATCTTTATTTATTAGTGTTTAATGATGATATAAGTTGTAAATAAATTGATGTATATGAGTAATATATTGGGATACCTTTCCAAAAATGGAATACACATATTTTTTTGGAACGGACGAAAATAGAAAATACACATATTTTTATGAGATGTGAGGAATATTAAGTTTCTTTTAAAATCTACCTATTAATGATTGTGTTGATTCCATGAATTTAGTTCTTTTGCTTGACATCCAACCAAATTTTTAACCACATTAACCTCTTCCACTTTTTTAATTATAGTTTAATCACTTATTCTGATTCTCACGACAATGAAAATGAAAAATCAAAGTACAAATAATAGAGTTGGCAAGTGAATATTCGTGTGCGAAATCATGAAAATTTATCCCACCATGCATAGTCCGGACTATAGTCCGTCATTGCGGATGGCCGCCCTAAGCCTCACCCCATAAACCCGCCCTATGTATAGTCCGGAATATAGTGCGGGCACCTGAACTATAGCTCGGACTATGAGTTTCTAATTTTTTATTTATTTTTTGTTTTTATTCATATTTTTCACTCTATAAATACACCATGTGTTATCTTCATTCCTCACTCCTTCTAATCTCTTTCCCCAACTCACTTCCCATTGAAAATATTTGTTCATATAACCGTTGAAATTGTACATATAGTATTGCATGCTGTACTTTTTTGACTTTTAATAAAACGTAGTTTTCCATGTTGTGGTCTTAAATGTAACGCCCCACTTTTTCAAACCCTAATTTTCGGGTTATAAAATTTTTGCATTAAATGCCTTTAATGCTATGATATGTGGATTAATTGATGAGTGATTAATTACATGATGTCTTTGTGACCTAATTGTGTATGGGAGTTGAGATTGAGTTGAATAGTCAACTTGTTGAAAATATGACGTGGCTATTGAATAGTCAAAGATGTGGAAAATATGACATGGCCGTTGAAAGGTCAATGCGTTGAGAAAAAGAAGAGGAAGTAAAGAAATGATTCATTTGGTGTGAATATTTGTTGCGGAGTAATATAATTGTGGTGAATTATTTTCCCAAGGGTTGAGTGAGATTAAATAGGATTTTCATAAATATCCTACCCAATTATTTGAAATATTCGACCACCACTATTATTGGAGAAGGAATTATATTTTTCTTGGATTTAATTATTTGTTTGGGATAATTATCCAAATTAAATCCAAAGTCCAATTATACTTTAATTCCATCTTGGAATTTTCGAAAACTCCACCTTTGATTATCATGAGATTTTCGAAAATCTCATATAATAGGGAAGAAGGATATAAATATAAATATGCTAGAATATCTTACCGTATCTTGCCATATCTAAGAAGATATTGCCATATCCTAATTAAATTAGGATTTGAATTTAAATTCTTTGTGGGAGAGGCATAAAAATCGCCTACTACTATTATTTGGGGAGGATTTTATTATTTTATTCTGCTCCGTGATATATTATTCTACTCCGTGAAATATCCAAATTAAATCATAGGCTAATTAAGTAGCCTAAGAAATTCGAAATCCTCCCTTTTCTCAACGGTTTTAACGCCAGTTACACTAACAAATCTTTCCAAATCTTTATTTATTTAATTATTGGATTATATCTTGCACTCTATAAATACATGAGAGATCCTAAACCCTAGCAACACAAATCACGCCTCCCCCACTCCCAAAATTTTTGAAATCCCTCTCTCCCACTCTCTCCAAAAATTTCTTCTACTTTCTTCAAGATTTCTTCATCAATTGAGAAGAATCCAAGTTGAAACTCAAGAATTTATTGAAGAATCAAGGCTATAACTTGTTTCTACCGTTCGTTCTTTTGGAAAAGGTACTTTTATTTTGATCTTCTCTTCTTCTACCGATTAATAGGTGTTCTTGAGATTTCATGCATATAGATCGAGCGAAAAGGGGAAATTAATGGATGAATGGGATGCATATAAGTGTGTGTGTGAAAACGTGTGTGTGTGCGCGCACGCCTCGGCGTGCGTGCATGTGTGCGGTGTGTGCGTGTGATGTGCGTGGTGAAACACTCATGCGTGACATATTTTGAGGATAAATCTGGAGTTGTTATTCGAATAAAAACGTTATACTAATCGTACATTGATTTTGGATGATAAAGATTTATCGATGGGAAAAAAAGGGAAACGTGGGAACATGCATGATTTGAAATCAATGTTCGAAACTGATTTGTGATACGCCTAATTTAAAGGTGATACTTCGCGCTCTCAGCGTGATAAACGAGGAGAAGAGAATACTTTCGAGCTAAGCCGAAGAGGTGGGCTTTCTTTTAAAATAAGGACATTGTCCTAAACTGATATTGATGAGATGAGATATGTGTTATCATGCCTTGATTTGTTTTGTCGTGCCTATCCCTCGTGGCTATGCCACTATTGATTTAATCGAATTTGGATCCTTGTAGAGCCGCAAACTCTACTTGGGTTAGTGTACACCAATGTTAGACCGAGTGTTGGCGTACGGGTCGGCCGGTCTAGTGACCTGGATTGCGGCCGCATTCTTTGTCATGTAGAATGAGGATATGGTAAACGTCGATGTGAAAAGGGTTGCGCGACCGTGATATTTGATAAAGAATATATTGTGGTGCCTCGGGCCTTTCTAAAGATAAAACCCCGATGGACACTTGAAAATGGCATGATAACTATTTTTGTGATAAAACTGTTTTCGGCAATGAGTCCACTGAGTATGATTATAGTACTCAACCCTGCATGTGTTTTCCCTATGTGCAGGTTGAGCGGTGACGAGCGGGCGGCGGTGTTGAGTAGGAAATAATAACATGATCTGTTGAAACTTTAAGTGTCGTTGTGTCTCCATACATGGCTTCACTTCTCTCTTGGTCGCTTCCGCTATATTATGAAAACTTGTGATCTATTGGTTGGGTTAAATTCTTTTATTTCGTGGGAATATTTTGGATATGGAACAGTTGAGATTATTTTGGAACTTTGATAAGCATTTATTGTGATAGCCTTTTTGTTGGATTCCATTGCTAAGGCATTATTCTTCTCCTACTTAATTGTTCATTAAATGTTCTGGTAAAATTTCCTTTAAATGAGACCCTAGCCTATGATCTTTGTTGCATTTAAGTCTTCCTAAACTCTTCCATTTGCCCTCAAATCTTCTTCTTCAAAAAAAAAAATCAAGACAAAACCCTACCTCCACACAAAGCGGTTACTCCACAAAAACCCTCATCCTAATTTTCGATTCTGAAATCGACGAGTAGGGTGAACCAAAAGTCTACTTAAACAATGGTCGACACTCGAGCTTCTGGATCGGCGAGGCATGACGAAAAAGGTTAGTAAGATTTCGTACAACGATTGACTTAAAATTGACAAAATCTGGCAAAATTTTCACTTCAATTGGTTGGATGTAGTGTATCAGAGAACGACAGTGAAGAAGAAGATACCGCCGATCCCAAAAGCACCGAAAGGATGTTTAGATTACCACTATTTTAATGAAACGATGTTTAGAGCTTGTAATTCTTTGTTTTTTAAACCATGTTTATATGTCAGCTGGATTTCATTGTTACTATATATATTATTTCATCTGTAAGATGAGATAAACTTCCATTACAATGACCTTGGAATGATTTCCTCTTTTTTCTTGTAGATGATAACCCATGTGATGAGCATTACTCGATACATTGGGTCATAGTAAATGAATATTTGTGTCATAGCATTGTTAGGTTAATTTGTGTCATAATATACCAACATTCGAGGCTGGCATAAATCTACTTAGTACGAGAATGTCTCATAAAATTTGATTGAAATGTTCGTATCAAACAAACTGAATATTAGTACGACCGAAGAATATTCTCATGTTTTGAACATATTAAAAAAACCAAATACACGATTGTTCTCATGTTTAAAACATATTAAAAAACCAAATATTAGTACGACAGAATAATACGCAAACAATAACCAAAAACATCATCTATGCTTTTGGGTCATACTAAACGGATATATGAGTCATGGAAACATATGGGTAAATTGGGTCATAATAATTGAATATTCGAGACATGACATAAAACTAATGAGTACAAGAATACGTTATAATGCCCAAAACGTCATCTATTCTTTTGTGTCATACTAGATGAATATTTGGATCATGGAAACGTATGGGTAAATTGAGTCATAATAATCCAATATTCGAGAGTCATGACAATGAAGACACGAACAATCTGGAAGATAATTATTCACGAAGAATAAATCTTCACGGAATGAAGTATAATGGAAGATTGTAGGGATTGCTGATGAAGAAGATGGAAGAGATGAAGGAGTGGCGAAGGAGTTGAAGTTGAAGAATCTGATAACTCATAAATCACGCACATGATTTGTTAGTGGAAAGAGAAATATGCAAGATTGTAGGGATTTCCATAACAGTCGACATCACATAAGGACATTACTAACCTTATACAATTTTTAATGATTAAAAAAAGAATACTTATGAAATAAATGAAACAGTTAGTTTTTTTAATCTTATGATCAGATTGTCTAATCTTATGGTCCAAAATCGGCCTGTATTTCTTTGTTTAAGTGTATTTTTGTTTTGATCATATATATATATATAGGGTTTTGATCTATGAAGACCAGATTTAAATACAGAAACGCAAAACAAAGTCATACGTAGGGCATTTTTAGGTCATAGTTAGTTTAGTTTTAGGTCATGCTTGTTAGCATGACCTAAAATGATCTTAACATGACATAAACCAAAATCTTATAATATGACTTAAAACGACTTAGTTATGACCTTCCGTGTTTTGGGTTAATTATTGGCAATTAGATCATCTAATCCTATGGTCAATATTTGGGCTGCATTTCTGGATTTAAATGCATACTTATTTTGATCATCTCCCTATATATATATATATATTGGGATGTATGCATATACTTTTCCCATCTTTTATACTTTTTCCTTCTCAATCTCTACCATCCATATTCAAGATCTTAGGGCCGAAATTAGAGCCTCATTTAATCATTTTTAATCATTAAAAATTGAGAAAAGGGCGTTTAGGGAGATTCACATGCACGTCTGTTATGGTAATTCCTTGATTCACTCCATCTCAAAATATTGCAGCAATTCTACTCAAATATATCTCTCTTCTTCACCGATTAATTTCCCATTATTCTCAATTGAAGACAATTCTTGTTCTAAATAATCTGATGAAATTTGCATAATTTTGATAAGTCGTTGATTGGTGCTACTACCACAATTCTGTAACCGTTTCCTAATTGTATCATTTTTTATTGGTGCTACTACCACAATCGTGTACTAGGAGCAAGAGTTTAGTTATGGTCTCGGCTAGGGTTTAGAAATCAGGGCGGCCAGGGTGTTATTTTAGTAGATAAATTTAATGTATATTTAGTACTGTGTAATTTAAAATTTCAAATATGTAATGCACGTTTTATAATTGGTAATGCGTATGTTAGGTAAATTTAATGTATATTTAGTATAGTGGTTGTTGTTCCTGATTGTTCTTCAGATTTCACGTTCCATGATGTGTATGCCCGTGCTGTTGGTTTTGATACGCGCAAATCACAAATGAGGAAAATAGATGGTGTTACTACTTGGTATAGTGTGGTATGCAATAGGGAAGGCAGCAAGAAGTCGATTGAGGATGACCAAGCGAATGCACGGTCTGGTTTTTCGATCAAACGCCGACGGTTATCCAAGCGGTGTGGATGTAAAGCGAGGATATCTTTCAAGTTCTTCTCCGAAGGAGGAGTTCCAGGTTATTTTGTCGAGGAGTTAAACGAGGTTCATAACCATTATATGGTTGAGTCAGAGCATCAACATTTTATGTCACTCAATCGAAATTTGGAGGACGTACATCACCAATTTATTTTGGATTGTTCGAAGGCTAATATAGGCCCCACACTTACGTTCAATGATTTGAAGGAAATACTCGGTAGTTTTCATCTAGTTGGTTGCAACGTTGGGGACATCAGGAATGCTTCTCGAGACATCAAAGCATACGCACATGGTATTGACGTGCAAATGGTTTTGGATGATATGGCTAAGAAGAAGGAGATGTCTGAGGCATTCACATATGAGTACGAGGTCAATGCTAGTAACCAACTGGTTCTCTATATTGGTGTGATGGTTTGATGAAGAGGAATTACCATATATTCGGTGATATAGTGGCTTTTGACACCACCTATAACACCAATAGGTATACCTGACGTGCATTATAACATTTTGATATGTACATTATTACCTGCAGTACTATTTTGTTTTTATGCATTATATCTATCGAAGTATGAATTATGTTTGCCTTTGCTACGCAGGTATTGTATGATCTTCGCGCCATTCACGGGAAAGGACAATCATGGACGACCAGTAACTTTCGCTGTTGGTTTGGTAAGCAACAAGAAGACGGGCGCTTTTGCATGGTTGTTTAGACTTTTTGTCCAGTGTATGGGGGTTGCTCCGAAGATGATCGTTACAGATCAAGATTTGGGCATGAGATCGGCTATTGAAGAGATTCTTGTCGGCACTCGCCACAGATGGTGTATGTGGCATATCATGCATAAGTTGGCCAATAAAGTTCCTAGTCAGTTATTGAGGGACGAAGATTTCAAGAAAGAGTTCAATGCATGTGTCTGGTCGGACCTGCTTGAACCCGACGAGTTTGAAGAAGAGTGGAATCGAGTAGTTGAGCGTTATGGCCTGGAAGAACATAGTTGGTTCAAGACGTTGTACGAGTATAGGCAATTATGGATACCTGCGTACTTCAGAGATTTCCCACTGGGGAAGATGATTAGGACCACCTCGATATCTGAATCAGAGAAAGCTTTTATAAAATTTATTGAAAGCCACGCAACAACATTGCCGAATTCTACTTGAATTTCAACCAAACTGTGGAATTTCAGCGGAATAGTAGAACAAAGTTGGACTACCAAGACGCTACGGCCCTGCCTATATTGGCCACTACTTTGCCGTTCGAGAAACATGCCTATATTGGCCACAGATTGTATGTTCAAGAAAATACAAGTGGAGATTGTTGAGGGTAATGACAGATGCCGCGTTTTGGGTTTCTCATCTACTAACAGGGTTGACACCTACAAACTTGGAGACAGCCTTCGCAATTCGTACTTTGTGAGACATGATAAGAGTGACGTGTCATACTCCTGCGATTGCAAATTTTCGGTAGGCAGGGAGGGATATCTGTGCAGTCATATCTTCTTTTTGTTCAGGAACAATGAAGTGAAAAAGATTCTGGATCAGTACTGCCCAAGTAGATGGATGAAGACTCCGTTAGCCAAGGTTGTCCATGGTCAGTGTGATGACACTCTACCTACCAAGTCCATCGTTGATGAAAGGCAAAACGTTTGAAAGCAAGGGATTTCGTTGTTCTATGGTTTTCTTCGCGATTTGAGTCGGACATTGATGTCCTTCGAGCGTTTGTTGGTGGCCTTGAAGAACTTGGAAATTCCCTTCAAGCTAGTAATCCTACAACGTCCGCCTCTGAAAAAAGGTGAATGATTGAGAAGTTTTATGCAATGGAAAGGCCCAAAGTTGTGGAGGTCCATCCTCTGGATGTTGTAAAGATAAAGGGGCACGCGAGCAGATCAGCAAGCCGTCTGATTTCCAAGAGAGAAAAAGCTATCAAGGAGGCTACTAGGCCCCTTAGACGGTGTAAGGCATGCGATGAGTTGGGCCATCACGACTCCAGAAATTGTCCAATGCTTAAAGAGCTGGAAAAGGAGAAGGAGCAGCGTAAGGGAAAGAGGAAATGTTGATGAATTTTGTACCTCACGACTCTAGGAATTGGTTTTTTTTTTCCGGTTTGTGCTTATTACTGCACTGGACCTCTTTCCACTGTCCACAATTTTTTGGTAATCAATAGTCATTTGTATATGTTTGTCGTGCATTACTAGTACATTATATGTACATTATATGTAATAATCATGCATTATTACAATGTTACCACCCATTATTATTCTCGGAAGTAGAATAGTATTGTTCAAAGTTCCTTTACTGACTGCACATTATTATTCGAGTAAAGTCCATTATCAAATACATTAATTACATTATTTGTACAATATTTTAAAATTTAGTTATCTTGTTCTACATTATATCCCTATTATTTTACATTATTACGCAATAATGTAACATTATTTGGTCTTTATATCGGTTTTAGTTCGGTAGTCGTGAAAATATTCAGTAGAACCAACAGATCTATCTTCTTGCAACAAGTTCAACACAATACATATTGTTCCAAAACATTCAAATCCACAAATCGGCTAATACCCCTTCCAGCATAAGTTATCAGAACAAAAACAAGAAGTTCAAATCAGAATAAATTTTGTTTCCAAACACCAATCAGACGATCAGTTGAGCCCATAATTCTCCACCCACCTTTCGAAGTTGAACTTGGAAGGCCTATCTATCTAATGCTTGGTAGCTTGAGTTTGGTTGCTTCCACCTTTGGAGTTAAGTGGAGAGGTAAGCAGAGCCGTTGCAAACTTTATGCCCAACATTTACAAGCCCTTTGTCCCTTTGGCGCTGAGTCTGCACTCCCAATCTTTCTCCCTCTCGCCAAAGTACGTCTCCATATGCCGCATCACATAGACCCCAATGTCCATGGTGCTGTTGTTATTCCTCCAAGGCATTGACACGACATGTGTATTACAGTTTCGGAGCTTAGCTGCCACTTTTAGAACCCTGGACTTAACAAGTGCTTCTACCAAGAACTTTTTCTACACCAAAAAAAAAAAAAAAAAAAAAAACGTTCGTCAACAATTATAGATAATGTACATTTTATTCAATATAATGCAATGTAGATATACACCCCTTTACGTACCAGAAAGGAGATTGTGTTTCCATATTTTTCGAAAAATGACCCGTGTGGTTCGGCCAAGCTATGGTCAATTATGTTTGTCTTACCATCGGGCAGATCTAAACATACCACGTACTGATGGGTCGTCCCACAAATTGAGAAGAACAACTGCACAATGAACGGTACATTACAAGACTTCTACTATACGTATTATGTCTGAATATCAAGTACATTATTACATTATCACTCACCAAGTCAAATTTTTCCCATTTAAAGCTCCTGGTTCCAAGCGCTTCCTCAAAGAGCCGTGTCCAGAACGTATCAAACCTCTGTTTGTCGACCACGGTTTGACGCTGTAGGTTTTTTGAGTGATTAGTTATGAAATGTTAATCAGTAGAGTACTTTGTAAAGAACACTAAACCATGGTTCACTCACGCATGGATTTGTAGAGAAAAACAGCCGCGAAACACTCTCTGGGGCCTTGCTCTTTTCAATTGTATTGAGGTACGAGCTCCAGGTATCTATAACAGCAGGGCTCGTTGGCTTGAACGGCGCTAGTGACTGAAACTCCTTCTGGACACTTTTCTTAAACGTGTCTAGGTAGACAACACAATCCCTGAACATGTTTAAACCGTTTAATAAATAATACATGTGCCAACCACAACAAAGGGAAAAGTACAAAATTTACTTGTTCATTTCGGCTGTGTCAAGAACCCAGTAGTAGATCTGCTTGTCAACTGTGTTCGCCTTTACCGTAACTCTAACGGCTCTCTCGTGGAAGGGTGACCTGGCTGCCAGACTGGGTTTCTTCATTCGAGATGTTGCAGGCACTGTAGTCTTCTTCACAAATGAAGATAAATTACTCAAAAATTGAGCAGCATCCCTACATGTTATAGTTCCCATACCCAATACTGTAATGGTTTACATAAATAATCAATTCCATACCGCATCTCCAGCCGCTTCTTGTTGGATCTGTTTCCCTTTTCCTTTTCCTTCAGAAACCACCTTTTCAATGGCCAGCTCTTTTCCCCTACCACCTTTTCCATCTGCAAGGTTTGAAAGCTGCGCGGTTTTGACAACACCAATCTCAATGGCCGTATGATGTGTTGTTCCAAGTGCCTGATTCCAAAAAAAAAAACCAAATAATGCATGAAAGTACCAGAATAATGTATTAATTTAAATATGTAATTCAGATATTCTACTGCATGTGGAATGTCGAACTCGTTGTCCGTCGGTACCTTTGAAGCCGCCTCCTTAATGGGCTACTTTCTCTTGGTAGCCGGATCAACAACACGTTTCCCCTTACTTATCTGATTTCAAAAATAAATCCCATTAACCAAAAAAAAATATAATGCAGAGAACCACACATATAATGTAATGCTTTAAACATTGTCTCAGCTTTCTTTTTAAAACGTATTTACCTTGTTAGTCTCCTCTGCATCTACACTCTTTGATGGGGCTTGCTTTGTCTCAACTTTTGTATTAGCTCCTGAATCCTCCCTATCTTTTCCCACAACATCCTCAACCATGGTTTTAGAATCCTTCATACAGTTAATAAAAAAAGTTAAAAAATCTACAAAATTACTTAATTAGGAAAACTTAAGTCTTTAGTTTATTAGTCCATACCTCAGCTGCTCTTCCTGAAGTATGCATCATTGATGGCTTTTCAAGTCTGGAACCACCAGCATCTTCTGGTATGATACCAGTCATATCATTGCCTATCGGCTCAGGCATGGGAATGTCACCTCCCTGATCATCATCTACCAGATGATCACCAACTGACACATTAGGAGGTCTACCATCTGTATTGTTCATCTTTGAACCAACAACACCCTCTGTCTCAGTTGTTGGCTGTGTAGCAAATGGGTCAGGACACTCTAACCCATCCAACATAAATGAGGGCCTATCGAAGCTTCTGATAATGGTCTTCTTTTTGTCATAGGCTGCCATCATCTTCTCCATCTCTTGTATCCATTCCGGGCTGTACTCCTCTTCGTCTTCCCTTGCTTGCGTCAATCTTGAAACAATGTCTTCTTCTTCAACCACAAGTTCTTCCTCTAATCCCAACAACTTTTTTCCAATCTGACTACCTACTCGGACGCATTCATCCTCTAGCAACTCAACAAGAATCATCCTAAAATCATCTACCCACGTCGAAATTGCGTGGCCCAGCAGCACGCTTGACGAGATAAACTTATCTCTTATGCGTTTCGCTCTATGCCTGCTTGGTGTTCCACCACCTCCTCTGGTTAAAGCTTCAACCCTCCTTGCTTCAGCATCCAGCAAATACTTCTGTTCGTCTATCGGAATTAATGCCCTAATATAAAGCAGACTCAATAATGCATGTTGTCAGTCGGAATTAATGTTTGTAAGTTAGCTTCTATTGCAATAACTGTTTCCCTCACCAATAAGAAGTGGAGTGGCCCCGTGAAATATACAGAATCTCCTCTATCCCAAGTCGAATAGGTGGCCTCCAACACGGATAATACGTACCCACACTAATTTAAGTTCCCAATCTCATCAACCTCGTCAATGAGATGTAGAATCTTTGGCTTCAAATGTCCGTCTGCCGGAGTCTCAATAATAGAATTTTCTAACAAGAACATGAATAAACGTTTGAAGTCTGGACCGCCATTGACCTCCTCCGTAACCATCTTTGCAATGTCTCCTGCGGTGATTTTGTATCTAGCCTTTTTACACCGATCTGCAGCATAGTCGTTAAAGTGGAAGTTTCTTTGCTTATCTGCTGGACGTGAGATGTGGGTCGGTCCTCTAGGAAAGCCTAACGTCAGGTGCACGTCCTCCTCATCTAGAGTCAATCTACCACCCCCAGACAATGGAATCTCGCACCGAGCTAGATTAAATGACTTTAGCACCCAATATGCAATGTAACTATGTACCTCCTTGATGCTAAAGTTAAGGATAGCGCCAAACCCCAGTTCATGCACGGCTTCCTTCTGCCGTGGAGTTAGGCCATTCAAACAGTTAATCTCGCACTCGATTGTGCTCCGACTGTATAGGTGGTCGACCTTTTTCCCCCTCTGCCTCCTCCTCTCCGCCTCTTGAGTAAAGGTACTAGCTTCGGCCATATTTTGTTCCTTCAATCTGTTCCTGAACTTTTGAGCAATTGCTAGTGGAAGAAGATCATCCACTGCATCGTCTACAGTCAACCATGGCTGCTTGGATGCTGAAAAAAATAGGAGTACTGAATTGCATTAATGGATAAAAATAAGTATGTAATGTACAAACTGATGGTATACCAATGCAGATAAAGTACATAATAATGCATAATAACATTATTAATAATGTACATGTATGATACCCAAAAACACCAGAAATTAGACAATTACAAATGCATCAATAATGTCATCCACAAACCCAATAATGCAGTTATTAAGCATGACATAAATTATGATTTGAAGAATTTGTTGACATACATCAATCAGCAATTATCCAACGCTACAAAATCCAAATGCAATAAATTGGCCAATAATGTACAACAAAGCATAAATAATGCATAAGTTTTAACAAATGATTACTAGAACGAATGCATCACTGAAAGTGAAGTACACGCTTGAGATTACTCGAACACTGCCACATACATCAGGACATAGCAAAACAGACAATAATTTCGCAAAGTCAATAGATTAAAACATGCAATACTCAACTGTGTCAATAATGCATAATTATCCCATAAATACCGAGTTCAAATGCAAGATCAGTGAACAATAATGTAATAAAGACAACGATTAATGCATCAGAACAGGGGAAATAATTTCAGCACCTTCAGCTGGTGTTGGTTGACTGCTCCCGGGTCTGCCTCTCTTCGACATTGATGTTCTGTAATACACAACAACGAAATCAGTAAAATACTTTCATCCAAAACGCCTCAAACCACAGACACAAATGATTAACCATCAAAAAATCGACCACAAAATGCACCGAAAATCGAAAATTTCCACAAATAAAAACGAGAAATCCACAAAATTAACTAATGGAAAAGAACCCTAGTTCCAAAAAAAAACCAACTTCATTATTTACCAATAAATTCAACCAAAAAAATGTGCATTATAACAGTTTTTATTGGAAAAAATCGACGCTAATAAGTAGCCTACACAAAAACGCGCTACTACGGAAACCCACCTTAAGAAACCAAAATCGGAACTTCGCCGACTCGCTGAGTAAGCATCGGTACTTTTACCCTTCGAATCGTTGATTGACGTTGAATGCAGCGTTAATCGACGGTTTGGTCGCTGGTTCGTCGTCTGGGAGAGGCGGCTAGGGTTTCGTCACTTTTGAATTTGTGGAGAATTGTGTTGATCGTGATTGATGGGAAGGAATGAGAGAGAGAGTGAGTAGGCGGAAGGTTTATGAAAATCCCGCTTAATTAGTGGACCTTCCGTTTCAGAACACGTTACATGCTTAATGTTTTCACTCTTATACCCTCATAATGCACATATTGGTAGACATAATGCACAACGGGTTCAGATTTTCCCTGTTAATCTAGATCATCCATTCAATCAATCCAATGGTTGATATTAAGAAGGAAATAGACACTTAAGGGGCAAAAAGACCTTAATGCTCCCCTGTATATATATATATATATATATATAGGGATGTATTAAGATGACAACCCTCTTTATTGTAACACCATACCACCATTTTAGGCCATTGGATCTGAAAATCGTGTGCTTGTGATGCTGCCACGTGTAAAAACACGGAGGGGTAAAATAGGAAATTTCTAATTTTACGTTACCAGATTGCAGTGCTGTTCATTGAATATTGCAGTCTTACCACAACAATATTGCAGTTTACCACGACTGCAGTATCTAATGCAGATGCAATATCTAATACAGTAGACTGCAAACTCGTGTTTTTTCACGAAACTTAATCCTAGCCATCCATAGATGAGATCTAACGGACTATATTGGTGGTATGGTGTTATCCTATCTATGGTGGGCACCATAGTGCACCCCTACTCATTCTTAATACAAAAATACAGAACCAAACATACATATGTCATTTTTAGGTCATCGTAAGCTTATTTTTATGTCATTATAAGAAGCATGACATAAAATGATCTTAACATGACCTCAAACCCAAATTTTATAATATGACCTAAAACTGCTTTATAATGACCCACTGTGTTTTTCTTTAATTATTGACCATTAGATTGAATAATCTAATGGTCAGGATTTGGTCTGGATTTTGTATTGAGATGCATTTTTGTATTGATCATTTTCTATATATATATATATATATATATATATATATATATATATATATAATTATATATTTTTTTTTAATTATATACAATTTATATTCATTATCTGAAAAAAATTTGGTCCGTGCATAGCACGGGTGCCAACACTAGTAGGAAAAAAACATAACAATTGAATAGATAAAATGCAAACTTATATATTATACAAACTCAAAACTCCTTAGCACAGCTTCAATAGAGTTTCAATACAATATCTACACAGTATAAAATTTCAAGATTTTAATGTCAACAAAGTATATTAACACAATATCAACACAACATCAATCATTGACTACCGTTGAAATTCTGTTGACATTTTCCTGTTGATGCTTTTTTTTTATCTATTGACATTTTTCAATGGTCCAGATCATAATTTTGAGTTTGTACAATATTTAGAGTTTTTATTTGATCACATTCATAAAGAGGCAATCCTAATTCCATCGAAATCTTGGTATCAAACACATAATAGAACACTCATCCCACTAACTTCACTTTCTAATCGAAATCTTGGTATCAAACACATAATAGAACACTCATCCCACTAACTTCACTTTCTAGTAACAATCCTCAACAATGGTGTAACCATTCTTTGTAGTAGTATTTAATTACTTTTATCATAAATGCCTTAATTAATTTCATAATTAATGGATCTTAACCTGGCAATCAATGTCTCGCATACATTGAACCTGATTAGTAAGATATGATTGCTAAGTATGTTTAATTTGAACAATGAACAACAAAGCACAAAAATGATAATAGACGACAAGATCATATATGCGGTTCAATCTTATAGATCTACATCCACGAACAAGAGATACTTTAATTTATTGATGCTTTACGGAAATTCAAAATTCGAAAGAATCAATCAATGAATACACTCAAGAAGAACCTCGAGTTGTTAGCTTCTTGATCGCTATCTACCGGATGTATATCTCTATTGTGTTAACCAATTTTTAATTATAAAGAATCAACTTATATATACACAACTCTATAACAAACTATGAAATCGCATTCTCTCCAAGACAATTCATTAAGAATTCAAATTTGTCAATTCGATTTTTATTGGTTTTGTCATTAAAGATCAACTTTGATGATTAGCATGGATAGTACACCACCTTTATGCCAAACAAGATTTGTCTATTAAACAATATACGAAAAATATTTCCTCAATATTTGATACATAAGCATTCCTAAAATAAAAATAAAATGCTTTAAATGTTAGTAATATAAGCTAAAACATAATTATATGTTGTTTCCAACCAAAATGAGTCATAAGCATTCCTAAAATAAAAATAAAATGCTTTAGATGTTAGTAATATAAGCTAAAACATAATTATATGTTGTTTCCAACCAAAATGAGTCATAATGGTACTCATATGATTTTCTCTAAAACACATACTCTAAGAGAGTATGAACATTCTAATTTTGAAAAAAAAAATTCTCTTTATTGAGAAGAGACTCATTTTGCATTAACGATACTTTAATAACTTTTTCTATCTTTATCTTTTTTCTTTACCAATAATTATGCATTAAAACTCGTGCTAAACCAAATGTTCATATTTTCAGGGACGGAGGGAGTATTTTATACATTGATAGACTGTGATATAAAAATTATTTAGAGTGATTAGTGTAACACCCCACTTTTTCGAACCATAATTTTCGAGACATAAAATTTTTACATTAAATGCTTTTAATGCTATGAAGTATGTGGATTAAATGATGAGTGATTTATTGCATGATTCTTTGTGACCTAGTTGGAATATGGAGTTGAGTTTGAGTTGAATAGTTAAACTTGTTGATTATATGATGTGGCTATTGAATAGTCAATAGTATGGAAAATATGACGTGGGAAGGTCAATGTGTTGTGAAGATGGAGTGGAATTAAAAATGGTGGATTTTGTGATGCGATTATGTGAATATTTTGATGCGGGGTAGAATATATCGTGGTGAATTATTTCCTAAGGGATGAGTGAGATTAAATAGGATTTTCATAAATATCCTACACATATTATAGGAATTTTCGACCCTCATGATTTATTGGAGAGGAATTCTATTTTTCGTGGATTTGATTATTCTCTTGGGATATTTATCCAAATTAAATCCAAAGTCCGATTATTCCTTATTTCCTCTATGAAATTTTCGAAACCCACTTTATAATATGGAGATTTTCGAAAATCTCCTATTTATGGGAGAAGGAATTATTTTATTATATTATTTGATTCTTTATTTATTCTCTTCCATGAATAAATATAAATATTCTAGCATATCTTACCATATCTAAGAAGATCTTGCCAAATCCTATTTTGATTAGGATTTTAATTTGAATCCTTGTGGAGAGATTCAAAAATCACGCCACTTTCCTACTTTTATTGGGAGATTTATTATTTTATTCTGCTCCGTGATATTTTATTCTACTCCGTGACTGAAATATCTAAATTAAATCATAGGCTAATTAAATAGCCTAAGAATTCGAAATCCCCTTATTTCTCACCAATATTAACGCCAATCCCTCCCCCATATCTTTCCAAATCTTTATTTATTTAATTGTGGGATTATATTCTTGAACTCTATAAATAAGAGTGAAAATCCTAAACCTAAATCAAAGAAAAACCGCCCCCACTCCCCCAAAATCACGTCTCCCCTCTCTCCCACTCTCTCTCAATTTTTCTTCTACTATTCTCCAATATTTCTTCATCTTTTGAGAAAAATTGAAGTTGAAACTCAAGAATCTTTTAAGAATCAAGGCTATTACTTTGTTTCTACCATTCGTTCTATTAAGAAAATGTATTTTTATATATTAATCTTTCTTCATCTAACCGATTAATCGGTGTTCTTGAACCCTCATGCATATAGATTGAGTGAAAGGGGAAACAATTGATGAATGTGGGATGCATGTGTGTTTGTGTGAATCGTGTGTGTGTGTATGTGCGTGCCTCAGTGTGCGTGCATGTGTGTTGTGTGTGTGCGTGTGATGTGTGTTGAAAAACACTCCTGCGTGGCACGTTTTGATGATAGATCTGGAGTTGTTGTGGTGTGAATAGAAAGTGATATGACAATAATATCTTGATTTTCGAGTGGTAATATAAATCGAGGGGAAAAAGGGAAACGTTAGGAACATGCATGAATTTGAGTAGATGATTGAGACTTACTTGTGATACACATAAATTAAAGGTGATAACTCGCGCTCTCGGTGTGATAGCAAGAGGAAGAACATACTTGTGATCTAAGGAATCGAGGTGGGCTTTATTCACTAAACTCATTTATTACCAAAATATTGATTATGGTGTTATAAGGGTGGATTAAAATGTTATGTCATGCTTGTGATTGTTTTGATTATGTTGTGTGCCTGATGCCTAGTTTTTGAGTCCGCTCCATTAGGCTATAGGGCTATAAAAACGAATTCGGGTCTGAGTAGGGCCGCAAACCCTATCAGGCTAGTGTACACGGTTGGGATCGGGAGTCGTCCTTGCTAGTCGGCCGGTCTCGTGGGCGAATAGTGTGGCCACACTTTCGTCACACTATGGAATTGTTGGTTGTTGAGAAAATGGGAGGAATTGTTTGACTAACCAGTCTATGAAATTATTTTGTGATACTCGATGATATTCTTTTATAAATGCAAACTCGAGTTCACTATGGTAAGGATGACATATCTACTAAAAATGTTTTGGCATGAGTTCACTGAGTATGTTTAAAATACTCAGCCCTGCATGTGTTTTCCCTATGTGCAGGTTGAGCAGCGACGAGCGGTTGGCGGTGTTGAGCAAATAAATTGAATGATAATATGATCGTTTTGAAACATTGAGTGGGGGTGTGTCTTCATACAGAACTTCACTTTTCTTTTGGCTGCTTACGCTGAAAACATGAACTCTTTTCGTTTGTTTGAATTGAACTATTTCATTATTGTTTAGAATATTGAGACAAAATGCGTTTTGGATTATATTATACCCTTGGCTTTTGAGCATGATTTATGATATCTATTCATCATTGGTTTTTCTTGATTAAGCCGTTGTCTTATTGCTTTAATAGTTCATTAATTACTCTGGTCAAATCTCTTTAAATGAAACCCTAGCCTACGTTCTTGTTGCATTTAAGTCCGCCTAGGTAACAGTCGCCGTATTTATTATACCCTAAAATGTCGGGCTGTTACAATTAGTGCCTATGATCAAAGGTCTTTTGATTGCAATCGAACAATTAAAAATAGACCATGAAGTATATTCCACAATTAGAATACACCATGAAGTATCATTTCAGTACAAAATCAATGAGCTAACCTTTCATCAGTTGACACGGTCGTCGTTTTTATTTTTCATCATCCCATGAACAATGAATACGAAGTTCAAGACTTTTCATCTTTCTTATCTCCCAATTCTCTTCCTTCATTTTCTTGGCCCAGTTCACAGCTAAAGGGTGGCTATCAATTACTTCCAACACTTGAACATTGTCAATCAAAGAAGAAGGCAATTGTTCTAGATTGTAGCAGTGTTTGATGCTTATATGCTGAAGGAAGTAGACGCTTGGAAATATGATATCCCAATGCACTAGATCAGTATCTTCAATTAAAAGGAACTTCAGTTTTGGAAGTTCAGTACAACCAATTTTCCATAATGGTCCTTGAAAAGCATGGCATTGCAACTTCAACACCTTGAGATTTGGCAAATTACCAATTATACTCATGTACTCCCAAGGATATCCAAGCCCACTTAAACACAACTTTTTTAGGCTCAAAGGAAACATAGAACAAGGAGCTGGCAAGGGAATGAAGTCCGGCCCTAGCTCAGGATTCACAACGACACATTTAAGTGATTCTAGTTTATCTAAATTGACAATAAAATTCAAGTTGTGAAATTGCTATCGTCATCCAGCTCCAACTCAATTTGAATCCCTAATTTTATCAGATTAGGTATTCTTTTCGAAATCTCCTTTTCACAATTATGAACACTAACATCCAACAGTGATGATAGGTTCGGCAAAAGGGCATCAGAACTAGGGTTAGGGAGCTTACTTCCTGAGACCTCAAGATGTTTCAGTTCCTTCATATCCCATATTTCATTTGGCAAATATGAAGAACTTTTTGAGTTTTTGATATTCAAATATTTTCTAACAATCAAGAATTGAAGACTCCAAAGTTTAGAAATGGAAGGTGGGATATTCCCATCACATGTGAGGGAAATGTACCTTAGATGGACTTGCTTCACTACTTCATCTAGAAACTCGTATACATGGATTCCAAGAGCTTCTATAATATTCAACAATCTTGAACCAAAACACAATGGAACTGGATATCGATGAGGTGGACCGGTACATAGCAAAGCACGTGAAACAGAAGCAGAAGCAGATGCCACTGCGTCATATGCGTCTTTGATTCCCAATAAAATGCTTTTGCGGATGCATAATCTTCGCTGCCCATTTAAAATTTTCGTTGATTTATCAACGTAACTATCCATGGCATGAAAAAACTTGCTTTCCTAGCAATATTGCAAGATAGATGCCAATAGATAGAATGGAGACTACAACTCTTACTACTTTCCAAATCCGACCCCTTCTTTACCATAACCATACTACTCTGATCAAGCTCCTTCAAGCAGTTTGAGGCAAAATCTTTTGTTGTTTGTGAAAAAATTGGCTCAAGAAATCCGTCTGCAAACCACCATTTCATTACTGTGGAAGTAGGGATCTCATGATTACGCGGAAATATTCCCATGTAAAGAAAGCACACTTTTAGTTGTTGAGGTAAAGCCTCGTAACTTGGAAGCAACCCTTTAGAAATTTCACTTTGTGCATTCATTACATCCGGATTATCTTTCTCCGTCACCTTGTTCCAATGTTCTAGAGTTTTCTCAGATTTTGATAAAAGACCAGCAACTGCGAGAATAAGAAGAGGAAGACCTTCACAGTTTTCTGCAATCTTCTTCCCGTTCTTTTCGAGTTGAGAAGGGCATCGCTCCTCGACAAACACTTTGTCACGAAGAAGATCCCAACTTTCTTCTTTATTCAACAACCGCAGTTTGTAAGCCATATCACATGGTCCAAAAAACCCTACTTTGGGCAGCCTAGTTGTAACCACGAGTTCACCCTTGATATTCGGAATGAACTTTTTCAAGAAATGCACTGGCTCTTGGGTCCACAGATCATCTAATACAATGAGACATTTCTTATGGGATAATTGCGCGCACAAATCCTTGACTAATTTTTCACCTTCTTTTATAAATCATTTATCTATGTGTGGATAAATTTGATGTAGAATATCAACCAAAATCTGTTTTGGTTGATACTTCTGACCTATATTAATCCACACACGATGATCGAAACTATCCAAGATTGAGGAATCTTCAAAAATATTCCTGATAAGAGTACTTTTGCCAAGTCTGGCCATTCCATAGACTGTCATGATTCCCATTGGGGGAAAAAATCTTTACGGATAAAGATTGCTCTTGACTCTACCAATCAGAGTTGATACATCAAACATAAAATCGCACTCTCTTACATTTTCCTCATGCAACCGTTTCTTGATTTCTCTTGCCTGGCAATATAGTTTATGCAATTATGTTAAGTATAATTAAATGAGACAAAATTTTTGAGATACTAAAATACATTATTAAAAATGTTATTGGTGTTATTAGTATTATGTGTATTTATCTAGTTTTTAATGTTAAGTTTAAGACTAATTGTGCTTATTTAATTCAAATCTGTGTTTTAAGGGATGGTTAGTAAACAAAATTAAATGTTTATGTATAACAACTTCCAATAAAAAATCTAACATAGTAAATTATTGAAAATGATCATGATGGAAATCAGTATATGACTAATACTCCCTCCGTCCTATTAAATATGTCATATTTGCTTTTTGGCACAAGATTTTATGTAATGTTATTTTGTGAGTTAATGAAGAGAGAGTAAAGTAAGAGAGAAGAAAAAGTAGAGAAAGTATTATTTCCATTTTTAAAAACGTTTCATTTTTAATGGGACAGACCAAAAAGGAAAACGTTTCATTTCTAATAGGACCGAGGAAATATAAAACTTGAATATTCAACCTGAAATATGGTGCCCCTTTTTCTCTATTTTTAGTCAACAGTGAACAGTTACACACATATGCAACAGTCACACCACAACTTGAAATTTACTCCCTCCGTCTCGGATAATTCGGGTCACTTTGACCGGGCACGGGTTTAAAGAATTGTAATGGATAGTGGGTTGAAAAAGTTAGTGGAATGTGGATCCTACCTTTATATTTTAGTTTTATAATAAAATGTGAGTAGGAATGAGTTAGTGGAATATGTGGTCTACTATCAAAAATGGTAAAAGTGAAGTGGGACAAATTATGTGGGACGGACCAAAATGGAAAATTGGGACGAATTATCTAGGACGGAGGGAGTATGTGATATGTGGAATGATTAAGTTTAATTTGATCGCTATCATTTTGATAACAAGTAAAATACAATTGATTATAGTATGTTATTAATATTGGAGCAACTTTTTAATTTTGACTTTAGTCCGCACAAGTTAGTGCAAATTGATGCACATATATACTAATGGCGGGTATCCTATATTAACACAAAACTTGCATCCACATTGAAAAAGAATGCAAAACAATGTGGAAAGGAAACAACAAAGTCTTTTTCTAGTATAACTATTTTTCCTGTCCATAAGCCCAACTTTAATCATGGGACAACATTAAATTATTTATCATTAAAAATATAATTTTATAATAATATTTTTAATTAAATATTTTTATTTTTTTTTTGAATTCGTTCAACTGACCGATAGTTCACGGTTCTCCTATTTTAGTGGTTAAAAACAACTCTATAAGCTACTAGGTTTATCATGCGAACCAGACCAATCAGGCATTGGTTCATAGCTGACAAGGTGAACTGATCGATTTGATCTGATTTTCAGTACTGTCTAATCATAAGTGAGTCACTTTCTTTTTGTGATGTCTCACCATAATCATAAGTGAGTCATTTCCTTTTTTAAAAAAAATCATCTCTCATATTCTCTCTATCCACAAAATATATGACATATTGTGAATGACACGGGTTTTAATATGGAATTGGTAAAGTAATAGAGAAGAGAAAAAAGTAAGAGAAAAGTAGTGTTAGTGGAATGTGGGGTCCATATAATTAGAAAGAGAGAATGGAAAAAAATAAGAGAGGAGAGAAAAAAGTAGGAGAGAAGTATTGTTATAGAGGATTGTGGGATCCATATAATTAATAAGAGAGAAGGGAAAAAGTAAGAGAGAAGTTGTTGAAAACTTTTCTTTTTAAGATATGCTCTATTTTTCGTGGACAACCAAAAATGACAAATATACTCTATTTTTCATAAATGAAGGGAGTACTTTATTTCCCATTTACTTTATTCTTTTCATCCATTTACTTTATCCTCTCTAATATTTTATTCTCTCTACTTTAATACTTTAAATATTAATTTTTTAAATCATGTATCTAAAAAAATTGCCTCGTTTGTGATACCACGAAGGGAGTACAATAGTTTCATCAATTATTTTCATGCGAAAGAAGGCCCTACAGCATTAAATTTAAAATTTTTTCAATTTGGTCTATAAATTGATGTATACCCAACCCAATGCGACTAGCAGATTATGTTGACGCTATAAAGTAGTAAAAAATTACTCAAAGTCCACTATATTGATTGTCATGTTATGTACATGCAATCCGCGGCTAGCTTGTTCCACAAGCTAAAAAAATTAAAAGGAGCGAGATTAAATAAATTAATTAATATTCTACCATAATTTATATCTTCATACCAGAATTAATAGTCTATTAATACGTTTCATCGAAATATGAGCACTTTCATAAATTTTTGGAATTTCTATTTTTGAAAAGTTACCCCCAAATTATTCATATATATTAATTCATTTATAACTTATATCGTTATTATTTATTACCCTAATAATAATGTGTTCTATTATCTATTTACACTATTTTAATTCTTAATAATGTGTTTTATTATCTATTGACACTATTTTAATTCTTCTTCTTCTTATTTCTCTTACTTAACTTATTATACATTAATTTCCGTGTCATTTCAATGGCAAATTTTTTTTTAGAACCGAGGGAGTCTCTTCTGCCAAGAAAAAATAAATAAATTGTGGGAAATGTTGATTACCTCCAATATCTCATCATCAACCTTGTAAATGGGATCATCTTTATCCGTAGCTAGCTTGTTCCACAAGTTAAGTGACTTCTCCGATCTCAGCAGCGCCACCATAACCTTGGCCACCACAATCCGGTACCCTCCACAATTCTCCGCAATCTTCTTCCCGGCCTCCTCAAACGCCGCCGTAACCACCCAACCGCGGCTCTCAATCAACCCCTTAATACACCTCCAGCTAATCGCCTCATTCAAAACCACCGGAATTTCAAATCGGAAAAAACTCTCATCAAATTCGGCAACTTCAGCCATGCCGGTCGTCACGAGCACTATGCTCCCGTTGTTCTGCTCCGGCAGCCACCTCCTCGGCCGCGCCAAAATCTCGGTATCCCGTACGTCATCTAGAGCAACGACGTATCTCCTCCCCCTCAGGCTCGCGGCGAGATGTTGCCCTAATTCCACTTCTGAACACAGACCTTTTTTGATCGGTACTGCATCCGTCGCTAAAAAGTATGAACATTTTGGTTAGACACTTGTTTTAAAGTATAATTGGAAAGTAAGAGAGATATATAGAAAAAGTTTTCAAAATATTATTAATAGAAAATGTATCCAACTTTATTAATGAGAAAAAAATATCCAAAATTAGAATGTTCATAATTTTCAGGGACAAACTTAAAAGTAAAGAGTATATATTTTTCAGCGACAGAGGGAGTACAATTTATTTGAGTGATGATGTTTACAAGGACTTGTCTGAGTTGATATGCTGCACCAATCTTCACCCACGCGCCGCACACTACAAAATCTTAGTTTTTAAAGACACAAAAATCAAGATGCAATTACGTTTAAAATTTAAAACTTAAAAAAAATTTATGTCGTAAAAGAAAGTATTCCTAAATTAAAAATAAATTAACTTAATATTTTGTCTTTTAGGACATTTTTTAAAGCATTTGTTATATATTTAGAAACACAAATTAGCGTATTTAATTGCATTAAAAAAATATCCTTAACCGGTCTTTTTGTTGTAGTGGCAGTCGAACGAGCGTCGTCCTCTAATTCGAGCGATGATGTTGAGAAAGACTTGTTTGAGTTTATGCGCGTCTCCCCCTTGGCATACGGCGTCATGCCCCTCGCCACCATGGATCTACCGTTGCCGGAGCCACCAAAGAAGACGTATACGCCGAAGTAGTCCGGCCGCGTGATTCCGAGGAGGTGCTCTTTCATGTCGGCGATTGCGTCGGACAGACCGACCATCTTTACAGCCGAATTGGTGACTATTTCAGCTGAGTTGTCTTCTTCGGAATTAGGTTTTTCTAACTCTTCAATGTATCTTTTCTCTAGTTCCTTCGCTGTTACGGTGAAAAAAGTGATTTCGTGGTGCAATTCCTTCAAGTCTGTGTTTAAAGGAGAAGAAATGTGGTGTTGGATTGAGAGGAAGAGGTTTGAGGTGTGGGATTCGAGGGAGTCTTGTAGTTGGTGAGCAGATTCTTTGATTTGTGAGTCTAAAGAGTTGAGTTTGTTCCTTTTCTTGCTTCCGCAGTTGATATCAATGGGTCGTGTGAGGGATTGTTGGATGAATGTGAGCTGTTTGTGTGCATCTTGTAAGGATTGTTGAGTTGGAGAGAGGATGGAAATATGAGAAGAGTTAAGGAGGTGATGTATTGTTTGTTTAAGCCATCTCCGCTTTCTTTTCTGCACTCCGATTAAAATTAACTGACAACGAAAGAGAGAAAGGGAGAGAAAAGGCAATAAGGTATGAAATGGTAAGAGAGATAAGCTATAAAGCATCATACTAATAGACTAGTTTGGATTATACTCCTTTTGTCCTGAAATAGGAGTCCTATTTAGTTATAACATGAGCTTTAAGAAATATAAATAAAAGTGGGTTGAATAACATGAGTGGAATAAGTTGGTGGAATGTGAGACCTACTTGCCATTTATGATAAAAGTGAAATAGGACTCTTATTGTGGGACGCACCGAAATGGCAAAACAGGACTCTTATTATATGGTAGGTGGAGTATTATAGATTATATTATACTCTCTGGTGTTTGGCTTTCTAAATAAAATAGTACCAAGATATAATCTAGGTTTGAGTTTGAGATTATTTTAGTCACAGGGGATTAGCTATGACTAATTCTTCCATGATTATCCATCTAGGATTGAGTTGTGGGATTGAATCTCATGAATCAAATACATTACATATTTAATCCCGATATACAATCTTGCAAATCGAACACCCCATCTCCGTTTCTTTTGTACTCCATCCGTCCTATAGTAGATGGCACACTTGGAGATTGACACGGGATTTTAGCAGATGTTTTTTGTGTTAAGTGGAAAGAGAAAATAATATATTTATATTAATGTGAGAGAGAACTTTTTCTAAAAAGGAAATGTGATATCTTTTGTGGGACAAACTAATAAGAAAAGTATGGGATCTATTATGGGATAGAGGGAGTAATATTTTTGGATACGAAATTTAAAAAAATTATGTTTAATATAGTAAAGAACATGAGAGATTAAAAATAAAATAAAATAAAATGGAAATAGGAAAATAGACTAAAGTAAAGATTATGAAATAATTTAGGATGACCATAGCCTTTGAGATAATGTACACACATCTAGCTAGAAACTTAGTTGTGGAGGCTATGACACAATTTCGATTTAAAATGGTCAATGTTAAAGATAGAGAACTAGCATAAGAAAAGTAATGAATTCAATATTTGGATGCAATGAATTGACTTCTGAAAATAATTTCAAAAATGGATCATTATTAATCAATATACTTAGGGGAAGATATATAGACTAGCTTTTATTAATAAAATTTTGACGAACTTTTATACTTATACCCCGTTCGTACTTTAAAAATATGGGTACAAGATCATATGATATAGGAATTAAAATAAAACTAGTAAAGTAAGAAAGAGTAGGAAACTGAAATGGTAGTTAAAGTAGTGTTATTGAATAGTGGGTCGCACATTATTATTAATGTTTTAATGATGGTATAAGTTGTAAATAACTTGATGTATAGGAGTAATAAATTGAAATAATTTTCTATAAATCGAAATACTCATATTTTTATAAGACAGACGGAAATGAAAAATGCACATATTTTTATGGGACGGAAGGAGTATAAAGTAGTACTCCATCCGTTCTTGAAAAGTATGAACATTTGATTTAACACGAGTTTTAATGCATAATTGGTAAAGTAAGAGAGAGATAGAAAGAAAAAGTTTTTAAAACATGAGTGAACTACAAAAATGGTCCTTGCACTATGGGTTTATCTCGTTCATAGTCCCTGGACTTTAAAAATATCGCCAGACATCCCTGGACTAAGGGTTTGTCTCGAAAATGGTCTTTCTTCACTGTTTTTCGTCGAAAATACCCTTTTGGAGGTTTTGGGCAGTTTGGTCTTTTTACACTTTTAATATTTTAAATCTGATATTATTTCAGTTATGTACTAAATCTGATATTATTTCAAAATTATCATTCTTTTTCCCTTTTGTCATCCTTCACTTTATTTATTTATTTCAATATTAGATTTAATTTTATAAAATTAAATTTTAAATTTTGATTTTTAAATATCAATAATTTTTTTAAATTAAAACTATTAATTCATGGACACTATAAATATTGAATTAAACTATTAAATTTTGTTATAATATAGTATTCAGTTGAATTGAAGAAGTACAGAAAAATACTCCCTCCGTCCCACTTTAGGAGTCCCGGTTGAGTTCGGCATGGGTTTTAAGATATATAAAGAAAAGTTGGTGAAAAAGGATAATGGAATGTGGGTCCTACTTTTATATATTAGTTGTATAATAAAATGTGAGTGGAAATAAGTGAGTGGAATGTGGAGTCTATTACCAATTATGGAATATTCCAACCAGGACTCCTAAAGTGGGACATCCAAAAGTAGTAAACCAGGACTCCTAAAGTGGGACGGAGGGAGTAATATTAATTATGACGGAAAAATAAGAGCTATTCTATTTAGCCTTCGTTCGGTTGTTATAATTGCTTGCGATTGAATATTATGATGTTGACTAAAAATTTGATCCTACTAAAAATTTTATATATGAGTATTTTTGTTGAAATTTTCTAGTACATTTTGTTTGTTTTCAAATTAATAAACAAAAATTATATTAGTCTTACATTAGATGCATATTTATTTCAGAATAAATCGTGTTATATGATCTATTTATGACTAAAGCTATTAAATATTGATTAAAACAAGGCGTTGTCATATTTTATTAATTAAATATTAGACACTATCAAATATTGATTATGACTATTAATTTTTTTTATTTAATAATTTTATAATTAAAATTTTTTATTGATATTTAAAAATTGAAATTTAAAATTTAATTTGTAAAATTAAATCTAATATTGAAATAAAGAAACAGAGTGAATGATGACAAAAGGAAAGAAGAATGATAATTTTGAAATAATATCAGATTTAGTACTCCCTCCGTTCCATAGTAATGGAGCGTTTCTTTTCGGCACGGATATTAAGAAAAATTGTGTTAGGTGAGTTAAGTAAAAGGAGAATGAAGTGGAAAATGAAAAAGGTAGAGAGATGAAGAGAGAAAAAAGTAAGAGAGAGTAAAGTAGGTGTGGAAAAATGTGTTGACTTTTACTAAAAAGAAAATGACTCTATTACTATGGAATGTACCAAAATGGCTAAAATGACTCTATTACTATGGAACGGATGGAGTACATAACTAAAATAATATCAGATTTAAAATATTAAAAGTGTAAAAAGACCAAATTGCCCAAAACCCACCAAAAGGGTATTTTCAACCAAAAACAGTGAAAAAGGACCATTTTCGAGATAAACCTATAGCCTATGGACCATTTTTGTAGTTTTTTTTTAAAAAAAATAAATAAATAAATAAACTCCTAAGAAATGAAGAAATTACAACTGAGGTCAAGATGGCTCGAACTTAGCACCTCATACATTGATGTCTAAGCACCTTTCTGCTGGGACAAAGGCTCTGGACAATAGACCATTTTTATAGTTCACTCTTAAAATATTGTTAGCGGAGAATGAGTCTCACCTTATTAGAGAGAAATGAATTTTTAAAAGGGTTTTTAGCCTATAAATACATGAACTTTGACTTTATTCTTGTTTTTCCCTTAAACTTTAAAATTTGAATATAAAGACATGAAGTTTTGATATTTTTGATTTTTCCCCAATATCCAAAATCAAAATACACGTGGCAAATTAAAACTCATGTGGCAATCAAAATTACACCAACATATTTATATTAATTAAAAAATAGTAAATATTAAGTCCACATCAGCCATCTTTCACCTTCCCTGTTCTTTCTTGTCGAGCTCTTCGTGAAGGCTCTGCCGGCCGCCGTCGGGTTAACGTCGGAGATGTTCGTGTCTCAAGTTCCAACCTGCTGTCTCTCCATCTTCGTAGAAGATTACATCAATGGCGGAAGGTAAAGACGCTCACGCGGTGGAAATTCCGGTGGTGGATGAGGAGCAGCGCCACAGATCAGCTTGTATGGCGGCGATGAGGAGCCATCTGCCGGCTGAGATCTCGCACTGCCCGAGGGCACTTCCTCCTTCTAAGTGCTAAAGCCGTGGCAGAGGGAGGAGGATCTGTTTGGAAGAAGAATGTCGAAAAAGGAATCGCGAATGGACTCGATCAGGCGGGAGATCTTCCACCTTTGCACTCAATTCTTCCTCTTCCACAGCGAATTCTTCACGATCCTCTTCGCATCGTCATCCCCGTTGCAGAACGAGCACTGAGGCAAATGGTGGTTACCGTAGATGCTGTCGGGGTACGCGTCGACAGCGATCGCGTTCATGGCGCACTGCAGTTGTGGAGGTTTTGGAAGGTGGAGGGGCAGATGAAGAAGGAGCTTGCCGAGGAGCGTGCACTCACGCGGTGCGAGCTATAATCTGAGCAAGGTGACGGCTGATGGAGATGCAAACATCTCCGGCGTTGTCCCGACGGCAGCGGTTAGAGTCTTCTTGAAGAGCTCGACAAGAAAGAGTAGCAAGGGTGTGGTCCATAACAGATGGGTGATGTGGAATTCAAATTTATTATTTTATTAGTTAATATAAACATATTAGTATAGTTTGATTGCAACATAAACTTTAATTTGCCACATGTATTTTGATTTTGGATATTGGAAAAAAATAAAAAATATCAAAAGTTCATGCATTTATATTCAAATTTTAAAATTTAGGGGGAAAATAAAAAAAAAAAGTCAATGTTCATGTATTTATTGACTAAAAACCCTTTTTAAAATTTGAAAGTTCATACTTTTCAGTGGAAGACTAAAAAAAAAAGAATTTATAGTACTTTTTAGAGACGGAGAAAGTATTAATAAAGGCTAGCTTTGACGTACGGTAATGGCAAAGCTAGTTGATCACATGGACCCATGCAAGATAATATTCTCACTTTGAAAATATAATCAATCTTTCATTAGAGAAATAACAACTCATATTTATTAAAAAAATATTAGAAGTCTGAAGCAGCTGTCCTTCTTGGAAGAAGATTTATTATTATGGACAAGATCTCAACTTTGAAATATCGATTCGCCCCCGTTGAGCTTCCTTATAGTTGTGGGAATAGCTAATTTGACTTTGAAAATCCATTAGTCTGAATTTAAATAGTATAATCACAGACACGCATCGATTATATAATAAAGTTTTATTGTAATTTGTATTGTAGGACATATCATCGATCAATCGACTCATGTCTACATGACTACACCTTCCTTTCAGTTCATATTTATTTTAAATCTGTAATTATTTCCGCATGAGTATCATAATAATATGGAGTATTACTTAGATGCACTCCACCAAATTCCATATTTTTGCGATTGCTAGAATAGTTTATTCAGATAGTTGAAATTAATATTAATATAATAATAAATGTACACAAATTAAAATATAACTGAATGGACTTGAATAGACTAAAATCACTTAAAAAGAGTGTAACCACCATTTTGCTCTCTTGTTCTCTTAAATTCTCTTCAGCCTATTCATCTCCCATATTTTTAATCATTTATGAAATCGCTAGAAATTGTTGTGACTGTCTGAGTTTATTATGTAAAACCTAGTTTAACGTTTGTTCATAGAATAAGAAAACTACAACACCTAAAATTTATCTTTGGATGTTGTAGTGATTTTTTTATTAAGTATTCTAAAATGAAATCTTACATGCTAGATATACGTATTAATCAGCATGGAAAAACACAAGAATCTGCTGACTGCTGAATTAAGGAATTATACATTCGGACTTCAAACTTATAGCTCATGTGCAATTTTGAACATTGCAAGAAAAGTGTTATCAAAGTAAAGAGACTTTTGTGCATGTTTTACTTGTGTAAATGATGAACCCATGTGTTTAAAGAGTAATTTGCACAATTAAGTTGTTCAATTTGCATGTATCTATTCATGTACCAGATGAAAAGTCATGTATCTTGTTAAAGAATCATACTCCCCCCATCCCACCACAAATGATCAACTTTTAATTTTGAGTTATACCACCATAAGTAATCAATTTCCTTTTTAAACTAAAAACATAACATCAACCATCTCTTACTTTATTTTCCCCCTCTTACTTTATTCTTTATTTATCTCTCTTACTTTTTGCTCTCTCATGTTTTATTCTCTCCACTTTAACTCAATACATATCATTTCCTTAATTCTCGTGTCCAAAATAAAACCAACACTTGTAATGGGAAGGAGGGAGTATATCTAAATGAAGAGCCATGTATTTCAATCAAAATTAATGTGTACCTTGATGAAGAGTAATGTATGTATCTATAAATTCCATTGTAATCTCCAACGTTTTTACTACCTTTTTCAATTCACTATTATTTACATTTCTTAACATGTGTTTGTATCAAATGTAATTCTTATTGTGGGACGGAAATAGTAATTCAATAAAAAAAATTATATTCACTATCTAGTCAAATATCCATATCATATTTCTCTCTAAATATCAAAGTGCCGCAGCACTATTATCGATTCCCATACCAACAAATTATGGTATCAAGAGCCTTATTATTCAACATGGCATCAAGCATTTCCACATTTTCTTATATGCCAAATCAAGTCCCGATATTCGAAGAAGAGCACTTTAACTAGTAGAGCAATTAAATGAAAGACTATATTACCATAAAACTCTGAAAATTACAATAAAAGGAATTTTTTTAATAACTAGAATATTACAATAAATTGGGAAATTAAAAAAATAAAAACTTGAAATTACAATAAAAGAAAACATTTAAAAAAAAGTTCACGTTTATCGAAATCTGGCTAAGGCTACTAAATGGTACTCCGTTTATCGAAATCTTCCTCACTTGTCTGAAAACTTGTCTGAAAATTGATGAGGATTTTGCAAAGAATGGGGGCGGAAAACTTACACAATAGATGCCACAACGGTTACGGAAGATCCATTGATAAGCTGTAAAGTAGGATGTATGATGTTAGATTTTCTATATACTAAAAATCACTTTTTGAGTGATTGGATATTGTAAAAACTCTTATTTTATGCTATCTACTTAAAGACAATGTCTTGATAAATAATTATTTCTTAATAGTGTGGGTTTTTTTTAACTCAATAATCTTGATATCTTGGGTAGTGGTGATTAATATTTGGCAGTGCTAGGATTGCTATTATATTGGAACACGTGTTTGGTGAGTCTGGTTTGATAATGTCCTCAAGAGGAGCTCGAAACAATGTTTTATTATTCAGAACCTAACTAGTTAGAATTTAATTATTCCATGAATAATAAATAGGAGTTTCTTGCTAAGTCTACTATTGAAAATAACAAGATATTAATTAATTAAGTCTATAGGAGACATTAATTAATTAATGGACATTTATATCTTTTGCGCGAGGAATAACTTTCTAAAAGTGAAAACTCATATTACTTGTAATTTTGGATTTTGTGGCCTCATCCAAACCTCCATAGATCTCTGACTAGGCTCAATATGTAACTTAATATAAATAGGAGGATAAAAGAGAGACGGTATATACGAATTTCGCCCCCCCCCCCTCTCTCTCTTTTTGTGGATGCGCCGATTTTGCTCTCCTAATTTGCGTGGGAGTTTTGTCTTCTTTATTCAAGTCCTATATATTTTGATAAGATCAGTCCACTCTGATATCGAAATATAGTTCGGGAATTAGTCAGAAGATTAGTGGTCTAGTATTGAAGATCATCACGTGGAGAAGTAGCGAGCAATCTGCGATTCTTTGGAGAATCAAGAAGGTATTAAATTCTCTACGTTAAAAAGCATGCTTTAAGTTTCATTTAATTAAAAACATGTTTGTTTTGAGCATGATACACGTGATAATTATGCAAATAGAATTTTTCTAAATAATATGCTAAATAGATCTAATTCTCTGATTTATTTGTTCTTCCACCGCCAACCCTATTATACGACGCCACAACTGATCGTGAAAGGTCGTTTGATAACTCTCATAAATAAGCCTCGATAGGTTGATAGTTTTAAGATAGAACTTAGAGAAATAAAACTCATAAAATATTATTTTTTAAAGGTGTATCTTTTTAGTTTAGTAATAAAACGCAAAGAAAGTCTTAAACATTAAAATAAATAAAACCCAAACCAATTAATATTGATCAACAATTATCTATCTGTTAATTAACTAGGAAAGCAGTTAAATACCAAATAGTTTCCATGTCATATAAGTATCAAGGTCAAAATTAATACTCAAACTAAATAACATTGATCAATAACTTTCTATCTATTTATTCCAATTAACTAAAAGAAAGCGATTAAATACAAAAAAAATATTTAGTAGTCATGTATGTATAAGGTCAAAATTGGACACATTTTAAAGTATGGAGGTGTAATTACTTGCATTACTTTAGAAAACAAAAGAAGTTTACAATGGAGACAGCTCTACATTTCATTTTTTCCAGAATACATATTAATATTTATTTAAATAATATTACATTAACATAAAATACTTAGCGAAGCACCTCATTATCTTTAAACAATTACCAAGTACTCCAATAAAACCAATTATCACTTTGTTCAATCTCACTTCATTTCATTCTTGTTTTCCATGCATCAAGAGTGTTGCTGATTGCCATCGGCCGAAATCTGGGCCGATGCTTGTGAAAGCATCACCGCTGTCGCCGGAGTCATAGTCTGGTATTGAGGCAGCGGCGGCATAGCTGACACAGCCGCCATTTGTTGAGCATAATAGGGCTGATCTTGCATATGATGAGAGGAGTACTGATCATACCCATAATTCCCAGCAGTAGCTCCCACTTGAATAAAAAAAAATCGTTAAGGAAATGTTTTAATACAATTAAGAAGCTAATTTGTGTTTCTAAATATACCTCCAATCCTTCAAAAAATGTCGTTACTGTTGATGTCCCAATAAAATTAGAGGTACAAAACAAAAATTAAGTTAATTTTCCTTAATTGAGTGACGTCTTTGCATCCTGAATTGTTGTTATCTTTTAAAACTTTACAACGCAAGTGATTGCGTCACAAAAATTTTTGTGGTACCTGCAGCTGGATTGGCAATAGGCGGAGGCGATTGCATTTGCGGGACGCCGACGTAATGGTGCTGGAACTGATGAGCAGGGACTTGAACTATCTGATGGTGCATCTCCGGCTTCGGCGGGTAGACCGGGGGCTGTGGCGGCGTCGGGGACATGAGGTACATGGGGTACTGCTGCGGATCGGCGGCGGCGTGCTGGGATTGGTGGTGGAGGTAGACTGGGTAATAAGGAAGAGGAGGCGGCTGCTGCATTGGTGTGTGGTGGTGGATGTAGTGTGTGTTTGGGATGTGTTGTTGTGGGCTCCACTCGCCTGCTTGAGGTGGATCTTGGATCATCTTTGGATCGATTGCGCTGTTGTTGTTGGTTGCTCTAAGTTGTTGGTGAGATGCGTCAGAGTACATTGCGTTTTTCGACAGGGATCCGACGGATGATGCAATGCTGCAATCGCTGTGACAAACAAAGGTTTACATTAGGCTACATAGCAAACAACAAAAGTCTGATTTGTTATTTTTGTCGGTTACTATTATAAACGGTAAGTACGCCCTCTTCCTACAAAAGATACTCTTTTTCTTCTTTGGGCAGTATGGTATTTTTGCAAATTTATTTTATATGTTAAATGGAAAGAGTAGAGTAAGAGAAAATGAATACAGTAGATATAATTGTGTTTTTATTTTTAGTAATGTGTCATCTTGGTTAGATAAATCAAAAAAGGAAAGTGAATATCTTCAGATGAACAAAGGTGTATGTCTCAAATTTATTAACTCATTCCGTCTTATTATATTATAAAACCAACATATAAAAGTGAGATTTTTATAATATTTTATTTATATATCGGTTCTTCGTGGTCCCAAATAGAAATCTCATTTTTAACCGACATGAATTTCAATAAATAATTTAACTTTGTAAATGAATATGATGGAAAAAAGTAGTGAAATGTGGATCTTATAAAAAATGTGATTAGAGTGAATTGTAGAACGTATAGTTCATTTGCTAAAAATAATAATATGAGATCGGACGAAAATAATAAAATGAGACTTCTATTAAAAATCAGAGCGAATGCTTCATTTACATTACTTAAAATTCGTATCCAATAAAGTTAGTTGAATTTATATTTTGCTCTGGTGAATTAGAAGCTTCTAAGGTCCCTGAATTATAGTCAAATATGGTTGATCCATGACTGAAGCACTTTGTTGCTGTGGATGTGGACATGTGGTCTGATCATATTACACTGACAGGTACCTTAAAATAATGCATGACTTTTTCACCTTGATCTATGTAATTGAGAATAATAAGATAATACAAATTCTAATAATTAAATTACGTCAATAAAATTCCCTTTTCCATTAAATGATATTATTTGACTTGGCAAGAGTCATTAGGAAGCAGTGAATAATGAGTGAAAAAAGTTAGTGAAATGTGAGTCTATTTTTATATATTAATTTTATTGCGAGTTGAATTAATTAGTGAAAAGTGTTATCCCCTCCGTTCTGCTTAAGAAGACACGTTTTTCTTTTTGGTTTGTCCAAACTAAGATGACACATTTTCTTTTCTAGAAACTTTCTCTCTCCAATTAATATACTCAACCACTTTTTCTCACTCCTATTACCATATCCATTTTTCTTTCTCTCCCTACTTTTATACTTTCACCCACTATTTATCTTTCCAATTAAATACTTTAACCAATAACTTCTAAAATTCCGTGCCGTCTAAAAGTTATGTCATCTTAGTCGGGACGGAGGGAGTATCTATTACCAAAATTAGGAAAATAAGGGTGTCAATTAATTGAGGATGAAAGAGAAACGAAATTGGTGTTAATTAGCGAGAGACAAAGGAGTAATTGGGCAGAGATCTGAAGAGGTTGGTCAGAAATATTATCCCCCATTAATGTTAGATTTAAATTGGGATGAAGTTTGGTTACCTAGCAACAGATTCGGGCGAGGGCAAGCTGTAGGCAGTAGCATGCTTGGACGAATCTGGTGACGGCAGATTGTGAACATCAACCAGCTTCCTTTGCACCGCTTGCAACGGCAATGGCGGCTTCCTCACCTTCGTCGGCGCATGATCCGACTTCTCCGATCTCTCATCCAAATTCGGTGCAGCAATGCTCAATTGCTCTTCCAACCCCACCGTAAGATACTCCTCAGGCGCCCTAACCTTTATCCGCGGCAGATTCGCCATCGACGGGGATGACATGCTCGACCCTGGCGATGACGAGCTTGTCTCCACCACCGGTGGCGACTCCATCGTCTTCTCCACCAGCGACGGCTTCCCGGCACGGTTGTCGCACTACAACAAAAAAATTCAGATATGACACTTTTTAATGATATTAACGACGCTAATTTAGGTGTCTAATTATACCACCAATGCTTAATAAATCGTCGTTATTGTTAGTGTTTCAATTATTAAAAACATCCATAAAAATTTTCAAACGCTAGTGACTATGTTTCAATTTTTGCGTTCATAAAAGACAATCCCCCCCGGCTTCTCATTAAAAATGAAATATTTGCTTTTCGACATGGGATTTTGCGTAGTGTAGTTTGTGAGTTAATAAGAAGAGAATAAAGTAAGAGCGGTGAAAAAGTAGATATGATGTTGTTTCTGTATTAGAAGATGTTTCATTTTTAATGGGACAACTATAACGTTTTATTTTTCAGTGTCGACCTCGATAAGCGTGTCGATGGCGGCGGAGTCGGACAAGCCCCGGGGGAGGAGAAGGCCGGAGCCATTGAGGGCGTCGACGAACCAAGTCTCCGACTTGGCGTCGTCGAGAAGCGAGCCCATGGAGGCGACGGTCTCGGGCTTGGAAGGGAAGAGGAAGAGGCGGATGCGAGAGGGCGGTTTCAGCGAAGTGCGGTCATATTCCTCGATCATGTTGTCGAGGTCCTCGTCGGATGAGAGGGAGATGAGGGAGTCGAGGTCCTCGGAGGGGAGCTGGTACTTGAGGGAGAAGGGGCGGCCGTTGAGGAGGGTGTGGGAGAGGCGGAATCGGAGGTCGGAGAGGGAGCAATGGCGGTCGAGGACCACAATGCGGGTGTCGCCACCCACGTAGCAGAGGGATTTGTCGTGGGGGCGGGGGATGATGTGGCCGCCGTAGCTGCACATGAGGCGGAGCTTCGGGGTGTCGTCCCACGCCGAGGGAGGGGCGTCGGGGCGGGAGCGGGGGGAGGAGTTGGCGGAGGAAGGGGCGGGTGGTGGATCCATTGTGCCAAAATGGGTCGATCCTTAATTTGTGGTGATCATAATGATATTTGTATTTACGATGGGAAGGCAGGTGGGTTAAGATGCGAATGCAAGTGGTGAGAGAAGCTTTACTTGCAACATGGGAGTGCTATTTCCAATTTTTTTACTATTTGTTGACTTCGTGGATATTTGTGCTTTAATCAATAACCAATGCTAGATCGGAAGTGGAGTATTATTTTCTTTAAACTATGCAAAGTGGAATGACTCAAGATATTGCACTTTTTGTTATTTAAACGATGCAAAGTGGAATGACTCAAGATATTGCACTTTTTGTTAATTTTATATTGCTATTTATAATCAGATATTGCACTTTTTGTTAATTTTATATTGCTATTTATAATCTCATTTTGACTTGATATGAGTTTAAAAAATTATTTAATTTATAAAAAAAATTTGATATGAGTTTAAAAAATTATTTAATTTATAAAAAAAATTAGAGAAACGAGTAAGTCGAATATGGACCCCGGTTTATATATTATATTTATAATAGAATCAATGTGAGTGTAATAGAATGGTAGGATCCATTTACTTAAAATGAGAAAAGGTAAATATGACTTTAAATCGCAGACAACCTAAAATAGAAGAATGAGTCATTATTTCACGGACATAGTGAGTATATAATTTCGTATTCTATGATGCTATTTTGATTGTGAAGGATTCACTCCGTCTTATAGATATAGATTATAAGTTTTTCTCCTCTTATCTCATAAAAATAGTTAATATCTAAAAATTTTATGGGCCCTAATATCCACTAACACTATTTAACTATATTTTCTTCATTTCCTATTTTATCATTTATAATCACACCATTCACTGATACTATTACAATTGTCTTTTGTATTAATCTCATACGAATTATGCATTAATAAAATATATGCCACCTCAAATGGTTAGTTTCAATGGAACTGAAAGGGTAATACTCCCTACGTCCCCCATTCCGTGCCCACTTTTGACTCGTTACAAGTTTTAAAATATGTAAAAGAAAGTGGGATGAAATGATGAATAAGTTAGTGGAATAGGAAACTCATCTATACACTCCCTCCATCCCATAATAGGAATCCTATTTGGTTTGCGCATGGTTTTAAGAAATGTAAAGAAAAGTTGGTTGAATAAGTTAGTGGAATGTGGATCTTACTTATATATTATAGTTTTGTAATAAAATTTGAGTGAAATAAATTGGTGGAATGTGGGGTCTAGTTACCATTTATGGTAAAACAGAAGTATGAATCTTATTTGGGGCGAATGAAAATGACAAAATAAGACTCTTATTTTGGGACAGAGGGAGTATTTGTTTTGTAATGAAATGTAAGTAGAATATGAGATCTACTTACTATTTACGGACAAAAATGGAAATAAGTGACAAAGGAAGAAAAGAAGTAATATAGTTCTTCCAAAGGAAATAATTAAAAATATGCAAAAAAATAATAATAAGCCACATTCTTCCTAATAAGTCGTGTAGTCCTTAAACTCAACAGGTCGCGACGATTTCCTCTTGGTTCAGCCCAAAGCTCCAGCTGCCGGCCTGTCACCCTTTGCTAATGTCTTCTTCGGCACGATTGTTCTCCAAGTCCGTTTGATCATGTGTAGTTGACGATGATCTCTCAGAACCCCTATCAACTCCACCCTCCAAAGCAACCACCTTGTCCCCTAGGAAGATGTCGGTGATCTCTGGCAAGACCTACTAAGACCCCCAAGTTGGTGTCGAGGGTTGCACACCTGACCAATGCATCAACCATTGCTTCTTGAAAATTATATGGAAAGAAATTTAATATTTTTTTACTGATAATACGAATGAAGAACTTTCGAGAAGTAGTATCGGAACCCCATCACTTAACTTGAGGCGGAGTGTTGGAAAGAAATCAAATAGTATCTCTCCAATTGAGGAAGAAAATAAATGAATTGATCCTTATCATGTACTCTCTCTATCCCTAAAAAATATACAACATTTGTCATTTTAGGATATCCCTTAAAAATAGGACAACTCTATTTAAGGAAAATCTTAATTAAATTATTTCAATTATCATTATAATAATAAATAAAATAATATATTAATATTATTATTTTTTAATTAATAATTTATTAAGAAAATCTTTGTATAATATGAAAATTATTATTATTATTATTATAAAATAAATTATGAAATTTAATTTTGTTAGGAATCATATTCCAAGAATTTATTTTCGCAGAGATCATTTTCCTTGCCAACTTTACTTTCCTAACAATTAAACATAACCTTATAGTTTTCTACATGCCAACAAAGAAATACCGAAGTGATTACTCCCTCCGTCCCACATGAATATTCACTCTTTTCTTTTTAGTCTGTCTCACAAGAATATGCGCTTTCTAATTTGTGCTGACTGAGTATCACTGTTGATTTGTGCAAAGCTATGGAGCAGTTACAAATCCACTGATTGATCTTATCAAGAGACCGACATTCTCGTGGACTGAAGAGGCTCAAGTTGCTTTTGATAGGTTGAAGAGTGCTCCGATATCAGCTTTTGTATTTGCTCTGCCCGATTTTACTAAGGACTTCACTGTAGAAACTGATGCGTCGGGGGTTGGCATTGGAGGTGCTTGCAAGCAGTTAAAAAATGGCACCACTACCTTCAATGTCGGAAGTTCATAATTTTGATGGATCATCAAAACTTGAAATACTTATTGGAGCAAAAATTAACAACGCTAACTCAACAGGCGTGGATGGAGAAATTAATGCACTTTGTGTAACGCCCCACTTTTTGAACCCTAATTTTGAACCCTAAAGTGCTCGCATTTATTTCTTTTAATGCCGTGAAGCCCGTTAATTAAATGACAAGTGGAATTGTTATGTATTTTCATTGAGACCTAATTTGATTCGGAGTTGTGAGTACGGATTTTCTGAGTCGACTTCGTTGAATATGTGACGTGGCTATTTTTGAATAATACATGTGCGGTGAATTTAATGATTTTCGGATAATTGATAATTTGTTATGAGAGCTCGAGAATGGTGATAGTAAAATCACAATGTGAATTTAATTAAATCCTTTTCTTGAGGATTATTTATTGGACTCAATTCCATGTTGGATCCGATAAATTAAATAAATAAGTCCGATCTTAATTACGGGCTACACAATTTAAAAAAAAAAAAAATACCGGTGCTTGAAGCCCAAATTAATTTTAATCAAAACCCTACTCCTTTCCTTGGTCACCAAGACTTTCCTTGGTTACTTCTAATAACAGAATATGTAAATAAGAGATATGGCACAGATCTCCCCTCCTTCACGCGCCGCCTCCTTATTCTGCAAATCTCGTTCCAAAATTTCTTCCGTCATTGCAGAAGGAAGTATTCATTATTTTATTTAGCAAATAAACTTCCAAATCTCCTTCCTCCCACACCACGTTTCTCCTTGGCAATCTGCAAGGAAATCTTTCCAAAATTTAAACCGCATTCAATTGAAATCAATCATCCAATTATTCTCAATATAAACCCACGGTTATATAAACCCCATACCCTAATCTCTCATTCTCACACAAATACGCAGCCACTCTTTTCTCACCTTTGAATCACTAGAACGGCGGAGGGAGCAGTAGGGAGGAGTTCATCTTCTTTCCTGACCAAATCTCAATTTCACCATGGTATATATCCTTCCATGTTCCTCCCCTGTTTTTCTTCATAAGGTAAATTCACGTTTTCAATCGGAACCATTTTTCTGACAGAAATTAGGAACCAAATCCAGAAAGGGGGAGAACTAGAAGCTTCAATCTTTTGCCTAATCCGATTCATTCAGTGAAGGTATAAACCTCTCCGTTTCTCTAAATTTTCCAAACATCAAGCCTATCTCTTTGTTGCATCAATCGGAACTCAAAATTGAATTAAACTGAAGCATACTAACTAAAGCATCAACTTTGATTCACAAAATAAAATTTAGAACTTACCTGTGGTTTCTTCGGGGCGAAACGGGGGCGAGATCGACGCCGTTGGAGCGGTACCTACAAACGGCTATCTTCTTTGTTGTATTGGCTGAAGATGCTACGTGAAGTCCGAGAGTTTTTACGTATGTGTATCACTTATCAAAGGTATAAGGCTGGTAACTCACCCCCTGCAGGACTTATCCAACCCCTGCCATTGCCGACAGGTCTCTTCACTGATCTTACCATGGACTTCATCGAAGCCCTACCTACGTCGCATGGCAAAGATACAATTTTTGTTGTGGTCGACCGTTTAAGCATGTTTATGTTAGAGTTTTGTATACTAGAAATCACCCTTCGAGCGATTGGATACTATAATAACTCTCATTTTATTTTCCAAGGAATAAAACGGATTATTTTTATCATAATGTTGTTATATTTTACATTGAATATGTTTAAATGTATAAGAAACTTAACAAAGTCCAAGTCTTTGTTTTAGTAGACCGGTTGTGGGGGTCGTCCACTTTAAGGTAACACGGTCAGTTCTGAACAAAGAAAAAGAAGAATTTCACAACCTAGATAGACTTTGACTACCTATCGAGAAAGGTTACAACGTTAGTCTGATTATTTCTAAGCCTTAGTGAAATAAGATGACATTGTTGTGGTATAACACTGAACGGATCTAACATCAATACATATCTTTATTCTATCCACTGAAAGGCAAGGTCTTGATAAATAACTATTTCTTAATCTACAGACGTAGCATTGAGCATACAATATTGATTGTGCACTACTTTGACTTATCAAATGGTGCAGGTTTTCGTAATCCTTTATATTGGGTGGTGGTGATTAATATCTAGCGGTGCTAGGATTGCTATTATGTAGGAATGCACGCGAGGGGAGTCTCGTTTGGTAATTTCCTCAAGAGGAGCGTGAAACAAGGTTTTGTTATTCGGAACCTAGTTAGTTGGAGTTTTAGTCCACTCTTGAAATTAATAAGAAGTTAATTAATTTTCGTCCATAGCAGACAATAATTAATTAATGGACATTTGTATCTTAAGTTCGGGAAATAAACATTTAATTAAAAATGGAAACCCGGATTACTTGTAATTTCGGATTTGGATGGGCAGTGCAATATTATTTCTGGAATGGCTGCAAATAATATTCCAATATAAGCTTGTATAAAATTGTGGGTTCAATTTAATTAGTAAAAGCTAAGTTGGGGAGGCCATATCCAAAACCTGTTGGTGCACGCAGCGGAAGAGCATGTAAATGAATCACATAATAATCAGATCTATTTAGCAGATTATTTAGACAAAATCTATTCGCGTAATTATCACATGTATCATGCTCATAACTTGAATTAATCATGCTTTAAATGCTAACCTACATTGATTAAGAAATAAATATTTATCAAGACCTCGCCTTTCAGTAGATAGCCCAAGGCAAGTCTTGCTGTTAGATCCGTTCAGTGCTATACCACACCAATGTCATCTTATTTCAGTAAGGCTTAGAAATATACGGACTGACATTGCAACCTTTCTCGATGGGTAGTCTAATTCCATCTAGGTTGTGAAATTCATATTTTTCTTTGTTTAGAACTGACCGTATTACCTTAAAGTGGACGACGCCCACAACCGGTCTACTAAAACAAAGACTTAGACTTTGTTAAGTTAACTTATACATTTAAACATGCATTAACATCCATTAAATGTAAAACATAACAACATTATGACAAAAATAATCTGTTTTATTCATTGGAAAATAAAATAAGAGTTTTACAGTATTCAATCACTCGAAACGTGATTTCTAGTATACAAACTCTAACAAAACCTTCCATAGATCCCTGTCTAGACCGAATATGAACTAAATATAAATAGGAGAATAAAGAAGAGACAGATACACATAATATTTTATTTGAATTTTTGTTACCCCTTGCATTAAGAGTGGACCATTTTTTCAGCTCTTCTCCGTGAGAATTTCTGTCTTCTTTATTCGAGTCCTAATGTTCTGGTGAGATCAGCCCACACTGATATCGGAATACGGTTTGGGAACCAGTCCGAAGATCTGTGGTCGAGTATTGAAGATCGACACGTTGAGAAGTAGCAAGCCATCCGCGATTCATTGGAGAATCAAAAAGATACAACTTCTGTTCCGTAGAAAAGTATGTTTTAGGTTTCAATTAATCAAAAGCATGTTTTAATTCAAGTTATGAGCATGATACATGTGATAATTGTGCGAATGGAATTTGGCTAAATAATATGCTAAATAGATCTAGTTCTCTGATTTATTTGTGCTTCCGCCGCCAACCCCATCAATTTGCTCACTTTATGGCACTATCCCATCCATTTACAGCCAAAATGGTAGCAGGGGCTTTTCTCAGTTCAGTGTTTAAACTTCATGGCTTGTCGTCACGAATTGTTAGCGATTGAGGCTCTGTTTTTATGGGAGCCTTCTGAAGGGATCTTTTTACTTTTTTAGGCGTTGAGCTATTATACTCAACGGCGTATCACCCTAAGACCGATGGTCAATCCGAAGTGGTGAATAGGCGTCTTTTTAAAAAAATAAATAAGTAAATAAATAAACTCCTATATGGTGGAGGAAATTACAAATAAACTCCTATAGAAAAGAGGAAATTACAACTGATGTCAAGAGGGCTCAAACTCGGTAGCTCATACAATAATGTCTAAGCTCCTTGCTGCTAGGACAAAGGCTCTGGACTGGTGAATAGGTGTCTTCAATGCTACTTGCGTTGCTCGGTGGGTGAAAAATTGAGTACTTGGGCTCATTGGTTAGGCTTGGCAGAGCAATGGTATAATACAACCTGACCATTCGAGTATAAAAATGACACCGTTCGAAGCATTGTATGGGTATTCTCTCTCGTTGCATGTTCCCAACTTACCGGAGGATTCCAAGGTTGAAGCGGCCGATATCACGCTCCTTGACCGTGAAGAAATGATCTAGCTGCTCAAGAGAAATTTACAAAAGGCAGCAGATCGTATGAGGAAGCAAGCCAAGCTCCATATGATCGACAGAGAATATGCTATAGGTGATTGGTTATGACTTAAACTGCAGGACTATAGGCAATCGTTGATTCGCGGGAAGCACCACAAATTTGAGCCCAAATTCTTCAAGCTGTATCAGATCATGGGCAAGATTGGTGTGGTGGCTTATATGCTCAATCTACTTCGGTCTTCAACCATACACAACGTGTTTCACGTTTCCCTCTTGAAGTCTGCACCCCGGCCTGATTGCCATGTACCCGATTTACCTCCTGTTTCACACATTACAGATGATGTACCTCAAGCTATCTTGGAGAGAAAAATGGTGAAGCGACGTAATGAAGCCGCGACGCAATGGCTGATCCATTGGTCGGGTAGATCTCCAGTGGACGCATTATGGGAGTTTGCCGATGTGATCAAGGAAAGGATCCCTTGGTTCCTTGTGCTCAAGGAACCTTAAGTGGGGGTATTGTTGCATGCATGGCGTGGGAGCTGACGTATGTATGCAACGCAGGTGGTGAGGCATGCACCTAGACCTAGTCATGCTAGTAGGAATATGTTGATTAAAGCATGTGTGCTACTTCTAGAATTGGCGTGTGGGGGCATGTGGAGTGGAGGATAACATAACGGTGAGTTGGCGGATGGCTAGATAAAAGGGAGGTGGCCACAATCTGGAAGGGCGTCGATTTGCGTGAGTGTCATGTCCCAGGATCGCTAATCGGAGGCAAAGTTCGTTATTGTATCTCATTTTTCATTCCTTTTTTTAGTGTATTGCTTTCTCGTTTCTATTCCAATCAATAAAGATTATCAAAATCCCTATTGCTCTTGTTTTTGTGCGTTGCAATCATTGTTTGCTGATAGATTCAGGTTCTTAGCTCGTGGATCCGGCTGAGTACCTATCATGGACTTATTAAATATGGGGCCATTTCTTTACAGAGCCACTCCTCAATTCAATGCCAATAAATAGGTATATGTATCAACAAGTCATCAGCATCCAAATAATTAATGAATAAAGATAAATATATACTCTTTGTCGTGGTAAAATGCATATAGGATCGAATCCACGACTAAGACCAATCCTATACCATTAGATCTTAAACTGAGTGGATGAGATTAAAGTTTATGTAGTATTTTAATAAATAATAGATAAAATATCAATAAAAGGGTAAAATAGTTAATCTGTTATAACATAATAATTTTCACGGATTTTTTGTATCAACATAGTGACATGAGAATCTGAATATAAGTACCAGAAAATATCAACATAGTTTTACTGATATTGTAGATGTATTATATTGAGATTATTTGATGCATTTATTGATATGAAATCTGCTTATCGACATATATGAAAATTGAAATAAAAATTATAAAATTTCATCATCCGATCATTGTTGGAACATATGCAAATGAGATCTCGTTAGAATCTTCATGAAATTACCTTTAATTATATATATTTTTTACGAAAAAATAATTTATATCGAAAGAGTTACGTAAATTTAAATATTTAAGATGATTTTGATGAGAGAGAATGTGATTAATTTTAACAACCGTATATAAGAATTGATATTAATACTCTTTAAGTTTATTTAATAATTTCTTTTTAATTTAAAATATAATCCGCATGGCATTGTTTCACCCACTAGATCTCTTAATCTAATGGTTAAGATTTTTTCTTAATTTCTGATTGCTAATTAGTTCGCAATTGATCATAACCATATACTCATATTCCATTAAAATTGAAACGTTTTCCTTTTTGTGTTGTCTCATGAAAAATGAAATATTTTTTAAAATATAAACAACATTATTTCTACTTTTTTTTCTTCTCTCTTACTTTAGTGTCTCTTTACTCACAAAACACCACTAAATAAAATCTCGTGCATGCCACAAACAAATGTTTCATACTCCCTCCGTCCCATTAGAAATGAAATATTTGTTTTTTGACACAAAATTTTATGCAGTCTTGTTTTGTGAGTTAATGAGGAGAGAATAAAGTAAGAAAGATAAAAAAGTAGAGATGATGTTGTTGCCATTTTAGGAAAAAAATTATTTTTGAAGGGACAATCCTAAAAGAAAAACGTTTTATTTTTAATGGGGCAAATGAAGTGGAGTATTTATTAGAGCAGAGGGATTAATTAGTAGTAATAAATAATTAAGAATGCCTGACGTGAAAAGGCTACAGTCCTAATTTTATCTCACTCAGATTTTAGTATAAAACAATATATAAAACAATATATAAATCTTTCACTAATTTTTCCAATTAATTTTTTATAATATATTTTAAAATTGGTACCGATTCAAAACTCTCCTTCTATTAGTGGATGGAGGGAGTAAAAAGATGAGTTAGTTAGCTAGGAATTGATTGGCCGGATTCCATATTACAATAAGTTGACCAATTGGATGCTTCTATTTTATTAACCCAAGATTATGGCTCTAGATTCATTATCACATATTCCGTCCGTCTAATAGAAATAGGCACTTTGAGGACGGCACCAAATTTTAATGTATATTAGTAAAGTTAAAAAAAATAAGAAAAAGTAGATGAAATAATGTTAATAGATGATGAGACCAATATTATTGAATTGTAAAAATGTTTCCAACTATGCCACGAGGAGAGTATGAAAGGAGATGGTTCATATTAGAACATATATGTTTAGTTAAAATGAAAATTATATCAATTCGATGATACATATATTAATACTATCAACTAATATTACAAAATATATCAATTACTTACTCAATACTCCCCGTTCAATAGTAATAGATTTATTTTGCCATTTTGGTACGTTCCATAGAAATAGAGTCATTTCTCTTTTCAGTAAAAGTCAACACATTTTTTCACACCTATTTTACTCTCTCTTACTTTTTTCTCTCTTCATCTCTCTACCTTTTTCATTTTCCACTTTAATTCTCTCTTTACTTAACTCACCTAACACAACTTTTCTTAATATTCGTGCCAAAAAGAAACACCTCCATTACTACGGAACGGAAGAAGTAATAATTAGTTACTTGATTTATGAATATCAATAAAGGTTAGTGATAATAATTAATATATTTTGTAATATAAACAAATGTAAATGCATCAAAAAATTGATATAGCTCTCATATTAGTCAATATATCAGTTCTAAAGTGAACCAAGCCCATTCTATAATGCATTATTACATATATAGCTTTCCCGCGTAAAGGAGGAGGAAAAGAGACGTAGATATTGGAGGGTATAAATTAGTACTAGTAGAAAAGAATTGGTCCTGGTATTAGTTGCAGCCAATCAAATTAATTATTTATTGTCAAGATGAGGACTTGCTTGGATGCAACTTTCATCATAGATATTTTCTGTCTGCTAGCCATCGCCTTCAATAATTTTCGAATCATTATTACTTGATCAATTTTCACGGTTCGTTTCTTTTTCATTTATTTTTATTTGTTTTAAAATAAAAAAATCTGATTTTAAAATCTTTTTTATAAAACTATTAGTGCCAAAGAAATAAAAATACACTAACACCACTAAAGGATAATCTCACAAACTTGGCTGACGTTGAAAAGCTTCCTATGCTGGTTGATTGGGCCATCGGGAATACCACGTGCGAGGAGGCCAAGAGAAACTCCAGTGGCTATGCTTGCGCCATTGACAACTCTGAATGCTACAAACCTGTAAACGGCTATGGCTACCGCTGTTGTTGCAATAGTGGATTTGAAGGAAATCCTTATCTAACTCATGGATGTATAGGTATTACTTAGTATAACTTTACTTTTGAAAATACTCCTTGTCTTTTACTGACTACTAACGCTATTTGTATATCTTGCAGATATTAATGAATGCGAAAATAAGACTCTAAACAATTGCACCAAGAATGAGTACTGCAATAATACACAAGGGAGTTACACATGTTCTTGTCCCAAACATTTAGATGGTGATGGACGAGGTGAAGATGGCTGCAAGCTTGCCTCAAAGAAGCAGAATATGATGATTGCCTTTATCTTCATTGGTAACTAAACATTTTTGGATTCTTGAAACATATATATATACTCCTTTTTCTAACTTTAACAAACAAGCAAACAGGAGTTGCCTCTGGGATTATTACTCTGCTACTTGTTGTTATCCTACTCTACATGGAACTCAAGAGAAGATCACAGAGAAAGAAGAAGCAACGATTCTTCCTCCAAAACGGTGGACAAATGTTACAGGAGAAACTGGCGAGGAGAGAAGCCTCATCGGACATGGTCACCATTTTCAGCTCATCCGAGCTACAAAGGCTACCAACAACTTCCACAACAACATGATCATTGGCCGAGGTGGCTTTGGTACCGTGTACAAAGGTGTGCTAGCGGACAGAAGAACCGTTGCCATCAAAAGGTCCATAAGAGTTGATCCCGCACAAATCGAGCAGTTCATCAACGAGGTAGTTGTTCTATCTCAAATCAACCACAGGAATGTAGTAATACTTCTTGGTTGTTGCCTAGAAACAGATGTTTCGCTTTTGGTCTACGAGTTCATTAGCAACGGCATCCTTTCTTCACACCTTCACAATGAGGTTAAGGCGTCTGCTCTTGATTGGAGCACGCGTCTGAAGATTGCTGCAGAAACTGCAGGGGTGCTGTCATATCTGCACTCTTCAGCTTCTATTCCCATCATACATAGGGATGTCAAGTCGGACAATATCCTCTTAGATCACACTTTTACAGCTAAGGTGTCCGATTTTGGAGCATCAAAGTTGGTTCCGATTGATCTCGAGCAGCTGTCCACTGTAGTGTTAGGAACTTTGGGATACCTTGACCCTGAGTATATGCAGACGAACCAATTAACAGAGAAGAGTGATGTTTATAGTTTTGGAGTTGTTCTGTTGGAGCTAGACACAGGGCGGAGAGCATTGAATTTTGATAAGCCGATAGAGGAGAAGAGTCTAGCCAACTATTTCCTGTCTGTACTCAAACAGGATAAGTTGTTTGAAATTCTTGATGAAAAAATTGCGAATTCAGAAAATATGGATCAAATATCTTTGGTTTCTAAGCTAGCGAAAGATTGCTTGAGCGTGAGAGGCGAAGATAGGCCGAGCATGAAGGAGGTGGCAATGGAGCTTGAAGGGCTAATACTCGGAGGAAAGCACTCATAGGAACGAAATAATGCAGACAATGCAGAGGAGATGGAGTCTTTGCTATCAAATAATCCAGATGGAATGAGAGGTGTGAACTCAAGTGTGGGATATGACAGCATTAGCAGGGATCATATTGTTTTACCAATCAATGTAGGAAGATGATATTTTACTTTGAGAATTTATGTGTATATGTTCATGTTGAGTTTTGTGATTTAGTATTGTGTAACATATTGTGTTTTGTAATATCAATTGTCTGTTTTTGTTACTTCTCTCGTAATTGTTAGCATTGATGTGAAGTCACATATTCATGGTATTTTTATCATAATAGCATGTCTTGAATCTTCAAAGGTTTTTGCAAAATTTTTGGCACCAATACAATTTTGAAATGATAGTTAGATAAGTTCCATACAATTAGGGGTAATTAAGTTGTGAATACAAAATGTTTCATAAGTGTTTTAAAATGGTATAAAAAGTTATAATATTGTCTTTTTATAGTTTATATTCTGTCTTTTTACAATATTGTCAAATATACATATAGTATATTTGTATCAACATAAATGCTTCCATGATGTGATATATGAATATTAAAATGTAATCAAATGATAACTATACCATCTGTGAAAATTGTACTAGTATTACTTTTGTTGTTATGATTTGATTAAAAATAATACAAACACCATTTATCATACCATTCAAGCCAATTAATAATAAGCTTTGGGCTACTATTACAAAATTTCAAGTCTTACAGAGATGAAGCTCAGGGTTTACGGATATTCAAAATTTATTAATGAAGAAGACGAAGTCTCATTTTGGGACCAAATAATTTAAAATTTGTTGACTCCAATAGACAATATTGAAGAATGTATCGTTGTCTTTTGTTTGTAAGGATTTTAATTTTTGTATCTTGCACAAGCTTGCATGCGAAATTGCATTTACTATCCTTAACGTCATTTGATCCAGCTATGTTTATTTTCTAAGTGTTTAAGTCTGATTTCATTTGAGTAAGCTAGATTGAGTTTGTTAGTTAGAATTCCAAGTTTCCACTATTTGATTTATGGTTTAATGCATGAATTCTGTGATTACGTGACCGTCACCACCTTGCATGTTAGTCAGCATGTCTAGATCTGGGTTTATCGGTAGTTAATCCATAATTTCTCGCTTTTAATCGTGAATCTTGGTTGTAGAATTTACTGATCTGTATTATTATCCATGGAATCTGTGTTCATCTTAATTTCGTGCACACTTGTTGGAGAACACAACATCAACATCTGAATTGGGGAACATTTTTACTTTTCAGCCCCTTTTGCTTTTGTCCTTTACCTTTTGTCAGATTTTCTGCAGATCTGGCAGCGTGTCAGTCAGTTCGTTAGGATATTCACTCCAACTTTTATTTAACTATTATTAGTAAACTTCTACTTTTCACATGCACTCTAGTAGAACATCTTTTCTCTCTCATGCATATCACCTCGCCCAGATATTTGATAGTCTTACTAGTCAGTAGAGTCCAAGTCCATCCTTAGTTTTCGTCTAGGTAAACCTCAACCCGAGCGTGGTAGCTAACCAAAACCCTTCCAAAGTGTCACTACACTCCCGAAATGCATCCATCGTTCCTCGTGGGATTCAACCCTTGCTCTCACTATACTAGCCTAGAAGTGGGTTGAGGAATTTCTTGATACTAGGTTTTAGGTCGTCGTCAGCGACACGACCAGGTTAGGACTCACCTCCTGATCAATTGAATACACGATCCTACACAAACATTCGGTCTATCATTCATATATTAAATTTTTTGTTTTTAAAATAAAAGAAATTGGTATTTTAGTATATTCATAAACGTTCCTATTTTAGAATATTTAGCAACGTTCCTCGCTCGTTAGGGATCAGGGCGTTACAATCAACTTCACAAGTATGGCCTTGTTCGGTTGGTTAGATAAATAGTCTTGAGATTGTAGTATGGGATAGCTCAAGATGGGCTTTATCAAGATGCCACCATTGAGATGTGACTAGTCGGTTAATGTTGTAATTGATGACAGCAACTAAGAGAGAGAAGAGAGGGGTGAGATTAAATTAATCGGAGGGTTAGTGGTGCGATAAGTTGTCTGCCATAAACACTTAAAATGGCACCATTGAGATGGGCTTGACACGGGCCTTGTGGGCTCAGATTAATTTGGATTGCGGCAACCGAGCATCAAATTAGTAAGTCGGCGAGACACAATTAATATAACCAACCGAACGCCTCCTATATTGTACTATTCGTCATTATATGCCCCCTATGTTCGACAAAAACCGACATGGTTTATTAATTTGGATTGTACGCCATATAAAGACATATTTACTTATAATTTTCGATTTTAATACGTGAACCTCATACTCTACTAACACATTCTACATTATTCTCTCTCTTACATTTTTCTCTCTTCGCTTCAACTATTTATTACTCTCCCCCGTTCCATCGAAAATGGCCCGCTTTTTCTTTAGTTTGTCCCATCTAAGATGACATATTACTAAAAATGGACACCTTTATCTCTACATTATATCATCTCTTTTACTTTACTCTCTCCTTTTAACACAAAAAATGAAATTGCATAAAGTCGTGTGCTGATCAAGGTAGGGGTCATCTTTCCTGGGACGGAGGGAAGTATAAAAAATTGGACCTACATTCCATTAACTTCATTTCATTTATAAAGTTAAACAATATCTTAAAATTGATGTCGAGTTAAAATTTGTCTTCAAATGGTGGATGGAGGGAGTATTTCTAGGAGTTTTGAATTAATTAAGTTAAGAAACAACTCTTTCCATCCCCAATTAGGTTTGCACTTTTGTCATTTTTGTTCGTTCCACAATAAGAATTTACTTCACTTTTGCTATAAATGGGAAGTTGTGTTCAATCATATTTTATTACAAAAACTATCATGTAAAAGTGAGACTCATATTGCACTCACTTTTTCAATTATTTTTCCTTTATATTTTTTAAAACTCGTATTATAATCAAATGTGGACTCCGTAAGGAGTACTATATATACTCATTGGCTGAGCAACCAAATAAACCTGCATCATTTTATTTTATCTAATAGATAAACAATATGTTTCTAGCTCAAAGAAGAAGAAAACACTAAACCAAATAAACCTGCATCATTTTATTTTATCTAATAGATAAACAATATGTTTCTAGCTCAAAGAAGAAGAAAACACTCAACTTATAAAGAAGATCATATAGTACATTGCTTCATAATACCGAGCTTATAGAAGCCATATTCCAGTATCTGATTAATAAATTACACATGTGTAACGCTTGAACATAATTGCATATATCATTACCAATGGTGAGAGAATTCCTTTTCTAACACCTCTCTCCAAAACCCTACTACCTATTGCGTAATAGCTTGAGGGCCTTAACCAAAATCCCTTTGAACCTATGCAAATCAACACTGACATTCTGTTGATTCAAATAAATTGACCACACTTGATCCCAATTCCTATACAATTCCGGATTCCTCAAAACCGGATGATCTCTCGAATATTTTCTACTAAGAGAGCTCTCATCCTCTCTTATCTTATACTCCAAATACCTCAAATCCATCCCCTTTGCAGGATTCCCGAAATCAAGCCTCGCAAATCCATCAACTCCTCCAAATGGAACAACTTGAATCACCACCGCATTATCCGGCAAGAACACCATGTTCGTCAGCCCGGCCCCATGCACTCCCACCAGCACGTCACACGAGTTCACCGCCTCCGCAAACCTCGATAAATCCGCCGCCACCCCCTCCACAACCTCAAACCCTAATTTTCCAGCCATTCTCGAGACTTGGTGCGCGTTTGTCAAAACCCTCGTCCGCTTCCTATCTATGATCATGAGACGAGGCAGAGGCGAGTAGACGTCTCTGACTATCGTTCTCTCTCTCTTGAGGGAGTAGGCCTCTCTCAGAAGTACCCTGAAGGTGTGCATTGACGGATTAGGGTCAGGGTTTAGGGTTACGAGCTCTTTGTGAAATTTGAGGCCAATTTGCAATTGGTTATAGCAATGGACATGTGATGTCTCTTTGTCAATGTCTAATATGTTGTGTTTGGTCAATTTGTTTAGAATTTTGTCAAATTTATTTATCCACCATTGGTTGTAATCGGTTGCGAGGAACTGAACATTCTCTTGGATTTGGGAAGAAGTGAGATGCAATGGAAACAAGACGTCTGCGAAATCGTGGAAATAGTTTCCGGTGAATCCTCCCATTGAGAAGAGGATTGATGGATGGGTGTGGTGGTGAGTGCATTTTGGGAGACTAGTGTCGTTTTCATTGAGAGTGATGGCTCTCCATTTCTTGACTTGCGACGTTCCCTTTCGAGGGTAAGGCTCGACGACAAGCCATGATTTGGTGGTGTTTGCAAAGGTCGTTGCGACGACTACTGTGGAGGATTTGGCGTCGATCCTTATGTCACCTTCTATTTTGCAATAATTTGAGTTTGTGCATTTTATTGCATGCTTTCTCTCAATCTTCATACCTGAAAACAATGGTTAGGGATCATATATTAATAGTACTATAATGATTATGTGCAAGTGAAAATATTAGTTCGGATTACCATGGTCGGAATATGTTGATGTGGTGGTGCTTGTGTGGTTAGTTTGAGCAGCATCACTCGGCAACTGCAGATATTCGGCTGGATTGACAACTGCTATGATAAGTCCATAACATAGGATGTTAATTCATATAGATTCATATGGGTGTGATCAATTGCTAACTTTCTTAAGTTGCTAATTTGCTAACTCCTCAACACAGTGTATTAAAAATGTCAACACGGTGACATCAAAATGTCCATACATAATTTTGTTGAACTTTAATATAATGTGTTGATATTATGTGTTGACATTTTAATATCACCATATTGACATTTTTAATACACTGTATTGATGAGTTAACAGAGTTAGCAACTTAAATAGTTAGTAATATAACGCACCCTAGATTCATAACTATATACTCCCTCCGGTCCTAAAAAAAATAACAAACTTGTAAATTGTAAGGCCAAAAATGGTTTAAAACTTTTCATATTTAGACTTGATCTAAGTTTACAAAACGGTCAAAAATGAATTTTAAGGAAGGAGTATATATGTAGCAAAATTTTGATTCTTTAATCAAATAAAAAATCTAGATTAATAACTTTACTCTGTAGAGATGGAATCTAAAAGTTTAAACGAAAAGCACATCAATGACAACTTACTAATAGTATTTGAAGAATTAATATAAACAATATGCAAAATTTTATGACGGCCATTAATTATTCAACCATTTCAATTGATTGTGTCCCGTTAAGATCTGTGCAATTAGTAAGCTACGATCGCTTTCCACTGGTATTTTCCATCAGCACTCATGATCTTTTACTAAGATTGTTTAATTGGTTAATTAAAAACCGAAATTTGACAATATACTTATCAAGGACCCAAAATTAGACATCACAGTTATTTGTGTTGAAAATTTTAAGAAATGTCTAAAATTGAAGGAGCAAAGGAAAGCGCTCTTAACTACGAACGCAATTGCCCACTACACTCTTTAGTATTTTGCTTTTTTGAGTGCTTTTGTTTGGATCCATCAATTTTAGTTACGACTCCAAGTTTAAAGACGTTCTCTTATATTATAGTTACTCCCTCTATCCGCGAATAGGAGTCTCAGTTGAGTTGGGTGCGAGTTTTAAGAAAAGTTTGAGTGTAATAATTTAAGTGTGTGATAGTGGAATGTGGGACCCATTTATATTATTATTTGCAATCAAAGTGGATTAAAATTAATTACAGCTTCTAAATTAAGGGAAAAGTGGGGTCATTTTTTATACTCCCAAGATAAAATGTCTAACCGGGACTCCTAATGGCGGACGGATGAAAATGGCCAACCGGGACTCCTATTCGCGGACGGAGGGAGTATATTATAGTTAGTGTATTTAGAAACACAAATTAACGTTTTTAATTAACTAAAAAAACATTGTCCATGTACAATTTTTTTAGTGATAGTTTGTGTATTTATATACAATAAGCCAAATATTCAGATCAAACACAATATGCTAAATTAGTTAATTTAAGTGCTTAAATAATATATTAATACCAATAGGTTTGATGTTTGCTCTGCTGCCATCATCAACCAGAAGCATGCTTCCCATGTTATTGATGGATAACTGCGTTTTTACAGCATAACCAACTGCAAATTAATAGCAAGAATATTAAAGTGAGATTCTCATATAATATACGTATATTAAAATAATTAAGTAGATAATGAGATAATTTACTCGGTGAAATGAGATGCAAAGGAGGCTTGAAGCTCAAGGAAATGGCCAATGCAATAATGAAGCACAAAAAGATTGCTCCAAACCTATTGCGCTCGTTTCGAGTAAAGCTTTTGGAAAAGATGGGATCATACATATTTACTTGGAAACAGAGTAGCTAACTAGTTTGTTTATTTAGGTGATTTAATATGATGGAAAAGTGATGGAGAAGAAGGCCATAAACACAAGTTATAATCATTACTAACACTTTTTTAGCGGAATCAGCGCAACCATCGGCTGATTTGTTTGCTGAATTCAACAAGGATTTCAATGATGATTTCGGTTGAGTTACCTTTTTTATGATGGATAATATTTAGGTGGCCGTGGTTGTTATTAATTTGTACTACTATGCTTTAATTGAAAGGATAATTTCACTTATGCAGTACTTTAGTTTAAAATGATCATTACAATGAGGGTGGACTTTAAAAGATCGCGTCTTTAGCTACGGAATAATGACGAAAATAAAAACTTAATTATAATAATTAATACTCCATCTGTCCCCGATTATGAGTCACACTTTTCCATTTCGGTCCGTCCCCCATTAAGAGTCACACTTCCTACTTACTATATTTGGACATAAAAAATGACATTACCTAACTCCATTTATTACACAAAATGGCATTACCTAACTCATTTATTACACAAAATGCCATTACCTACCAAATTTATTACACACAAAAAGTCAAAAAGGTCCCACATTCCACTACCGAACTCCATTTATTACACATTCAAACACTTCCTTAAAACCTATGCCCGGTCAAAATGTGACCCTTAATCGGGGATGGAGAGGGTACTATTTAATCCTATAAAAATTGACAATTTGGGATGGCACAAGGTTTAATGCATAATTTTAATTTTGTTTTTGATAAATCGAATAGAACCAAAACCAACGTTTACATCATACACTCGGACATACCCGAGGACATACAATAGCGAAGCCACAAGTCGGCTAGAATAAAGCAACATGGTAAAGACCAAGAGACAAACATCACGGGCCAAGCCCCAAACATGGACGAACATGGATCAAGTCACCCATCTAAACCCAAAGTGGGCGGGCCTCGTTAAAATGCATAATTTTAGTAAAATGGGAAGAAGATGTCACATTTCTTATTTTGGAAACAATTCTCTCTCACATTCAGTGACAGAACCAGAAATTTTAAAAAGCCCGGGCTAAAATTTAACAAACAACGTTCTTGTTATATGCGGAAGAGGCTAGTCTTTATCCCGACGTATCCAAGATTATATTCGAAGTAGATATTAGTTCATTTTTATATGAACATAAATACATATGAATTATAAGGATAGGGTGCATTTAACACCCATCCAAGGCGTGATTTAACACCCTTAATTCCACCCGGCCGGGTATAGTGACACGGGTCAGATTTTGTGGGTCTATTCATTCATTGGAAATTGGACCCTAGTATAAATACCTTTTGATGTCATCTTTTTCCTTAGATTTTGGCTGAATTAAAGTTTCTACCCTAGAGAGTTTCCTCTTTGAGGATTGTATCCAATTCCTTCCTTGAAGGTTGCTTGTCTCCATCATTGATTGATTGAAGTAGAGGTATGCATCAATGGGGTGTATCCATATCCATTGAGTAGTGGAGCCAATGGGTGATAGAGCTATTGAAAGTTGCCTAGGGTTGTTTCCATTCTTTTGGTCATGGTCCTATGGTCATAACTCTTTTATCTCATCATTATACACATGCTTTCCATTCCTAATCTTCCATCCATTCTTGTTTAGTTTCAATTTTTGTGGTTGGATCTCTTTTTATTATCTTTTGCTTTGTGTTGAGAAATTGAAAATAGCATCACAAAAATAGTTAGATCAAGCATCATCAATGGGTAATTTCTTGGGAGATGGATCATAAAATACATGGATCCTTATCATTTGGTATCTAGAGCCTACTACCCACTAGGTGTTTGATCTATTGTTGCTTTGGGTTGATTATTTTTCCTTTTGTTCTTTGTTTTGCTCGGTTTTGTTGGGATGATCGGATTGATCAATTGTGCTTAGATGAAGCTGCAATTTGGTGTGTAGATTAACATCATTGCCCTGTTTGGTGCTTAGATTAACATCATTGCCCTGCAAAATTTCATCGAAAAATTCCTTCGTTTGCCTAGTTAACTGTGGAGATTAACATCATTGCCCTGTTTTCGCATAGATGAGGAAAACCATACAAAACCTATCCAATTATCAAATCTGACTATATATGGATATTTTTCCCTTGATCTAGACTTGTTTGTGAATCTATCCACCGAAATTCATCCAAATTGGGCATGGGGAACAATACCAAAAAAATTCATAAAGATCAGCCAAATTTCAGCAAAACATTTTCATCCCATGTCTTGTGTTCTTTAGTATGTGTGTTTGCTCTAGGCCTAGTTTCCTTGCTTTCATATTTTTAATCATTATTACTTTGGTATTTACAACTTGGTGTCCATATGTTCTTGAGGTGTATACCTTGATTGAGTTGTCCGGGCGCCAACGAGTGGGAATTGGATCGAGAGTGTGTGATACTAGCCCCACTATATTCTTAACCTACCGAGTGACGTTGGTGAGTGACTTGGGGGGGTGTTGGGATACTACATTGGGGTGAGTTAGATTCTTAAATTTCTCTTTCTTATTTTTACTAATCTCTAAGATTAGTCCCTAGTCTTTGTTTTTGTGTTTGTAGGAAACTTTGATGCCTCCTATTGCTCGATCGAACAAGATGGGGCACATCAACGAAGAGGAGGAAGGGAAGGGAGCGGGCTCAAGTAGTCCCAAACCCGAAGGTTATCTAGTGAGCATGATATCTCGAATGATGAAGGAATTCGAACAAAAGGTGATGACCCAAATGGATGATCGAGCAAGAGAGTCCGATGCTCGGGCAAGAGAATCCGTTGCTCAGGCAAGAGAAGCCGAAGCTCGTATGCTAGCCGCCAAAAACACTCTATTTGAAGAGTTCAACACTTGGAAGGAAGAGCGGGGGACGAGATCACCCACTCCTATGGGCAATGTCGTTCCCAATGAGGTTTCGGAGGAAAATGTTGAAAAGAAGGAGTATGAGGGGTGGCAAGGAGGGAGTGTTCAGGATAGAGTTAACAATTTGGAGAATGGGAGGTTTGGGGGGGAGGAGGGGATGGAGCCAATAGGCGGTTTGGAGGAGGAAATGGAGGGTATGGTCGTTTTGGGGTAGGAAACCAACATGGAGGGATGGAGCCTTATGGGGATAAATTTAGGAGGAATAGGTACTATGAGGAGGAGCCCCGACTGAGGTTTGATGAACCGTCCAAGACCTTGAAACACAACCTACCCGAATTCCATGGCAAGTTTGACCCCGAGGCCTACTTGGAGTGGGAATCTCAAGTGGAGAAAATCTTCTCCCTCCACAACTATTCCGAGGGTGACAAGGTCAAGATTGCATTGGCCGAATTTAGGGGTAATGCTAATACTTGGTGGAATGTGAAGGAACTGGCAGCGGAAGCGGGTTTCGATTTTCACATAATTTAATAATTAATTGAAAAAATAAATCACATAATAATCAGATCTATTTAGCAGATTATTTACCCAAAATCTATTCGCGTAATTCTCATATGTATCATACTCATAACTTGAATTAATCATGCTTTAAGTATATTGAAGCCTAAAACATGCTTTTCTACGGAGCAGAAATAATACCTAATTAATTCTCCAAATAATTGATGATGGCTAGCTACCTCTCCACGTGACGCTTTGAATACTAGACCACAGATCTTCTCTCTGGTTCCCGAACTGTACTCCAATATCAGTGTGGGCTGATCTCACCGGAATACTAGGACTTAAATAAAGAAGGCAGAAGAAATCCTTTTCCAATTAGAGGAAAATTTCGAACTCCTCTTCCTAGAGGGGGACGAAAATTTTGGCTATAATAATTATGATTTCTGTCTCCTTTATTCTCCTATTTATATTAAGTTCCTTTTGGGCCCAGACAGGGATCTATGGAAGGTTTTGGATATGGGCTCATCCAATTTACTTTTTACTAATTAAATTGAACCCACAATTTAATATAAGCTTTAATTGGAATATTACGAGGAGCCACTACAAAAGTAATATTAAACTCTCCCCATCCAAATCCGAAATTATAAGTAATCCGAGTTCCCGTTTTAACTTTCATTTCCCGCGCTTAAGATAAAAATGTCCTTTAATTAATTAATGTCTGTTATGGACTTAATTAATTAATATCTTATTAATTCCAAGAGTGGACTTAGCATGAAACACTTATTTATTATTCATAGAGTGATCAAACTCCAACTAGCTAGGTTCCGAATATTAAAACCTTGTTTCGCGCTCCTCTTGAGGACATTATCAAACGAGAATCACCACGCGCATGATTCAATATAATAGCAATCCTACCACCGCTACCCAATATATCAGGATTATTGGGTTACGAAAAACCCGCACCATTTGATAAGTCAAAGTAATGCATAATAAATACCGTATGCTCAATGCTAACCTACATTGATTAAGAAACAAATATTTATCAAGACCTCGCCTTTCAGTAGATAGCACAAAGACAAGTCTTGCTGTTAGATCCGTTCAGTGCTTTACCACACCAATGTCATCTTACTTCAGTAAGGCTTAGAAATATGCGAATGACCGTTGAAATTCTTCTTTTTCTTTGTTTAGGACTGACCGTGTTACCTTAAAGTGGACGCCGCCCACAACCGGTCTACTAAATCAAAGACTTAGACTTTGTTAAGTTAACTTATACATTTAAACATGCATTAACATCCATTAAATGTAAAACATAACAACATTATGACAAAAATAATCTGTTTTATTCATTGGAAAATAAAATAAGAGTTTTACAATATTCAATAACTCGAAACGTGATTTCTAGTATACAAACTCTAACAATCTCCCACTTATACTCAAAACACTTTCGAGTATACAAAATGTGCTAACGTCGTCTAATACCAATTGATGGAACTGGCACCGGAAGCGGGGTTTCATGGATTAACATAATTTAACAATTATTAATCACATCAATAAATCACATAATAATCTGATCTATTTAGCAGATTATTTAGACAAAATCTATTCGCGTAATTCTTACATGTATCATGCTCATAACTTGAATTGATCATGCTTTAAGAATATTGAAGCCTAAAACATGCTTTTCTACGGAGCAGAAAAATACCTTAGTAATTCTCCAAAGAATTGAAGATGGCTAGCTTCTTCTCCACGTGACGCTTTGAATACTAGACCACAAATCTTCTCTCTGGTTCCCGAACTGTACTCCGATATCAGTGTGGGCTGATCTCACCAGTAATACTAGGACTTAAATAAAGAAGACAAAAGAAATCCTTTTGGGAATAGGAGTAGAATTCGAATTCCTCTTCAGCTAGAGGGAGTCGAAATTTTCGAAAATTTTAAGTATAAAATTGTCATCATTCTGTCTCCTTTATTCTCCTATTTATATTAAGTTCCTTTTGGGCCCAGACAGGGATCTATGGAAGGTTTTAGATATGGGCTCATCCAATTTACTTTTTACTAATTAAATTGAACCCACAATTTAATATAAGTTATAATTGGAATATTACGAGCAGCCACTACAGAAGTAATATTAAACTCTCCCCATCCAAATCCGAAATTACAAGTAATCCAGGTTTCCGTTTAACTTTCATTTCCCGCACTTAAGATAAAAATGTCCATTAATTAATTAATGTCTGCTATGGACTTAATTTAATTAACTTCTTATTAATTCCAAGAGTGGATTTAGCATGAAATGCTTATTTATTATTCATAGACTAATCAAACTCCAACTAGCTAGGTTACGAATAATAAAACCTTGTTTCGCGCTCCTCTTGAGGACATTATCAAACGAGACTCAGCTCGCGCACGATTCAATATAATAGCAATCCTAGCACCGCTAGATATTGATCACCACTACCCAATATATCAGGATCATTGGGTTACAAAAAACCCGCACCATTTGATAACTCAAAGTAATGCATAATCAATACCGTATGCTTGATGCTAACCTACATTGATTAAGAAACAAATATTTATCAAGACCTCGCCTTTCAGTAGATAGCCTAAGGACAAGTCTTGCTGTTAGATTCGTTCAGTGCTGTACCACACCAATGTCATCTTATTTCAGTAAGGCTTAGAAATATGCGGACTGACATTGCAACCTTTCTCGATGGATAGTCAAATTCCAACTAGGTTGTGAAATTCATCTTTTTCTTTGTTTAGAACTGACCGTGTTACCTTAAAGTGGACGCCGCCCACAACCGGTCTACTAAATCAAAGACTTAGACTTTGTTAAGTTAACTTATACATTTAAACATGCATTAACATCCATTAAATGTAAAACATAACAACCGACTATGATCGTATACCCGCAAGTGTACGGGGCTAATGTAGCAAATAGTAAGTAAAGAGTATCGTATCCACAGAGACAATGAGTGCCAACCTAATTACCACGAATCAACCTCAACTACTATCTAGATGAATCGGATTTTTGGGTTTTCTAAATCTATTTAAAAATAAGGTAAAAACAATTAAAAACAAATAGAGAACTAAAAGCAAATAAGAAAACGGATGTAGATCAAGGATGAGAAGGTAGAATCCTACGGGATCGATAACAACTATCCTATGCTCAACTAACTTCCTAACTATGCCAACAAAGGGTCTCAAGGGTTATTAAGCTATCACTAAGGTAAAACTATATCTTTTCTCAAAGCATATAATTTGTAGATTGCTACCTAGAACCGAAGTCTCCTTCCTAGAACTAAGGCAACAACTCCTAATAGCTCCTAAGATACTTAGCTTCATTCAAAGGCTCAAATCTCTCGATTATATTGACAAAGACGTCAATTTCTTCTCTTTCAAATTAAACTACTCACTTCTCAGTTCTTGTAGTAAAATTCACATGCATTTATAAGGTGATCAGTCAAATAAATGTATAAGCACAGAAGAAATCAAAATAACCACATGAGCCAAGGCATAGAAAAAGGAAATCAATTAAACATAAGAATCATTGTATCTCCCCCGTAGAACTCTACGAAGGATTTAGCTACTCATGTTCAACACAAAAGTCAAAGAAATATTCAAAGAAGTATTCAAAAACATTGTTTAAACAAGAATAAACTAAAGGTAGAAACTCCTAGAATTGGATTGGGCGGATTGGAGGTCTCGTCTTCAATCTTGCGATGAATACTCGTCCTCTGCTCGTTCTTCTCTTCTTCCTAGGTGAAAAAGTAGTATTTTTGGGGTTGAAGGCGTGTAGAATGTTGTAGGAGGCGTCCCATGCACATTAGGTTAAATAGGGCTCGATATTTCCTTGTTTGGATCTGTCGGCCGAACCTGGCGGGTTGCCAGGTTCGTTGTACGGTGAAGCTGGCGAGTCGCCAGCTGCTCTCGACAATTCTGGGCGAAGGACCTGGCGAGTCGCCAGGTTGGTACTGATGCGAAGCTGGCGGTTCGCCAGCCTCGTGCTGCAATTTCGTCCTTTTTCCACTTTTCGCCATTTAAGCTCATTTTCGACCCTTTTTTTGTACACATTCTTCATAAAATGGTTAAAATACCAATAACATAAAGAAGTAGCTATAAACCATGTCTCAAAATACACAATATACGATCAAATTCAAGTAAAACTACCCTCTAAAATCATGTAAAATCCAAGTGAATCAACTCCCCCAAACTTAAACAATTGCAAGTCCTCGAGCAATGAAGAAAAATAACTAGAAGAAACTTGGATTCAAAAGAGTTTTAGACATCATCATCGTCTCAAATAATACGGAATAAAAGAGCATATCACAATACAAATTCCATCAAGTTAAGCCGTCGAATGCACTTTTACTACTAACTCGTATATCACCTTGGATTCATGCTTCACTCGAGGTGTATATATGTGTATATGCACCTCACTCAAAGTGTATAAGATATCAAGTAACACTCAAATCAATAAAAAATGCATGGTTTACCATAGGCTTGCTCAATGTCTAACCTCTCCTCTACTTCGTGTGACAATAAATCTAGAGTCCGAAAGGTCTTTTGTTTAGGTTATAATGTAGGCTCTTTGGTAAGGTGGGGCAATATTTGGCTAGAGTGACTAAATTCCCAAAAGATGAATATCCCAAGAAATCACAACAAACAACTTTTAACTTCAACCATTCGCCAAAACACTTTTCCACAATAACTAGACTTTGTCTAATTTCTTCCCAACTTCCAAAGACCTCAAATTATTCTCTATATACTATACATTTTTTTTTCTTTTCTTCTAAGTACAACCAATTTCCAACTTGATAAGCTAAACACGACCAATTTCTTTCAACAACTAAACTCTCCAAATTCTTCTTTTCATAGCTCAACAATTCTAGAGTCTAGGATTCCCAACCCCTTTGATTAGCTTGACAAAAGAAAAGGCAATAGGCTCAAACTTGGCTATCAAGGGTATTATTACATAATAAGGTTAGTGTTTAGGTAAAAATGAGGCTAACAACAATAGCCTAACATCTTCCCCTATCTTTAAGGTCACTATGTAGACTCAAGAAGACAAGGAGCAAGTTCTAGAAACACATACACCATTGATGATAAATCACACATGAAAGAATTAAAAGCTCAAGTCTCACTGGGCAAATAGCATGAATCAAGGCAAACAAGCAATTCGTTACTTATGCATCCTATTACTCAAACTCTCAAGTCAATGGTCAAGTGATAGCTCAAAGTGGAAGGTTCTTTTATCATAGACGACTAGTCTTCACCCAAATTACTACCAAATTTTCCAATTCAATTTAAATTTTTTTTTTTTCAATAAATCCCAACCAATCAAAGCAAAATTCATGGAGTTCTATCAAACTAAAACAAAATAAAGCAAAAAGTCAATTAAACGACTAAGGCAAAAATAAATCTAAAAAAAATACGTACCTCGTAAGTGTCACTATCCACCATATCACCCCCCAAACTTATTCAAAGCTGCGCAAAGAATGAGTTTGAAACGTTGGTGGAGAAGTTATACTTACCTTGCACTAGTGTGGTGGTGGATGCGGCGGGTAGTTAGAGAAAAAGTTGGTGTTCCATTGGTTCATCATGGCAGTCAGCTGGTCTAACTGCTCTCTACTCTCTCGTTGCTCCCTTTGCACTTCCTCCAAAACTCGTGCAGCGTGCATATCCCGATCATACATCGCATTCCATTGATTAGTTTGGAACTGCTGCCACTGGTCATGGTTTTGCTGATGCTGATCCCAAGTTTGGTTCCACTCTCCATGCCACTGTTGATGCTGCACCCACTGAGATTGTTGTTGATCCCACCGCTCATCCACTCGATTAGACAAGTCGGTGTAGGAGTTTTGCAACTGCTCCAGCTGGTGAGTGACAGACTCTTGAAACTCTGCATCTCGGGCATTTTGGTTCCTTCTTCTGCTTCGATTCCTTTGTTGATACCTATGAGAGGTTCCCAAAGGTTCGACCATCTCATCTTCTTCCTCCTCCGCATCCTCATGAATGGCTATATGCTGGCTCGAACTAGCTTCAACTCCCGGGTCAAGAAATGGACCTGCAAGTGGATACTGTCTCATCTTCCAAGGTAAGCATGCAGGGAAGGCCGCCACCACTCGGCGGTGTGCAGATGTATCCATCTTCCAATTAGCTTGGAAGCTCCATCCATCAACATGTGTCAAATCTGGGCTAGGCAGGGGAAAATGATCACCTCGTGAGCCTTGATAGAGATAGGCGTAACAGTTCTGATCCCTCTTGAGTACGTCCATTTGGTGAAGGACATCATAAGTCAAGTACATCTCTCCTGGAATTATATGATTTGGGTTGAGCTCGATGTTGAAGAAACTGCAGATAGCAGTGATGTGTCCCCCACAGCAGATCGTCCCTGTGTTATTCCTAGCAACTCTTTCCCAATACAAAGGGACATACTGATTGAGATGGATGAGTTTTCCACGAAGAAGGCTGTATAGTAGGAAAATCTCGGTACTGTTAATGCTTCCACTGTCGGAGCGGGCAAAGATCGAATTCGAGATCCCTCTGTGGCACAGTCGCAGCACTGGATTTCGAATGGCACTCGCCTTGGAGGTGCCAGCTGTGTAGTGCTCTTCTAATGTGATCAACTTCCAAAAAGAATCATGGTTAAAGTTTTCTTGATCTCCATCCATTGCAGTTTTAAACACAACATCGAAATCGGCTAAGGTGAGAACTCGGTTTTGATTGTCTAACCGAAATTCTACTCTATCTATCAGCTCGTGTCTGCCAACATTCCTCTTGATGACCCTTAGGGAGCTCAAAAACTCCAATGTATATCTGCGGAAGGACGGGTAAGCTCGAAATAGGAATCCATGGACTCCTTGCTCTGGTTCGCCCACTAAGCTCAACTTTACTACGTCTGCTTCTACTCCTAAGTAGTTTAGCATATGCTCCTTCAAATATCGAGTAGGCACAGTTGGCCTGCGGGATAGTCTGTCCCATGCCTGCTTCTGTTCTTGATCGAGCCCTCGAACACCATATTTGCTCGGTGCCTCGGCTTTTCCTGTGGAAGACATGTACCTATAAAAAGAATGTGTGAGTTCACCAAAGAATAAAGTATGAGGGGTGGGTTCTCGAACTCCCCCAAACTTTCATCTACTTCATGTCTCTATGTAACAAAAACAATAACTCAGTTAAAAGACACATCATGAAGTAGGCATAAACTAAATTCACATAGGAAGATAGACTCAATTCCTATAGAACTAGGGAGATAGACTCGATCCCTAAAACATCATTAACTAACAAACGAGGGAGATAGACTCAATCCCTATAACCATTAACCACAATTTAGGGAGATAGACTCGATCCCTATAGCAATTCCCAACAATTCATCACACAATATCCCCCATTATGAAACATGTCATCCTTGAACCAATTATACCTCCCAACACAATTATTCTACTGAAACCAAGTCTAGAAGCATCCAAATCTTAGTAATCAACAAGAACACCTCAATAAAACTCAATTCAACAATAATCCACCAATGCTTCAAAGAATTTCACCATAAAACAAGTTCTAGCATATCAAAAGCTCAACTTTAACACAAACCCATCAACAATAATGGAGATTAGAGTGAAGGAACGTACCTTTTGAGTTTAATATTCACAATTTCGAGCAAAAGTAAGAGTTCACTTGTCTTCTTGAATAAACACTCAAAATCAACAAATTACATGGTGGATCTCTTCTAATAAGCAAGAATAGCGAATGGGTGGAAGGAATTTGAGATTAATTGGTAGAATGTAGTAAAAGAAAGGAAGAAATTTGGTGTTGGGGGTGTTAGGGTTCGAAATTGGGGAAGAGAAGGTAAAAAAAGTAAAAAAAACGAAACTTACCTTTTAAAATTACCGCTGCACGTGTCTGGCGAGTCACCAGGTTGGGCGAGGAACGAAGCTGGCGAGGCGCCAGCTAGCTACGACAATTTTTAAAAACATACCTAGCGAGTCGCCAGGTTGGGTTTCGACGAATCTGGCGAGACGCCAGCACCTAGAGAGAGATACGACACGCCTGGCGAGTCGCTAGGTTCGTGTTACTGCGAACTTGGCGACCCGCCAGTTACCTACGGGATTTTTCGATTTTTTGATGTTTTTATTTATTTATTTTTTTTAAAAAAACTGAAATTCGAAAACTAGCTACCGATGGACTAAAAAAACAAACTAAAAGACTAAGGAAAAATGAAATAAAAACAAGGATTACCTACTAGGGGTTACCTCCCCTTAAGTGCCTTTGTTTTACGTCGTTGGCTCGACGTCTTGAAGCTTGCACTTAGGCCAATTTGAGGACGAACACTTCCCTCGCCTGATCCGGACTGTAGAATCTCTTGACATATTGTCCATTCACCTTGAACACTTTTCCATCTGCCCCTAGTAACTCCAATGTGCCATTTTGCATCACTTCTTTAACAATGTAAGGCCCCGACCATTTAGACTTCAACTTTCCGATATGGGTTCCCCCAATTAGCTTTTCTCTAATTAAATTGAACCCACAATTTAATACAAGCTTATATTGGATTACAAGTAATTCGGGTTTCCAAAATTTATTGTTATTTATTTCCCGCGCTAAGATAGAAACGTTCATTAATTAATTAGCGTCTGCTATGAACTTAATCAATTAACATATTTACTCCAAGAGTGGACTCAACAAGAAACACTTATTTATTATTCATAGCGTAATCAAACTCCAACTAGCTAGGTTCCGAATAATAAAATCCCTCGTTTCGAGCTCCTCTTGTGAACGTTATCAAATGAGACTCAAATCACGCACGATTCAATATAATAGCAATCCTAGCACCTCTAGATATTAATCTACACTACCCAATATGCCAGGATTCTTGGGTTACGAAAAACCCGCACCTATTGGCAAGTCAAAGTAGTGCATCAATCAATACCGTAAGCTCAATGCTAACGTACATTGATTAAGAAACAAATTATCAAGACATCGTCTTTCAGTAGATAGCATAAAGACTCGTCTTGCTGTTAGATCCAATTCAATACTATACCACACCAACGTCATCTTATTTCATTAAGGCTTAGAAATAATCGGACTCACATTGCAACCTTTCACGATAGGTAGCCTAGGCCCATCTAGGTTGTGAAATTCTTATTTTCTTTGTTTAGAACTGACCGTGTTACCTTACAGTGAACGACGCCCACAACCAGTCTACTAAAACAAAGACTTAGACTTTGTTACGTTTATTATACATTTAAATATGCAATAAACATCCATTAAATGTAAAACATAATAACATTACGACAAAAATAATTTGTTGCATTAATTGGAAAATAAACTATAGAGTTTTGCAGTATCCAATCACTCGAAATGTGATTTCTAGTATACAAACTCTAACAACGTCTACATCGGTGCTCCGCTTACCTGATTTTGCAAAACAATTCGTCGTTGAGACATATTCTTTAGGAATGCGTATTGCTGCAGTCCTTCTCCAAGAAGAGTAGCCTATAGCCTTCTTCAGTAAGAAACTCGACCTTGTCAACTTGCCTCCTCCACATATCATCACGAGCTATATGTTTTTCTCGAAGCGGTTCAAAAGTGGCGCCAATATCTCCGCAAATTCATCATTCGCACAGATCAACGTAGCCTCCGAGAGCTTCTTTGCCAAGCTATTCAAACACCGGACCAACACTTCTATGTGTGTAAACTCATGGGGTTTAACTTTGTGATCGAATACAAACAAGGGGCTTCAAATCGCGTCGCTAATGCATTGTCCCGCAGCGATTACCATCAGAGCAGGTTCATATGTTTGTAACTTTCTGTCAGCCGCCGACCTCTATGCTTGAGGTACTACTTCAAGAAAATAAGTCACATCCTGACTTACAACATTATCACAATCTTGCAGCTCAAAACAAGCTTCTACCACCATTTGCTATTCATGCGGGGCTAATCTACTACAACCATAGATTGAGTATAGCTGCGCCATGGGATAATTCTTCTTTTGTTCTAGCTTGGTAATAGCATTCCATTTTAATGAAGAACAATAGATTTGTTCCCAGTTAGGGAGTGACGCATAAAGGTTATGCGTCTTTATAAGTAAAACGCATATCTGTTATGCGTCTTTATTTAATGACGCATAAGGGTTATGCGTCGTCGAGTAAAAACGCACAAAAAATTAGCGTTTTGGAGTGACACACAACAATTATGCGTCTTTATTTAGTGACGCATAAGCATTATGCGTCTTTCATTAGTGACGCATAAGGGTTATGCGTCTTCTAGTCGCGATTTAAACACAGAATCGGCAGAACAGAGGCAGAAACACATTTCGAACGAGCACGCAATTGGAGTCGCGATTTTCCATCGTCTCCGACGCTAGATCCCATCTTTTCCGACGAATTTCAAACATATTTCGGTATTTGTTCTTCAATTTGGCTACATTCATCATTATTCATGTTTATTTTGCTCTACTTTGTTAGTTTTATCCAATTTATTAAAAATTAGCGCTTATAGAAAAAATGTCCCTCATTGTTGTTTTTGGAAAATGTTTGTGATGCAGAAATCATGCAAGTATGTGTGCAGGAATTTTCTTTCCGTGCCAAAAGGTGTGCATATGTATATATATGTTTTCGCGTTTCAACGCTTCGCAATTCGTTCTCATAAGCCGCTCGCCTCGTATTCGGCGTTGGATGCCTCCAAGTTCGATATTATCACAAAATTTTCATTCACGGCACGACTTACAACTAGGTATAGCAGCGTGCTCAAGTTCCTTCTCATAAAGGTCGTTCATCACATTTCACGCAAATCACAATCACATAGAATTTCATAGAGTTTCATTGTTCAACTCATAACAGTCTCAACATATAATCACTTGCATAACAACATTTGTTTCGCATTATCACATTTTGCAAATTTACATGCAAGCATAATCATCACAATTTTCACAACAATCTCCCATTCGCTTCAACTTCCAATATTTCATAATTCAAATCAATATTCAAGAGATACTTGTTACCTCATTCATCGTGGTTGAGCGGAGACGAGCTGCGGTGTTGAGTCTTCGACGATTATCCATTAATCAATTTATACAACTTTCAAATTTTATTACAACAAGAGCGAAAAGAACTGAGGCTCTGATACCAACTGTAACGACCCGCCCATTTAGGGTATAATAAATGCGGCGTTCGCTAACTAGGTAGACTTAATGCATCAAAGAATCATAGGCTAGGGTTTTATTTAAAAGAGATTTGACCAAAGCATTTAAGGTATAACTAAGTAGAGGAAGAATAATGCCTTAGCAAAGGAATCCATCAAAAGATTTATTGAAATAAAAGCTTAACCAAGTTCTTCAAAAGAATATTTCTAACTGTTCATATTCCAAAACATACCCACGAAAATAAAAGTATTTATCCCAACAAAAGATCATAAGTTTTCATAAAAAATAGCGGAAGCGACCAAGAAATAAGTGAGGCTATGTATGAGGACACGACACCTTAAGTACCAACAGATCATCTTATTATTCTCTACTCAACACCGCCGCCTGCTCGTCACCACTCAACCTGCACATAAGGAAAACACATGCAGGGCTGAGTACGATAATCATACTCAATGGGCTCATTGCCGAAAACAGTTTTATCACAAATATAGTTATTATCATGCCATTTTCAAGTGTCCGTC
>NC_062970.1:21538393-21589373 GCF_023119035.1 Salvia hispanica | reverse complement strand
ATTAAATGTAAAACATAACAACATTATGACAAAAATAATCTGTTTTATTCATTGGAAAATAAAATAAGAGTTTTACAGTATTCAATCACTCGAAACGTGATTTCTAGTATACAAACTCTAACAGCTGGCGAGTCGCCAGCTGCTCTCGGCAATTCTGGGCGAAGGACCTGGCGAGTCGCCAGGTTGGTACTGATGCGAAGCTGGCGGTTCGCCAGCCTCGTGCTGCAATTTCGTCCTTTTTCCACCTTTCTCTATTTAAGCTCATTTTCGACCCTTTTTTCTACACATTCTTCACAAAATGGTCAAAATACCAATAACATAAAGAAGTAGCTATAAACCATGTCTCAAAATACACAATATACGATCAAATTCAAGTAAAACTACCCTCTAAAATCATGTAAAATCCAAGTGAATCAACAACATTATGACAAAAATAATCTGTTTTATTCATTGGAAAATAAAATAAGAGTTTTACAGTATTCAATCACTCGAAACATGATTTCTAGTATACAAACTCTAACAAATAATATCCATTAAATGTAAAACATAACAACATTATGACAAAAATAATCTGTTTTATTCCTTGGAAAATAAAATAAGAGTTTACAGTATTCAATCACTCGTAACGTGATTTATAGTATACAAACTCTAACAGAATGATGTGTTGAGGAAGAGGAGGATAGCTAGGATGGGGGATGTGCGTTCATGGGATGAGTAATGCCGAGTCATGAAGGAGTCCTTTGTGCCTAGGTCCTATTATCACAAGCTTCGTGGGGAACTTCCAGAGCTAAGGCAAAGATCCATGAGTGTGATGGATTACTACTATGAACTTCTTGCCTTGATGAACAAGATTGGAGTGAATGAATCGGAGGAATCCACTCAAGACCGATTCATCCATGGTCTCAACATTTCGTTGAAGCATAAAGTCCAAATTGAGGCTTTAAGGAGAATCACATTGGGGGAAGTACTACGTTTTTCCAAAACTTTTGAGAGTCAAGGAAAAGAAGTGGCTCTTAGCAAGGCGAGGGTGGCCTCTAACCAAACCGGGATGGGAGGGAACAAGTGGAGTGCCCCTTCCAAGAAGATGGAGAGTCCGCCTATTACTCAAGGCAAGGCACCATACAAGGCATCGCCAAACCCGAGCCCACAAGCTACCAAAAATCCTCCTTCAACGGAAAGTAGCAAGGTGAAATGTTTCAAGTGTAAGGGCTATGGTCACTATGCACGTGAGTGCCCTAACCAAAGAGTGATGGTTATTGGGCAAGATGGTAGCGTGCATAGTGAGGATGAGGAGGATAGAGTGGAGGAAGGCAAGGAGGCGAGTGTGGAGCCGCGTATGTCATATTCTGGTGGAGAAGAAGAGGATGAGGGGTCGAAGACACTAGTGATGCTAAGGATTCTCAATGTACAACCCGACCTTGAAGAGCATAAGGAGCAAAGGTGCAACATCTTCCATATGAATTACAAGGTACGAACTAAAACTTGTTTGGTGATTATTGATGGATGTAGTTGTGCTAATGTGGTACGTGAACAAGTAGTGGCCAAGTTGGGGTTGAAAGTTGACAAACATCCCAATCCTTACAAGCTTCAATGGCTAGGGGAGTCCGGAGAGCTAAAGGTGAAGGCTCAATGCTTAGTTCTTTTGAAGAATGGTGTCTTTGAGGATGAGGTGATGTGTGATATCATTCCAATGACGGCTTGTCATATGTTGTTGGGAAGGCCTTGGGAGTTTGATAGGAGGGTGTATAAGAATGGTTTCACCAATGAATATTTCTACATGGTGAATGGTTTGAAGGTTAGGTTGAAGCCCCTCTTACCTAAGGATGTGTTTGAGGCACACCAACATCTACAAAGGGAAAGGGAAAGGGATAGAGAGAAAAGGCTTGTGAGTGAGCGTGAGCTAAAAAAGCCAAGTGAGAGAGGGGGTGGTGAGAGCAAAAATAAAGTACCTAAACAAGAAAAACCACAAGCAAGGGAGGGAAAAGGTTGCTTGTTAGCTAGGACTCCCGACCTTGGGTGGGCACTAAAATTCCGTTCAACCATTCTCCTCATGGTCCGGAACGATTTATGTTTAAATGCTAACACTAAACCTTGTCCTTTGTTGATTGAAAGTGTTTTGCAAGGTCTTAAGGATGTCTTCCCGGATGAGCTATCCGATGAGCTTCCACCATTGAGGGGCATTGAGCACCAAATTGACTTTGTGTCGGGTTCATCTCTTCCCAATCGGGCGGCGTACAAGGCCAACCCAAAGGAGACTCAAGAGCTTCAAAGGCAAGTCGAGGGACTCCTTGCCAAAGGTTTGATTCGAGAATCTCTTTCACCTTGTGTTGTACCCGTTATTTTGGTGCCTAAGAAGGATGGAACTTGGAGAATGTGTGTAGATTGTAGAGTTATCAACAAGATCACCATTAAGTATAGACACCCCATACCTAGGCTAGATGACATGCTTGAGGATCTATGTGGCTCTAATTGTTTCTTCAAAATTGATTTAGCAAGTGGGTATCACCAAATTCGCATGAAAGAAGGGGATGAATGGAAAACCGCTTTTAAAACCAAATTTGGCTTGTTTGAATGGCTTGTTATGCCTTTTAGGTTTACTAATGCTCCTTCCACTTTCATGCGTTTGATGAATCATGTGCTTCGTCCTTTCATTGGAAAATTTGTGGTGGTATACTTTGATGATATCTTGATTTATAGTAAAAGTGTGGAAGAACATGCTAGTCATCTTAAAAATGTTTTGAAGTGTTGAGAATGCATGCTTTGTATGCCAAATTATCTAAATGCACTTTTTGTGTTGATGAGGTGGTGTTTCTTGGATTTGTTGTGGGGAGGGATGGTGTGAAGGTAGATGAGGAGAAAGTGAAGGCGATTAGGGAGTGGCCTACACCCAAGAATGTGAGTGAGATTCGATCTTTCCATGGTCTAGCAAACTTCTATAGGAGGTTTGTGAGGGACTTTTCCATTAAGGCCTCTCCCCTAAATCACATTGTGAAGAAGAATGTAGAATTTGAGTGGGGAGAGGAGCAAGAAAGAGCCTTTAACACTTTGAAAAATGACCTTACCCATGCTCCTTTGTTAGCATATCTTACCATATCTTAGGAGATCTTGCCATATCCTATTTAAATTAGGATTTGAAATTAATCCTAGGCATAAAATCGCCTACTCCATATATTTTATTGGGAGGATTTATTATTTTTATTCTGCTCCGTGATATTTTATTCTACTCCATGAAATACCAAATTAATCACATGCTAATTAAATAGCATGGAATTCTAAAATCCCCTAATATTCTCTATCAAAAATCACGCCAACTCCCTCCTCCAACATTTCTCAAATCTTTAATTTATTTAATTAAATATATTGCATTTTGCACTCTATAAATAAGAGTGAAACCCTAAACCTAGAATCAAAATACACGCCTCCCCCTCTCTCTCAATTCACGCCACTTTCTCTCCCACTCTCTCTCAATTTTTCTTCTATTTTTCTCCAAGAGTTCTTCACCTTTGAGAAGAATTCAAGTTGAAGACTCAAGAACTATTGAAGAATCAAGATTCTACTTTCTTTCTACCGATCGTTTTTATCAAGAAGAGGTATTTTGATCTATCTTTTCTCATCTAACCGTTTAATCGGTGTTCTTGAACCCCCATGCATATAGATCGAGTGAAAAGGGGAACCGATTGATGAATGGGATGCATGTGTGTGTGCGCCTCGGTGTGCGTGTGTGTGTTTATGTGTGTGCGTGTGATGTGAGTGGAAGAACACTCATGCGTGATATGATTTGATGATAGATCTCGAGTTGTAGTGTGAATAAAATTGATATGATGATCATCTCTTGATTTTGAATGATAATTAAAACGAATCGATGGGAAAAAGGGAAACGTTGGGGACATGCTTGATTTTTGAGTCGATGATTGAGACTGATTTGTGATACACATAATTTAAAGGTGATAACTTGCGCTCGAAGCGTGATAGAAAAGGGAAGAGAGTGCTTGAGATCTAAGCTGTCGAGGTGGGCTTTTCTTTTAAAATAAGGAAAACGTCCTAAATCTTTATTGATGAGAATGAAATCTGTGTTATCATGCCGTGATTTGTTTTGTCGTGCCAACCCATTGTGGCTATGCCACTATTGATTAAATCGAATTCAGATCCTTGTAGAGCCGCAAACTCTACTTGGGTTAGTGTACACCAATGTTAGACCGTGTGCTGGCGTACGGGTTGGCCGGTCTAGTGACCTGGAATGCGGCCGCATTCCTTGTCATGTAGAATGAGGATATGGTAAACGTCGATGAGAAAATATGGTTGCATGAACATTGACGGATGAGGTTTTTATTAGGGCGGCGACTCTTGTGTGTGTGTGTCAACTGGCCAGGAGGGTACCTAGATCTAGCTGTGTCGTTGGGTCTGTGCCTAAAACCTCTTGTCAACAAAAATACCTCAACCCACTTCTACTGGTTAGTATAGTGGAGTAAGGGTCGATCCCACAGAGATGGATGTAGGCGAAGTGCAATTGCAAAGACATTTTGGAAGGGTTGGTTAGCTACCACGCTTTTGGGGTTGAGTTCTACCTAGGCGTAAAATTAAAATGAGACTCTACCTATACTGACCAGTAGGTAACTAAATGCTTAATGCTACTGGATGTGTACTTGAATGTGAAAGTTGGACACCTAGTTATGCATATGAGAAGCTACTAGACAAAACTTACTAAAAATGGCTAGACAAAAGGTAAAGGGAATCAAAGGACATGTTGGCAGACTGGCTGCTTGGTTTGCAGAAAAGTTAAAAAAAGTGCAAGTACAAAAGCAAAAAGTAACAAAACAACACAAGTGGTCCCATTCTTGATTGTGACAATTTCTTTTTCAACAAGCTAAAATAACAAGATCTAACAAACTCCATTGATGAATGCTCAAGCTCAAAAATTCGTAAATGCAATATTTAACTTGAAATCAAGAACAAAAGCAAGAAAACCTGAGGTTTACACATACTGGTCAACAGGACAGAGTGACAGAAACAAACAGAAACGAATGCCATTCATTTTTGTAAAACTTAAACCGATTAAAACTTGTAAACACTTGAGGAAAGACTAGATCTAACTAAGCTAGGCAGGAATAACACAAGACATAAGCTAAGACAAATGAAACACGAAATAAATCCAACAAGAACTCCATAGCATAAAACGATAATCAAGATACAAAATGTAAACTAAAACAAAACATGATTAAACTACAAATTAAGCTTTGAAATTTAAGAACTAAAACAAGTAGCTAAGAAATCTTAAAAACAAAGCAAGTAAGAGATTGTTTGGCTGCTCGGAAACTGAAAATGGAAGAACTTCTGGAACTATGGCGGCTGGAATGATTCACGCATGATGACTCCCCGCCGGCTGGTGGCCGGAATCTTCATGGCAGGCTGCTGGATTTAGAGAGTGGAACTAAGAGCCAATGGAGCTATTCTCCCCAAAAAATGAGTTGTAAGTGATGTAAAAAAAAATGATAAAGTGATGATAAAGTTATCTCTCCTTATGTTCAGCTCCTATTTATAGGGTGGCTTGCCCTAATTTCTAGGGCTGCCTCTTCATGCGAAATGACAATTTTGCCCCTCTTTAGTAGTTGATTGTTCGAAGCAAGTCCTTCCTTCTCGTATCCAGTTCTGTAGCATGCATCCTGGCAAGTTTGCACCTTTTCTGCTCATACTGGCAGTTGCACACTTTTTTAATGCTTTTTCACGCCAATTCCTTGTGATCCTCTCCTCCTGATTTAGTACCTCAACCTGCACACTTTAGCAACTATTTTGCACATATTATCCATTAAAGCACGTTATACTGACCAGTAACCAAGCCTTAGAACGAGACTCATCAACCGTGATTTTGCAGATATAAAACCCGGATGGACACCTGGAACTGGCATGATAACTAATATTTTTGATAAAATTGTTTTCGGCATAAGTCCACTGAGTATCTTTATAGGTACTTAGCCCTGCATGTGTTTTGGCCCATTTTTAAGGTCAAAGTTGCATTATTTGTATATTTTGTTTATTTTTGTATTTTGACATGTTTTGCGAGAAATGTGTATATTTGAGCCTAAAAAGGGTGTCAAAACACGAAACTAGGAAATCTGGAGCTTCTCCGGCGACCGCCGCAACACTTCCCGTGACCGCCGGTGCTTAGCGAAGACAAAGACATGCCCGGCCCGCCACAAAAATATGGTGTGCGACAGCTGTCTTCAAACTCCATTTTCTGGCAATCCTACACTCCACTTTCTTCATCTTGAAAAGAGCTTTAAGATGGTACAAGAATCACCTCAATCAGAGTTATGTGGAAAGAGTTATGGCCGTTCTACCAAAGTCGCGCAAAGTTGCGGGCTGCAGTCTAGGCGGAAATTTGAAGAAGGAAAGAATATATTACCTTGTGAAGCCAAATCTTTTCCTTCTACTATGGGGAACGAAAATTACATCTTTCCTAATGCTTGGAGGAAACTTATTACCAAATTTAAATCCTTCTCAAGCTTATATATACCCCATAACCTCATTCATAGAATTCAACCCTTCCTTAGCCCCCGAAAGGGGAGCTTTCATAGCTCCTCCTGCAACCCTAATTCTTCATCATCTTTTTGCCAATTACTTCCATAGCATATATTTGATAGTTCTTCATTGTGCAAGGGGTTGGAGAAAGAAGCAAGAACATCAAGAACGATAAGGATTCAACCTACGGGTTTTAATTGCCTTAGTTCTATGTTCCAATTGTTTTCACTCCAATCTATGTGTTTAGCTTATTCAATTATGTCTAACTAAATTCATAGGATTCTTTGGATGTGTTAGTAACTTTTATTGGTTTATACAATTCATTTTTCTATTTAATATCCGTTTTGTTTTTACTTTGTTTCTTCCCTAAGTAGTTTTTATGCTGCATGAATGAGTTACACAATCTTGTATGATTTAATATAGCTTGCTTCATAACTGTGACAGAGTTCTAGTGAGTTAGATTCACTTAGTAGACGCTACAGTTAGCTTCCCTTAAAACGGCACTGTTAATTGAAAGTGATGACTTTTCAAGGGTCTTAGGAGCTTTTTGGAGTTACGTGTTAGGATTGACATCCCTACTATTGTAATCAACATTTGCATCACATGAGCATAAGCTAGGTGACTCGTCCTTTAAAAGTATAAACTGTGCTAGGGTATTGTAGTTGGAATTTGTATAACCATAATTGTGAACACACATCCATGGAATTCTCTTATCGCTCATATTTTATCGTTGTGATTTAATTGCATTTAGTTGTTTGATTGCTTTTAATTGTTTTCAGTTTCCAAAGTTTTCATAATTCTCTTGTTTCTCTAGATAGTATTTGACGCTTAATACATAATAGCCAGTTGCAATTATATTCCCCGTGTTCGATATCCCGGTACTGACCTTTAGCTATACTAGATCTACCTTGTATACTTGCAGGTATTTTTAGTGCTAATAAAAAGTGCATCAAGTTTTTGTCGCCGTTGCCGGGGAATATTCTTGCTTTAAGCTGGTATTGTAGAAAGGTTGATTATACTAATTTAGAGTGTATTATTATTTAATTTTCTTTTTCTTTTGTTTTTTTAGGTATTTGAGGAGAAGCAAGGAGCGCAACGATGGATGCGTTTCAATATTGGAGTCAGCAGACATAGGCATACACTACCAATGAAGAATCCGAGCAAAAGTGCCGTGGACTTGAATTCATATTACGAGAACTTGAAAGACATGGAGAGGAGAGTCAACAACTAAAAATTAGAATGGGAAACACGATGAAGTCCATGGAAAAGAAATGCAAAGAGATCAACGAAGGTCTTGAAAACATTAGCAAGAAGATGACTGAGGCGATACTTCCATGTTTTGAAGATAACATCTTCACAGCGGTCCGTCGGGAACTTCACAGCCAGCCGAGTCCGATTCGGACACAGTTGCAGAGCAGCCGCCAGCGGCCGCTACATCACTTTGCAGTGGTCCGACGCCTGAAAGTCAGTCCCCAGAGTCGCAAGTTTCTAACGCTTGAGGCACTCTTTATTAGCACTAAATAAACCTGCAAGTATACAGAGTATATATAGTATAGCTAAAGGGTAGTACCGGATATCGAACACGGGGAAGACGAACACAAAGTGTCTATCTTCTACTAAGACTCAAATACTATCTGGAAAAACAATTGGGTTTTGAAAACTTTCTAAAAATTAAAAACAATAGAATGCATAGATCAACTAAAAGCAGATAAATCAAGAGGAAGACAATAGAGATAAGAGAATCCCAGGGATGTGCGTTCACAGTTATGGTTATAAAAATTTCCAACTACAATACCCTAGCACAGTTTATACTTTGAAAGGACGAGTCACCTGCTTATGCTCATGCGATACAAATATTGATTACAAGATTAGGGTTGTCAATCCTAACACGTAACTCCAAAAAGCTCCTAAGACCCTTGAAAAGTCCTCACTCTCAATTAACAAGTGCCGTTTTAAGGGAAGCTAACTGTAGTGTCTACTAAGTGAATCTAACTCGCTACAACTCTATCACAGTTATGAAGCAAGTTATATTAAATCATACACGATTGTGTCACTCAATCATGCAGCATCAAAACTACTTAGGGAAGAAACAAAGTAAAAACAAAACGGATATTAGATAGAAAAAGGAATTTGTATAACCAAAGTCGTTACTAACACATCCCTAGAGTCCTATGAGTTTAGTTACACATAATTGAATAAGCTAAAAACATAGATTGAAGGGAAGACAATTTGAATATAAAACTAAAGCAAATAAAACCCGAGGGTTAAATCCTTATCGTTCTTGATGTTCTTGAAATCCTTCTCCAACTCCTTGCACCAATGAAGTACTCTAGGTCTTGATCTCTATGAAATATTTTGCAAGTAGAAGTTCTCTCTTTTTGATGAAGCTTGAGGCCTTATTTATAGGGAAAAACCAATCCTTGTTGTGAAAGGAAAAAATCTCCGAAATATGGTAAATCTGGGTGCAAATCTAGGGCTTCTCGGATTCGCCGCCTTTCTCCGGCCGGCCACCGCACCTTGGCCGGCGGTCGCCGCGTTGGAGTCCAGAGAGTCTGTTCCCTCGGCGGCGGACCGCCGCTCATCTTCCGGCGGTCGCCGGACGAGACTTCTCTTCCAAGCACATTTTTCCGACGTGGACCGCTGAATTGATCTGCCCGGCGGGCGCCGGCGGGCGCCGCACACATCCGCGGCGGTCGCCGGTCGCCGTCTGACTCCAGATTCCCAAACTTGGCGTTTTGGCTCCCTTTTTCGGCTCATTTATGCATATTTCTCACAAAACACGTCAAAATACCAAAATAGACAAAATATGCAAATAATGGACGTGTAGAGTGACTTTGACATAAAAAACGGACCAAATAATGGCTTTAAAACAGTGCAAAATCCGAGCGTGTCAACTCCCCCAAACTTACATTTTTGTTTGTCCTCGAACGAAACAATAAAGATACAAGAATAGACGCACGGAATGCACAAGGACTAGATGTCATAATTGCCTCAAAAGATGGAAGAACAGTTTAAACATGTATTAACGCAATTAAATCAAGCAAGGCTTATTAGTGCACTTTCATTACTAACTCGTGGAACACCTTGAATTCAAGCCCTCGCACGTGGCAAATTTAAGATGGGAAGTGTTCTCTCACTCTCAAAGTGTATAAGGATAATGTGTACACAAGCACTCAAATCATACATCATGCAAAGTTTATCATAGGCTCGCTCAAAGTCTACTCCCTCCTCTACTAAATGTGATTAAGCTTCAAAAGTCCGAAAGGTCTTTATCTTTGGTTATAATGTAGGCTCTTTGGTAGGTGAGGAATATTTGGCTAAAAAGTGACTAAAAATAAAAATATCTCAAGTAGAGTAAAGATAACTCCACTTTTCTAAACCCAAGGCACTTTTAACACTTCATTTATCTCCTTCAACTCACTTTCCAATCCTTTGATTTTCTTTCTATATATTTTTTTTCAACCTTTCACATTTTTTTTTCTTTTTCTTTTTTATTCTTACACATCCTTTTTTTTTTCTAAGACCAAGCACATGTTTGCATTCTTTCTCAATTTCACAACTTGTACTTTCTTTACATTAAGCACACTACTTTTATACTTTCCCCTTATCTCTCCAATTCCTTTACAAATAAGATAGCAAAAACTAACTAACCCAAGGAATTGTCCCCATTATTTTGGCTTCCAAAGAAAAGGCTTAAAGGCTTAAACTTGGCTCCAAAGGGAAAAATTTTGAATTTTTGAGAGGGTCAAAATTTTGGATAAAAGTAGGCTAAGAAAAGATGGTCAATCATCCTCCTAAATCAACTTAAACACTATGTAAACTTAGGCAAGACTAGGAGCAAGTTCTAGAAACAAATACATGAATGCAGATAAATCACACAAGAATGAAATAATAGGCTCAAATCCTCACAAGGTATAAGCATGATTCAAGGCGAACAAGCAATTCACTAGTTATGCACCTTTTCACCAAACCATCAAATCAAAACGTTAATCCACACTTAAACATAGATGGAATGTAATATCATCGGCAACTCAATCTAAAGTGTGTCCCTAAGCATGCGTGTTTCTAAGTTCTTCATGTTAAGTTCACGACATGGATTCAAGAAAACGTTTTTTTGAGCACAAAATTCACCTACGAGGTTATTGAAAACAAAAGCAAAAACTAAACTCACGGTCCACCCAAACTTATTTACAACAAAGTGTAAAATAAGTTTGCAGAGTTGGTAGGGACTTGAGTGAACTACTGAAAAAAAACGTACCTTGAAAATTCTCGCGTTGAGGCTTGACCGGGCTAAAGTTGAGAAACTTTAGAAAAATCGCACTGGAGAAATACACCCAGGCGGCGGCCCGCCGCAGCATGTCCGGCGGTCGCCGCGTGTCAACAGAATGTTCCAGCGAGCAGGTGGCGGACCGCAGCACATGCGACAGTCGCTACGGAGAGGTCAGAGCCTGCAAAAAAAATTTCAATGCACAAAATTAATCTAAAGCAAAAAATACTTAACTTAAAGCAAAAATTGTCAAAAACAAGGTTGGGTTGCCTCCCAACAAGTGCTTATTTTTCGTCTTTAGCTTGACGTTCTTTGAAGCTCATGAGTTATCCCCCATCATGAGGATTCCTTTGGAATGCCTTCGTACCAACAATTTTAGTCTCTGCCACCGCTAATGGAACCAACTTGTTGAAAACTTTCTTCCACCATTTGAATTTTCCATTCGAGGTTTTGATTACGTAGATTTTGGGGTCATCTTGAGGTGGAGTCTTCTTCCTCTTTTTTCTCTTGGGCTTTTCCTGCAAGGTAGGCTTAGTAGGATTATACTCGCCCTTTTTAGGAGCTTGAGGTAAAGTGTTAACAATGAAAATAGTAGGGTTAGAAAGATCTTCCCCTCCAAATGGATCATAAGGCTTAGACAAATCGGTCACCATGACCTCCCTGCAATCATGCTCCATCTTAGCTTGTTTCGCCTCTTCATACTTAAGCATCATGCTTTCTATGTTGTAGGTCGACTTTCCTCTATGATCACTTATTGTGATTTCTCCTTTACCTACATCAATAAGAGCTTTGCATGTGGCTAGAAAATTTCTGCCTAAAATTAGAGGAACTTGTGTATCAACTTTCATGTCTAAAACAAAGAAATCGGCAGGGAATATGAAGTAATCAACCTTTACTAACACATCCTCAATTACCCTTACCGCATTTACCGCAGTGTTATCGGCCATCCTTAAGCAGGTATCTGTGGATTTGAGCGGCTCGATGTTGAGCTTCTCGTAGTACTCCAATGGCATTATGTTGACGCTAGCTCCAAGATCACAAAGAGCCTTGTCTACCTTGCCATTCCCAATGGAACAACGAATGATGAATTGGCCAGGGTCCCTCTGCTTGACAGTCCTTTGCTTTTGGATGATATCACTACAGTGAAGAGGTAGCTTTAGATCAGATTTCTGGAGCTTTTGCTTTTTCATCACCGCCTCTCTCAAGAGCTTGGCATACCTAGGTATTTCCTGCAATGCATCAACAAGAGGGAGGTTAGTATGACATTTACAGAACATATTTAAAAATTGTTGGAATTGCTCTTCAAGCTTGAACGGCTTCCTCGGCTGGAAGGGGAGTACAATCCCATTATGCCGCACGAGTTCTATCTTGGCGGGTGCCTCTGCCTCTTCAGTGGCGGGCCGCTGCGGGGTTTGCGGCGGTCCGCCAGACGTCGGGCAGGATCCAAACTGTGCCCCAGTTGCGGCCCGCTGCAACGTATGCGGAGGTCCGCTGGGTGTCGGACAGTCCCCAAAACTCCTTCCGGAGATGCTGGCTTCATCCTTATTGATACCGACAACCTTGGCAACAGCCTTGCCTTTATCCTCCACTGCCTTCTTTTGGAATTGATCCATTTGCAACTTAATGATGGACATAGTGGAGACAACAGTGTTTAACCCAGATTCAAGCTTGGTTAGTCTTTCCTCTACAACTCCCATCTTGGTCTCGTTGTTCTTTCTATCCTCTAACATTAGCTCCAAGATCTTTTGGATGCCAGCCTCATATTTGTCTTCCTTGGTAGGTGGCTCCATTCCTTTCTCTTTGCCTAGATTGAACCCTGCATGAGATTGGACAAAGTTATGATTATTAGCATGAGATACATGTGGATGTGGGTGATTTCCATTATAATTATTAAAATTACCGCCCCCCTGATTAGGGCGATAATTATTATTATAAAGCCTGTTGGGATCACCCCCATTTTGGACATATTTGACATCTTTGATGGCATTCCCTTCTTTGCCTGGAGCTTCCAATTTTTCTAGTCTTGCTCTGATGAATGCCAATTCTTGGGATGTCTCATTCCCACATGGTTTCTTCACTGCATCTAGCCTTTCAGCTTTGTGTTTTTCCTTGGACCAACCTCGACTATTTGTAGCTAATTCCTCTATCACCTCCATAGCAACAACTCCTCCTTTCCTCAAGAATCCCCCATTCGCCCCTGAATCCAACAAACTAGAGATTTTTTCGTTAAACCCATTATAAAGGATTCCTACCTGATGATCTATTCCAAAACCATGGTTTGGGAATTTGCGGAGAAGGGCTTTGAAACGTGCGAGAGCTTCATATAGAGGCTCATCGGATCCTTGTATGAATTGAAAGATCTCACACTTAAGCTTTAGGATGGTGCCAGGCGGGTAGTACTTGTCGAGGAAGAGTACCACTAGATCCTTCCAATTTTTGGTTTTATCTGCAGGCAGACAATCATACCATTCTTTAGCAGCATCAGTTAAGGAAAAGGGAAAAAGCCTTACCCTCACAATATCATCATCAACACCATTGATCTTGATTGTATTAGCTATTTCCACGAACTTGGTGAGATGTCGATTTGTGTCCTCGGTGTCTCTTCCTGCGAAGGCATTTTGTTCAACCCTATTGATTAAGGGTATCCCCAACTTGAAGTTGTTGGCCTCTATCTGCGGACCTGCAGGAATATCCACAATGTTACCATGACTAAACATATTCAAGACTGGAACTACCACTTGCTTGTTTTTCTTTTTCAGCTTTTGCCCGAGATCTCTCTTCTCGCATCTTTTCCACCTCCTTTCGGAGGGCGACGATAAGATCGTGGTTGGTAGGCTCCGCCATCTTATTATCTCCACACGATACGCAGATCTGCACAACCTGCAGAAACTAAAAAAAGAAGAAAAATAAAAATAAAAATAAGAACGAAAATAAAAATAAAAATAAAAATAAAAATAAAAATAAAAATAAGAACGAAAATAAAAATAAAATATAAAATGAAAGCAGTAAAATCCAAAGTAGTAAAATTATCCGTTTGAAGATATCACTCCAAAGTGAATTGTCTTCCCCGGCAACGGCGCCAAAAACTTGATGCACTTTTTATTAGCACTAAATAAACCTGCAAGTATACAGAGTATATATAGTATAGCTAAAGGTTAGTACCGGATGTCAAACACGGGGAAGACGAACACAAAGTGTCTATCTTCTACTAACACTCAAATACTATCTGGAAAAACAATTGGGTTTTGAAAACTTTTTAAAAACTAAAAACAATAGAAAACATAGATCAACAAAAAGCAGATAAATCAAGAGGAAGACAATAGAGATAAGGGAATCCCAGGGATGTGTGTTCACAGTTATGGTTATACAAAATTCCAACTACAATACCCTAGCACAGTTTATAATTTGAAAGGACGAGTCACCCGCTTATGCTCATGCGATACAAATGTTGATTACAAGATTAGGGTTGTCAATCCTAACACGTAACTCCAAAAAGCTCCTAAGACCCTTGAAAAGTCCTCACTCTCAATTAACAGTGCCATTTTAAGGGAAGCTAACTGTAGTGTCTACTAAGTGAATCTAACTCGCTACAACTCTGTCACAGTTATGAAGCAAGTTATATTAAATCATACACGATTATGTCACTCAATCATGCAGCATCAAAACTACTTAGGGAAGAAACAAAGTAAAAACAAAATGGATATTAGATAGAAAAAGGAATTTGTATAACCAAAATCGTTACTAACACATCCCTAGAATCCTATGAGTTTAGTTACACATAATTGAATAAGCTAAAAACATAGTGAAGGGAAGACAATTTGAACATAAAACTAAAGCAAATAAACCCGTGGGTTGAATCCTTGTCGTTCTTGACGTTCTTGAAATCCTTCTCCAACTCCTTTCACCAATGAAGTACTCTAGGTCTTGATCTCTATGAAATATTTTGCAAGTAGAAGTTCTCTCTTTTTGATGAAGCTTGAATCCTTATTTATAGGGAAAAACCAATCCTTGTTGTGAAAGGAAAAAATCTCCGAAATATGGTAAATCTGGGCGCAAATCTAGGGCTTCTCGGATTCGCCGCCTTTCTCCGGCGGGCCACCGCACCTTGGCCGGCGGTCGCCGCGTTGGAGTCCGGAGAGTCTGTTCCCTCGGCGGCGGACCGCCGCTCATCTTCCGGCGGTCGCCGGACGAGACTTCTCTTCCAAGCACATTTTTCCGACGTGGACCGCTGAATTGATCTGCCCGGCGGGCGCCGGCGGGCGCCGCACACATCCGCGGCGGTCGGCGGTCGCCGTTTGACTCCAGATTCCCAAACTTGGCGTTTTGGCTCCCTTTTTCGGCTCATTTATGCACATTTCTCACAAAACACGTCAAGATACCAGAATAGACAAAATAATGGACGTGTAGAGTGACTTTGACATAAACAAACGGACCAAATAATGGCCTTAAAACAGTGCAAAATCCGAGCGTATCAACGCTGACACTATAACCGTGCCTTCCCATGAAGATGAAGAAGAAGAGGCGAACAAAACTTTGGTTAATTCTTTCAAACCCTCTCTCTCTATAATGTTAATTCCTTTTATTGCTGACAAATCTGATTTTGGTGAAGATTCACAATTAAGTCATGCATGGAGGAAAAGTTGGAGCAAAACCAAAAAATCCAAGTTCAAGCTAAGAAGTTGTCCAAAATATCTGAGGTACAATTTGTGTGGGTTCAATATTATGTGTCCATTTTCAAATTCTGTGTTTGCAAAATCTTCTGCTGCAACACTTGATAAGCTCCGTAGAGTGTGGGTGAGGTATAAGGTTTCATGTTAATTGCTTTCTAGTTTTTTTAATTTTCTAGTTTAGTTTGTTTTTCTTCCGTAGAGCTGAAGTTTTCCTCCGTGGAACTAAAGCTAGTAGTTTAAAAAAAATATATATTTACGTTTTTTTTAAAAAGTTTATTTTTCGTTTTTTTTTTAAAAAAAATCTGGAGCAGGGTTGGCGGTTGCCGCGTTAGTTGCGGCGGCCTGCCGAAAGAAGAACAGCAAGGACATACATTGAGAATTTGTAGGTACAAAGGCATCCCAAAGGAATTCCCACGATAGGGGATAACATGAGCTTCAAAGAACGTCAAGCTAAAGACGAAAAATAAGCGCTTGTTGGGAGACAACCCAACCATTTATTTCTAGTTTTTGAATACCTTTTTGGTTTTTGTTTAATTTTCTACTTTGAATTTTTTTTTTCCCAGGTTCTGACCATTCTGTGGCGACCGCCGCATGTGTTGCTGCGGCCCGCCACCTGCTCGCTGGAACAATCTGATGATGTGCGGCGACTGCGGAACCGGCCGAGGCGGTCCGCCACCTGAGCATAGTCTCCAGCGCGATTTTTCAAATTTTTACCCCTTCTAACCTCTACACAAAACTTTTCAAGGTATGTTTTCTTTTTGGTCATTCACTCACGTCCCGACCGACTGTACAAACTTATTTTATTAAACTTTGTTGTAAATAAGTTTGGGCGGATGAAGTGGTGGACCGTGAGTTTAGGTTTTTGTTTTAGGTTTTAAGTTTGTTTTTTATGTTGTTTTTCAAAAATCTCGTAGCTGAATTTTATATTCTAAAATGTTTTCTTGAATCCATGTCATGAACTTAACATGAAGAACTTAGAAACACGCATGCTTAAGGACACACTTTAGACTGAGTTGCCAATGATAATACATTCCATCTATGCTTAAGTGTGGCTTAACGTCTTGATTTAATGGTTTGGTGAAAAGATGCATAATTAGTGAATTGTTTGTTCGTCTTGAATCATGCTTTATACCTTGTGAGGATTTGAGCCTAAATTTCATTCTTGTGTGATTTATCTGCATTCATGTATTTGTTTCTAGAATTTGCTCCTAGTCTTGCCTAAGTTTTCATAGTGTTTAAGTTGATTTAGGAGGATGATTGACCATCTTTTCTTAGCCTACTTTTATCCAAAAGTTTTGACCTTCTCAAATTTTAAATTTTTTCCCTTTGGAGCCAATTTTGAGCCTTTAAGCCTATTCTTCGGAAGCCAACATAATGGGAACAATTCCTTGGGTTAGTTAGTTTTTGCTATCTTATTTTGTAAAGGAATTGGAGAGATAAGGAAGAAAGTACAAAAAGTAGTGTGCTTGAATGTAAAGAAAGTGCAAGTTGTGAAATAGTGAAAATTCTAAATATGTGCTTGATTCTAGTAAGGATGCGTATGGAAAAAAAAAAGAAAGAGAAAAAGTGTGAAAGGTTGTGAGAAGAAAGAAAAATCAAAGGAATTTGGGAAGTGAGAAGAAAAATAGACAAAGTCTAAGTTTACTGAGATTTGAATTGATGGTTGGGTGCTAAGTTTGATGTGGTAGAAATTGATCACTTTTGCTATTATTGGGTTTAGTCACTTTTTAGCCAAATATTCCTCACCTACCAAAGAGCCTACATTACAACCAAAGATAAAGACCTTTCGGACTTTTGATGCTTAATCACATCGAGTAGATGAGAGATTAGACTTTGAGAAAGCCTATGGTAAACTTTGCATGATGCATGATTTGAGTGCTTATATACACATTACCTTTATACACTTTGAGAGTGAGAGAACACTTCCCATCTTTGGAAGTATGCCACATGTGAGTGCATGAATTCAAGGTGTTTCGCGAGTTAGTAATGAAAGTGCACTAATAAGCCTTGCTTGATTTGATTGCATTAATACATGATTAATCTATTCTTTCATCCTTTGAGGCAATTATTGATGGGGTTTGGTGCCCCTTGCACAGCGGAAGACTTGTACAAAACAAATAAATCAGATACGGATCTATTTGACCGATTATGCGATTAATCAATTCACATGTTAAACAGATAATTGCATGCTAGAACGCAAATAATTAATGCTCATAGAAAGTAAATCCTAAACATGAATACTACGGTTTAAAGTTACCGATTTGATTCTCCAAAGAATCGACGATTGCTTGCGCCTTCTCCACGTGATGATCTTCAATACTAGACCACGGATCTTCTCTCTGGTTCCCGAACTGTATCTCGATATTAGGGTGGGCTGATCTTATCAAAATACTAGGACTTAAATAAAGAAGACAGAAGAAATCCTTTTGGGAATAGGAGAAGAATTCGAAATTCTCCACAGCTGGAGATTTTCGAAAATTTCGAAAATTACAAGAAGTAAAATTGTGATTATTCTGTCTCCTTTATTCTCCTATTTATATTAAGTTCCTTTTGGGCCCAGACAGGGATCTATAGAAGGTTTTGGATATGGGCTAGCCCAATTAGCTTTTTACTAATTAAATTGAACCCACAATTTAATACAAGCTTATATTGGAATATTACGAGCAGCCACTACAGAAGTAATATTGAACTCTCCCCATCCAAATCCGAAATTACAAGTAATCCGGGTTTCCATTATTTATATTATTTATTTCCCGCGCTTAAGATATAAATGTCCATTAATTAATTAATGTCTGCTATGGACTTAATTAATTAACATCTTATTAATTCCAAGAGTGGACTTAGCAAGAAACACTTATTTATTATTCATAGAGTAATAAAACTCCAACTGGCCAGTTTTCCGAATAATAAAACCTTGTTCAAGCTCCTCTTGAGGACATTATCAAACGAGACTCACCTCGCGCACGATTCAACATAATAGCAATCCTAGCACCGCTAGATATTAATCACCACTACCCAATATATCGGGATTATTGGGTTGCGAAAAACCCGCACCATTTGATAAGTCAAAGTAGTGCATAATCAATACCGTATGCTCAATGCTAACGTATGTATATTAAGAAATAGTATTTTATCAAGACCTAGTCTTTCAGTAGATAGCATAAAGACACGTCTTGTTGTTAGATCCATTCAGTGCTATACCACACCAACGTCATCTTATTTCAGTAAGGCTTAGAAATAATCGGACTGACATTGCAACCTTTCACGATAGGTAGTCTAAGCCTATCTGGGTTGTGAAATTCTTCTTTTTCTTTTGCAAAGCATTGCATAGAACCGACTGTGTTACCTTAAAGTGGACGACGCCCACAACCGGTCTACTAAGCAAAAGACTTAGACTTTGTTTGCTTCTTATACATTCAAATGTTTATAAAACATCTTCTAAATGCACAAGCAAACACAATGTAATAATATACTGATTCTATTCGTGCGAAACTGCTCGAATAATACTGAATCGGGTTAAAAGTGGATTATAGAGTTTTACGTATACAAGCAAGATTCTATTAGAGCGCAACTTGCTCGAAACATGCTTTTCAGTATACCAAACCTAACAATTATGACGTCTAGTCCTTGTGCATTCCGTGCGTCTATTTTATGTTTCTTTCTTGTTTTGTTCGAGGACAAACAAAAATGTAAGTTTGGGGGAGTTGATACGCTCGGATCTTGCACGATTTTAAGGCCATTATTTGGCCTGTTTTTAAGGTCAAAGTTGCATTACATATCCATTATTTGCATATTTTGTCTGTTTTGGTATTTTGACATGTTTTGTAAGAAATGTTCATATTTGAGCCTAAAAAGGGAGTCAAAACGCGAAAGTAGGAAATCTGGAGCTTCTCCGGCGACCGCCGCAACACATCCGGCGACCGCCTGCGCTTAGCGAAGACAAAGACACGCCCGGCGACCGCCACGAGGAGTTAGAAACTTCTGGACTGCGCGCGGCGACCGCATGCCAAGGTGCGGCGGCCCGCCATAAAAACTCGGCGCGCGACATCTGTCTTCAAATTCAATTTTCCGGTGATCCTACACACCACTTTCTTCGTCTTGAAAAGAGCTTTAAGATGGTTCAAGAATCACCTCAATCAGAGTTCTGTGGAGAGAGTTATGACCGTTCTACCAAAGTCGCGCAAAGCTGCGGGCTGCAGTCTAAGCGGAAATATGAAGAAGGAAAGAAGATATTACCTTGTGAAGCCAAATCTTTTCCTTCTACTATTGGGAACGAAAATTACATCTTTCCTAATGCTTGGGGGAAACTTATTACCAAATTTAAATCCTTCTCAAGCTTATATATACCCCATCACCTCATTCATAGAATCCAACCCTTCCTTAGCCCCCAAAAGGGGAGCTTCATAGCTCCTCCTGCAATCCTAATTCTTCATCATCTTTTTACCAATTACTTCCATAGCATAAATTTGAGAGTTCTTCATTGTGCAAGGGGTTGGAGAAAGAAGCAAGAACATCAAGAACGACAAGGATTCAACCTACGAGTTTTATTTTCTTTAGTTTTATGTTCCAATTGTTTTCACTTCAATCTATGTTTTTAGCTTATTCAATTATGTCTAACTAAATTCATAGGATTCTTTGGATGTGTTAGTAACTTTATTGGTTTATACAATTCATTTTTCTATTTAATATCCATTTTGTTTCTACTTTGTTTCTTCCCTAAGTAGTTTTGATGCTGCATGATTCTCATCATTGTGGTAGCTTGGAGCGCAGAGATTATGGCGGTTCGCCGGTTCCCCGAGATTCCGTGATATACGGTGGGTTCCTTTCCTGGAGCTTGTAGGGATTTTTGTCTCTCTTTACAACGAATCGTTGCAAAATTCGCGGACAACCAATCCATTTCTAGGGTTACATCGATATCTCCCATCGCCATAACTTGCAGGTCGTGAGCGACTAATTTAAGATCTCCTAATAGAATTTCTACATTCGAGCATGTTCGAGAGATTTCTGTTGTTCCACCCACTGGTGATGACATTATCACCCTATGTTCAGATTTTCTAACAGGCAAGTTTAAAGTGTGCACACATATTTCAGATATTAATGAATGCGATGCGCCCGTGTCAAACAACTTAACAATAAGGGTGTCGAGGATTTTGCCCATACCTGTCAGGTTTCTTTTCTCGCGTTCATCTTGCTCAATCTTCGGTTCTTTAGTTCCAACACGTACGCTCTAGCTTGAGGATGAAGTCTTGGGCGGTGAGGTTGTTGCAGTTGCAACGGCGGGTCGCGATTTCCCCATGATTCATTATGCGGTGCCCTTGACTGCTGACGGGATCCCTGATTGTTCTGCCTCGATCCCGATCCTACCTTCTTACTCGGACACTCCCCAGAGAAGTGACCGTTCCTTCCGCAGGTGTAGCACTTGATAATGTTCTGATGTCGGCATTCTCCGAAATGGTACTTAGTGCACACATTGCACTGTAGCGCCCTGGGTCGGTAGTCTCCTCTCTGGCTAGATGTATGTTGCCCTCCTCCGTGTTGGGACCGATGCTGATTCAGTTGGTACCATTTTCCATCGTATGATGTCCTTGAATCATTCCACTTCCTTTTCTCTCGGGTGTGGTGTGATGGTGGTAAAGACGATGTAGTGTTCTCCTTAGCTCTCTCCTTAGGCATCACTGCCTCAATATCTAGTGCGAGTGCTAATGCTTCGGCGTAGGGGAGTTTCCCTCGACTAGCCAATGACATTCTTATCTCGTGCCTTAGTCCCTCATGGAACTTTTCAGACAGCTTCTTGTCAGTATCGACCTGATCAAGTGCGTATCGGGTCATGCTATTGAGCGCTCGGTCGTACTCGGTCACAGTCATGTGTCCTTGGGTCAGATTGTAGAACTCGGATGCCTTTGCCTTTCGGTAGCTCTTTGGCACATACTTGTTGTACATTTCTATCTTTAAACCTTCCCATGTCATCGCCTCTGCTTGGTCTCGTGGCATGGTCTTCATTCTGGTCACACAACTCATTCGTTCTCTATCATTGCATCCCAAAATTGCGAAGATGCGCTCTAGCGCGCAGATCCAAGATTCGGCCTTGGTCGGTTCTCCCAGTCCATCAAACATAGGTGGTTTCTGCTCTAAGAACAACTTCACTATTTCCCGATAGGTAATAGTGACACAGCCTATAGGTAGTTTTGCAAGTCTTGTAAAACATGTTGTCAATCTATCACCTTTTCAAGGATGAATATCCAAATGAACCAATACAATACTACATTGTAGTTAAAGGGATTATGTTCAAGTTGATCTAAGACTGAGTCTTGCGACACTCTTAGACCCATGAACTTGTTATGTTCCTAAGAACGCTCCCACTACGACCTGGTTCTCATAATCATAGGTACTGAAGTTGATTTTATTCGAGCAAAAGTTTCTAATGGTATGACTTCTTGGTAATGTGGAAAATCCAATATCTCTCTCTTTATTTTGAGAGTTATCACGCTGTTAGGCTTGTAGTTCATCTTTTGATCTTCATATCCGAATTATATCTTTGAAGATTACAGAACTTATAACCTTACATCATTTGGAACAAACCTTAAAACATGCCTCAGTACTCAACTCCAATTTCTTGGACACTTTTCCAACACGTGTTGGAATAACATTACACCTTGAGATGTGCTAGACTAGAGACACTCTAGTCCACAACTCGTGTTTTGTAGAAGGTACTGATGTTGGTAGTTTCTTTAATGTTTATCCCATCAATGATAAGATTTTAATGAGTACAACTCATCACTTAATCAAACTTGTCTTAGAAAGACTTCGATTCCTTCTTACATAACTATCCCATTCATTAGATGAATGCTTGGATTCGTTAATGGAGATTAGACTCCCACTACTGATAATAACCCTTTGATCGTCTCCTTATGGTGTAAACCATTGAGACTTGATAGTCTTTCTATGTTGCACTTCTATAAGTAGTCTGAATCTCTTGAAAGATCAAATGATTCTAACTCATAGTGCACCAAACAGACTTTCTCAACTCTCAAGCTATTTAACGAAATGTTAAAATCTTGATAGTGTAGATCAGTTCGAACAATTGCTAAGTATTTTCTTGGCCTTAAGACTAAGAGCCATAAATACTTTATCATTCAATGATTAAGAAGTTGATGTATTGTAGAATACTCAACCTTGTCGCACTTATATTATTTTAATTCTATGATGCCTTAAGCATCAACCATAAAACATAGTTGAGCATTAATAGCTCCCACTGCAACAAAAACCTAACTAAATCAAGATCTCTTACTTAGAAGTTGCATTGTCATGTAAGTCATTGTCCTTCTATAAAATAGGTCAATCTAACTCACAAAGCATCTTTTTTTTGCTTTAAACAAACTTTGATGACAATTCAGGCTATTCCATTTCCATATCTAGTCTTTTGTTCAAATGAACTAGGACTTAAGAAAAATGCAGCCTTTATGAATTCGTCATCTATCATATTACTTTCATCTAACAGTAATATAACGACTATTATTCTGAAGATTTTCTACTTTTCAGTTAAACCTTCTTGTAGTCATTTCTTATTACTTTAGGCGATGACTTATGTCTGAAACTATTTGAGTGATCAAAAGATCCTCAAAACATTCTTCCACTCTAGGATATTCCAATCGAATCATCTTGACAGATTCTATTAATATCCATCTTTCATCGTCATTAACCAAGACTTGTCGAGCTACTTAAAGGAAAATAGCTTGACCTTATTCCTCAAAGAGCTTGTCAAGTACATGCATAATGCATTCTCGAACATTCTTCGTGGAATTACGTCGAGGAAATGGAGGACATGAATCATTGAGTATAAACTCCAAGTTTTCAGTGATGAGAATCTTATCCATTTTCGTTTCCGGTCTACGTAATTTAGGCATTCGAGTTTACTTTCTTTAAGGATCGCAGGCAAATATTAAATGACATAATGAAGATTTGGCAAACAAACTTATTATCACATACTCATGCTCAATACATAATCGCTAATAACCACAAAACAATTATGTATCTTGCAACTGTAAAATTAAAATTTTGTACCCTCAAGCAGAGGTCAATACACATTAAAATTTTAGCAAATTTACCTGGTCACAACACCGACGAATAGTCCAGAGACCGCAGCACGGCATGGCCGCCAAATGTTGCCTAAGCACGACCATCAGATTTAGCATTACAGAATCTTGTTTCTACAACACACTTCCATAACAATGCTCATGTGCTGATAACAAAACCAAGTTATCTCATAAATTCTGTTTGAACTTCTGAAACTTGTAATTTATTAGGATTATTGTCCCCACAGCATGGGTGGCGATAATATTAGAAACTACTTTCTAGTTCATACTATTTATATTTGAGAAGTCTGCCCTTATGAACTTGCTATTTCTTAGGATTATTGTCCCCACAGCATGGGTGACGATAATATTAGAAAATGGCTTCACAAATTTGCAAACCAACCGATGGAGACCGTATACAACGCACTTGTTGTAATCATTTCTTAGATATTTTAATATGGTTTTTGCATAATTATCACATAAGCAGATAAAGCAGATAATCCCACTTAGAATAGATAAACAACAAATAAACAGATAAATCCATTTAATGCATGACATTTAAACACACAGGTTAATTATCGAAAATTATTTAATCTAGTCAAGGGAAAATAAATTAAATAATAAAGTTTTATCATGGATAATGGTTATCCAAATTCATTTAGGACTTATCAAGATAGTGTAAACTATCTAGATCCATTTAGGATTATTCTAGATTTTATTTCAGTAAAATCAAATCCTACAATTCAAGATAACGTTGATCTAGGATTATCATTATTTAAATCGTACTAGGATATTACTAGATAGAAACAATCTCATCATAATCCATAAGATAAAAATAAAATCCTATCAACCAAGATTTATACAAATCTTAATTCTATTTAGAATAGACATCCAAAATATATCAAACATTACGTAGGATTTCTTAGATAAATAAATTTATCTAAATCCAATTAAATAAGAATTTTTTATATATCATTAACATCCTAATCTATCTAGGACATAAATCCAAAAGATAAGGATAACTTGGATTTATACTTACTTTAATCCATCTAGGATTTGTCTTAATAGAAATAAATCTATTCAAATCCATAGGATAAAATAAATTAATATGATTCCTAATTCATCTAGGATTTATCTTGAAATAAATCCATAGAATAAGATAATATTATATTATATTATAATTATTCAAATCTATCCAAGATTTATCTAGGAATAAATCCATATAAATCTATAAGATAAGAATAAAATATTATATTATCACTATCCAAATTCATCTAGAATTTATATATGAATAAATTCATATAAACTCATATGATAAGAATAAAATAATATTATCATTATCTAGATCCAACTAGGATTTGTCTATGATAAATCCACATTAATCCATAGGATATAAATAAAAATTAGATTGTCATTATCCAAATTTAACTAGGATTCATCTAGGAATTAAATCCCTACAAATCCATAAAATAAGGATAAAATCTATAATTAATCCATGATTTAATACAAAATCAAATCTTAATTCTAAATTAATCTTGAATTATTTCATGGATATATCTTGTGGATAAAATCTATAATTAATCCATGAAATAATTCAGAATTAAGATTTGAATATATCTTGTGGATAAAATCTATAATTAATCCATGAAATAATTCAACCCTTCACACAACAGCAGCTACCGCCACGACCGGAGAATCTCATCGAAGTCACCGATGGCTGAGAAGGTAGGACAAATTGTTCATGAGTCTGTTTTGGAGAAACATAAGAGAGAAGAGGAATGGGCCTTGGTCAAGAAGCAGGAGGTTGCATGTAACATCCCGAATTTCCAAACCCTAATTTTAGATGTGGCATGTGATTTATTAAATTATGAGGTGAAATTTATTTGTTTAAGGGTGAGTGAGAATATTAGAGAAAATTTCCATAAATGCTAGCCATCTAAATATTGAGATTTTCGAACCCTTGGACTTTTGGAGAAAGAATTCTATTTTTCCGGATTTAATTTAATTCTTGGGATATTTATCCAAATTAAATCCAAAACCTAATTATTTCCTTATTTCTTGATGAGAAAATCGCACTCTATTATTTCTAAGGTGATTTTCGAAAATCACCTATTCTTGGGAAGGAAGAATTTATTTTGTTTTTATGGATCCCTTATTTGATTTCCTTCCATACCTAGAATTAAAATATTCTATCAAATCTTTTCATACCTCAAGAGATCTTGCTATATCCTATTTTAGTTAATATTCAAAAATCTATGCCTTATTTAAGGCACATATTACACGCCTATTTCTATGCCAATGGGGTAGGATTTTTATTTTTATTTTGCTCCGTGATATTTTATTCTACTCCGTAAAATATACCAAAACAAAATCTTGGCTAATTAAGAAGCCAAATTTTCGAAAATCCCATGATTTGTGCCTTAGAGCTTATTTTTGGTATTTCTTCTCCCCTACTCCATAATATTGTTTTATTTAATTGTGGAGAATAAATCTTACCAAATATTCTATTCTATTTACCTAAAGATCTTGTTGAGCATTATAAATAAGAGAAGCCCCAACCCTAAACCCCACATTTTTCGTCCCCTCTTCTTCTCCATACTCTCTCAATTTTCTTCTACTTTACTCCAATAATCCTCCATCCTTTGTGAAGAATTTAAGTTTGATCCAAGAATTTGGAAGAACCGAGTCTAATACTTAATTTCTACCGTTCGTTTTTCTCTTAAGGTATTTTTATATCCATCTTCTTAATTCTACTCAATTCCTCTTCTTTCTAACTGATTCATCGGTCTTCTTGAACCCTCATACATCTTGGTTGAGTGAAAGTGAGATAAAATGGGATATGGGAATATGTTTCATGTGTGTGCGTGTGCGTGTGTGTGTGTGTGTGCGAGACGTGTGTGTGTGTGTTGTGTTGGTGTAGTATGTGTTCGATGGCTAAATATCCTTGCGTAACATATGTCGATGTTAGATCTAGATTGGAGATGCGAATGGAACTTGTGTGATAAACATGATTTTGATTGACTAGTAATGATAAGATAAATCGATGGGAAAAGGGAAAAGTTTTGAGACATGCATGAGTAAGAGTAGTGTTGAACCTAATTTGTGATATGTTCCTATGTGATTAAAAGGTGAAACTTTGGTTGCGAAGCCGGATAATGGAAAAGCGAAACTACTTGAAATCTTAGCAGTCGAGGTGGGTTTTACTCTTAAACTCCTTTATGTGCAAATTTATGAATGTGGAGAAATAAGGGTGGTTTAACTGTTATGCCATGCCTATGTCTGTTTTGTTGTGATATTGTGCGCCTGATGCCCAGTTTGAGAGTTCGCTCCATTGGGCTATAGGGCTATGGATATGTTTAAACGAATTCGGGTCTGAGTACGGGCCGCAAACCCTACCAGGCTGTGTACACGAGGGGATCGGGAGCCGTCCTTGCTAGTCGGCCGGTCTCGTGGGCGAAAAGTGTGGCCACACTTTCGTCACACCATGGAAATGTTGTGATTGTGGAAATTGATGAAAAAAGTGGGGAGTTGTTTGATTGGCCAATCTATGGAAATATTTTTGTGATACTCGTTGAATATTTATCTTGAAAAGTGTAAAACCTCGAGTTCACTATGGTAAGGGTGGCATAACTTATAAAATGTTTTGGCAACGAGCTCACTGAGTATTTCAAAATACTCAGCCCTGCATGTGTTTTCCTTATGTGCAGGTTGAACGATGACGAGCGGTGGCGGGTGTTGAGCATGATAATTAATTAAGATGATTGTTATGAACTTCAAGCGTAGTTGTGTTTTCATACATAGCTATTCTTTCTCTTGGTCGCTTTCCGCTGAGTTTTGATACACTTATGTTTATTTTGAATATTTTGCACTCTCCTTTCGGTTTAGAGGCCTTAGACTATCTTGTGGTTTGTATCTTGGAAACTATGTCATACTCTGGAGATTCTTGAACGCCATTTATTATACCTTCCTTTTTCTTATTCAAGATTCTAGGTGAAGTTGTTGTTTTAAATACTCTGATAGTTCTTTCTAATCTTTTGGTCAACACTCTTTAAATGAAACCCTAGCCTTTGTTCATTTCTTCGAGTCCGATTGGTAGCAGTTGCCGCATTTATTGTACCCTAGGAGGGCGGGCTGTTACAGTTGGTATCAGAGCCTCAGTTTCTGTCCGCTCTGGACCCAAGAGTCTTTGTTCAAAATATAGAAATTTATCCTTGTACTCTTATACTAATGAACTAAATATGGAAGGCTCAACACCACGACTCGTCCCGTTCAACCACAAGGAAAGAGGTACAATGTATTACTATGATTTATGATTGAAACTTTATACTCTTGAAAATTTCGGTGGAAAATGTATTTCTTTGTGAAGCGATGCTTCCCGAATGGTGATCTGTCAAGTATTGTATGCGAGTTTGTGAAATTGTGAAATGTGAAATGTGATTACTTAGCTGCTACGAAGCAACTCCTATGTGAAATATGAAGTAAATACTATGGCTTTTGGAAAATGTGGTGAAGTTATGAAACGGGAGACACTATGCAAATGTGTAATTGCTTTTGTTTAATAATGAGGCATGATGTATCACACATTTAGGTATGATTGTGAACACGTGTTGCTTGATGTTGAGATTTGTTATTACATATTCAAACTGCAAATTTAACTTGAATGACGTACATGTTGATTAGTTGGAAGGCGAAAATTTTAATGCATATTTGGTTGAAAATATATGATTTTGAAATTGTGAATGCGAAGCATGACGCATGTGTAGTTACAATTATGTGATGGTGAAATAGATGGACATGAACTGCATGAAGTTGGAATTGCGATTTTGTGGATGATGCATTGACTAAGTGCTAATCTTTACATACATTAATATACGATGCTTGATATGCTATGGAACATCAAATGATTTATGTGGTGAAATATGCTATTCAAATAAACTTGTTAATTGAATAATATATGGATGAAGTTTGTGTGGTAATGGGGAACTTTTGAACTTTGTTGCGAATATGATTACGTGAGATTTATGTTGAAATATTGCGATGCTTAGATCTGGACTACTTGGAACCTAGCATGACTTAGTTATACGATCACAGCGCTTATATCAACAGTAGAAACGCGGGATGACTAGTATAAGACTCCAAGCTATGCTTGAAATTATAGAGTGCCTAAGAAGTAGGCCAGACTGAACGTGCTAGAACTTAGTTGTAGGTTGACAACTGCTGTATCAATTTCCTGAGTGATAGAACCAACAAAAATAAGTATGCTTCGAGCCTTGGTGTACCCTTACAATGGCGAGATCATACCCAAGATCTAATAAAACTATGCACTCTTGCATACCATGCCAAAATGGCGATGCAACACGAATACGACGACGTTTATGATACATTAAGACCACGTGTATACCGGCAATCGGAAATGACTATGCGACATGCGAGAATAAGACTTTGGAGATGCGACCATCCGAAAAATAGTTATCAATTTTGACGATACGATAAATCTGAACTGGAACCTACGGTTTCTTAGAATGACGTAGCCTTGTTTTTGTTGCATTTAAGTCGCCCAGGTAACGATGTTGCCATGTTTAGGCTCGGAAAAGTGTGCGAGGGAGTGCGACCTTCGTAGTAAGAATGACCGATTTTTTAAATCAACCGTACTTACTTGGATCCTAAGAATTTTTTCGGAACCTCTCGATTAACAGTGAGCCCTTGTTTATCTAAGACCTTGTTTGACTCACAATTTGCAAGTGATGTCCATCATTTCTTTTCCTATATCGAGTCATGACTCACTTGGCTTGAAATTGTGTTTGCCCTTGTAACTTTGGACCTCTTGCTTGAGCAGTATCCTTTAATTCGTCGTTCATAACAACGATATTTGATTTTGTGAGCTTCCGTCATTGAACTTCATTCCTAAAGTTGTTTGTAGTTATGACCTTCAGTATGATCACATCTCCAGACTTGTTTTTCTTCAAATGATGGAATATTCTTCTTGGAACTTTAGCTCACCCCTTTATTTTGTAACCATGTTTGTGGCAAGCTCTTTCTGGCAGAAGTGAAATTCTTTTTAGCTCGGTTTCACTACATATATTGTTTCACACCCAATGATTTTTCTTTCCTCGGCACCAAGTTAAGGCTATCTGTTCTCTTCTTCCTTAACGGTTCTGAAAAGTTCCAATCACTTTGAGTTGCCTTTAACGACTCGTGAATCCATTGATGTGATTTTTTTTTCAATAACATAATGTCGTTGAACCATTATTAGTGTATATAAGGACTCGACGAAACGTGGAAGGAAAAGCGCGAATAACTGCCTTAGAAGCGAAGATTCCCGACACGATACTATCTTTGTACCGTCATCTTTTGAAATTCATACACATGTCCACCCCATTTGCAACACCATTTGGAACCACACACACTTGTTATTCCTTTCCACCCTTTGTGACGATATCGAACGTGGCGGCACGAAGCGCCAAACGCGAGGCAAGCGACAATTGTGAATCTTCGAAATGCGAAAACATACGAACCCTTTGCCTTGGAAACGAAATTCCATTTATTCTTGATATGATAGTACCTTCACACCTCCATTATTCGACACCTACATATCCATCATACTCTCAGCGTCACTTGAAACCTTATACACTATTGACTTTTATTTTCGATCCTTGTGCTGGCGCTGCGTTTTCCCTTTTGTGGATGCCCAACCGATATCACGCACCTATGCAAAGAATAAGGTTTTCCCCGTAGAGACCTACCAAGAGTTCGAATGAGATGTAAAGTCCTTTCTTTTGACCTACGTCATCAAATCCTATGACCGTTGGATGGATGCGTACGCGTATGGAGGAGTACCATCACGCGGGGATCTCGAGACTTATCCAAGCTGCTATACCATTTACGTGGTTCAGTCCGCCCGAGTACAAGCCTCGAGGCGATATAGTTGGCCTATTAGGAGTACTGCTTCCAGCCATGGCCGCCTCAAAGGACGGACCACCGCATAGTTCCCCACCGCACAAGTACCTGCCGAGCCAGGCCCGCCGATGGATGTATCGTTGTGATGAAGAGCCACATGTTGCTCGTGTTCCTAGGAAACCAAGACATAGAACTCGTAAAACTAATCCTTTGACCATACATGGGAATGTGGAAGAAATGTTTGCAATAACCCCTCCGCCCCACCCCTCCCCCCCCCCCCCACACTACGGTGAAACAAGCGAGGATGAAGAACCCTACAAGGAAGGGCGTAATGTGGACATGGAAGGCGCGAACAAGGACGAGGACCCCGAAGAGGACATGAACGACATCGACTAGGATACTTTGTTTTGTTTTTCCCCATGATACGATTGTTTTGCTTGACTTTTGCGTACCTTCTCTACATTTTGCCCTCTTTATTTTTTTTTTCCTTTGATACTAAGACCTCATCGAGGCAACGTTTTAATTGATATGCCATGAAGAAATGTTTCCACCTTTTGCTATCTTGTGATGCAATGGATTTCATTGTCTTTTCATACCATTGTGAAATTTCTATCGCTACTTCATCATACCATTGCATGATGACACCCTACCGCGCAACCGTCTTCCAATGCCTTATTGCACCTTATGCTTCGCTACTTCATAGTACAGTTGTCTTTGTGACACTTACACTCTAATTCCTCTTGCCAAATAAGCAATGATTCTTTTTCCATCCTATGACGCAATTGATCCTCGAAATGTTAACATTTTGACACCGCTCTTTTGTTATCCACTATGATATCTGGTGATGCGCGAACACCCCACCATTTCAATTCGATGCGATTAACCCATGGACTCTGTTATTCAACCAAACCACTTGATTGTTAATAACTCGTTTAATGCATAGTTAGAATACCGCCGAGACGCAATAACCGTGAACCGACACCTCAGCCCACCAATGAGGAAAGCGTGATGCAGTCAATCCCGGCGCCACTGCCTCCCCCACCTCCACGAGTAGATAGGAAAGTCGTAAAGCTATTCCTAGACCAAAAGCCTCCTACCTTCGACGGGATGGGTGAACCCGCAAAGGCCGAAACTTGGGTACGCGCGCTGGAACGCATTTTCAGAACCTTAGTGTGCAATGATGCGGAGAAGATGATCTGCGTGATGCATCAACTGACCGGGTCCGCCGACTTTTGTTGGGACACCAAGCTGAAGACCATGTCCCAGGATTGTGTGGACGAGATGACGTGGGAAGACTTCAAGACCGAGGTGTACGACAAGTACGTACCTAAGAGCTACCGCAAGGCAAAGGCATCCGAGTTCCACAACCTCACTCAGGGACGTCTGTCCGTGACCGAATACGACCGCGCGCTTTGTGACATGACCCGTTATGCGCCGGAACAGATGGATACTGACGAGAAGTTGGCCGATAAGTTTCGTGAGGGCCTAAGGTACGAAATTAGGATGGCATTGGCAGTCCGTGGGACCCTTACGTACGCCGAAGAGCTAGCCCTCGCACTGGATGTTGTGGCAGCGATGCCCAAAGAGAGGAGCGCGGGAAAACACTACGCTAGCACTACCCCCGCCACGCCCTAACCACGATAAGAGGAGATGGGACGAAAGTAGGACCCACTACGATAACAAGCGATACCGTCCCACCCAAAGCCGACCGCCGTACGAAGGAGGGCAGACCTTGTTCAACCAGAGGAGTGACCACCGGGCCAGACAACCCCAATGCAACGTATGCGCTAAGTATCAATTCGGGGAATGTAGGGCACCGAATCCGATTAGGTGTTTTAGCTGTGGGAGAAATGGTCACGTGTCTAGGGAGTGTCCGAGTAGGATCGTGGGAAACGGGGGAAGGCCAAACCATCAGGGATTTCGACAGCCGCCGAGAATGCCACCAGCGGGATCGGGAGCGAACCGGGATCAACCGCAGCGGCAACAACAACCTTTTCGTCCAAGGCTGTCTGCCCAAGCTAGAGCGTACGCCATGAGTCAGAAGCAGCCCAGGATTGAGCAAGGAAATCACGAGAGTGGAAGTTTGGCAGGTATAGGCGAAATCTTCGATACTCCTATTGTTGTTTTGTTTGACACGGGCGCATCGTATTCGTTCATATCTGAGTTGTGTGTGCATACCTTGAGCTTTCCTGTTAGAAAATCTGAACATAGGATAATGGTGTCCTCACCAGTAGGAGGGATAGTAGAGATTTCCCAATTTTGCTTGAACATAGAAATCGTACTAGGAGAAACTTAAGATAGTTGCTTACGACCTGCGAGTTTTGCGCGAACTTCACGACGATTCGTTGTAAGGAGAGACAGATATCCCTAGAAGCCCCGGGAAAAGAACCCATCGTATACCACGGAATCTCGATGAACCGGAGAACCGCTATCATCTCTGCGCTACAAGCCACCCCGATCAGATAAGTTAGCTAGGATCTACATACAAGAAATCGTGCGATTACATGGAGTCCCAGTGACGATTACGTCCGATCGTGACCCGAAGTTCACCTCGAAATTCTGGATTAGCCTACAACGCGAACTAGGAACCCAATTAAACTTTAGCATGGCATTCCACCCACAGTCCGACGGACAATCCGAAAGGACGATTCAGACTCTCGAAGACATGCTAAGGGCCGTGGTGCTCGACCGAGGTGGAAGTTGGGAGACTGCACTACCTTTGAGCCAATTCTCTTACAACAACAGCTTTCAGGCAACGATCAACATGGCGCTGTACGAAGCACTATATGCCAGAACGTGTAAATCACCGCTATACTAGGATGAGGTTGGCGAACGAAGGGTACTCGGACCCGATGCCGTTGAAGAGATGGTCGAAATCGTTCGACAAATCCGCACGAGAATGAAAGAAGCCCGGGACAGGCAAAAGTCTTACGCTGACGTCCGACGAACCGACTTACAATTTCAAACCGGCGATAAAGTTTTCCTCAAGGTATCCCCATCGAAAGGGATAACGCGTTTTGGGGTTAAAGGGAAACTGAAACCACGTTTTATCGGACCGTACGAAATCATAGAAAGAATAGGACCCGTTGTGTATCGATTGGCGCTACCCCCAAGCCTTGGGAACGTACACAACGTTTTCCATGTGTCACAGCTGCGGAAGTACGTGTTCGACCCGAAGCACGTGATTCACTACAAGGGAGTTGCGTTGAATCCGGACTTGAGCTACGAGGAGAGACCCCAGATGATCCTAGACCGTAAGGTTCAAACCCTAAGAAACAAATCTGTCGCCTCAGTGAAAATACTTTGGAGAAATCACGGACACGAGGAAGCCACGTGGAAGCTTGAGAACAAGATGATGGAACTATACCCCGAACTCTTCCCTTGAAGGTACCAAATTTCGGGACGAAATTTCTTTTAAGAGTGGTAGGATGTAACATCCCGAATTTCCAAACCCTAATTTTAGAGACCTAAAATTTATTATTGATGACGTGAGGGATGTGAATTATTTGCTAAATGAATTTATTGCATGAGTTTCCTTGACCGGGGAGTTTGAAAAGTCAAACTTGTTAATTAGGTGATGTGGCATGTGATTTATTAAATTATGAGGTGAAATTTATTTGTTTAAGGGTGAGTGAGAATATTAGAGAAAATTTCCATAAATGCTAGCCATCTAAATATTGAGATTTTCGAACCCTTGGACTTTTGGAGAAGGAATTCTATTTTTTCGGATTTAATTTAATTCTTGGGATATTTATCCAAATTAAATCCAAAACCTAATTATTTCCTTATTTCTTGATGAGAAAATTGCACCCTATTATTTCTAAGGTGATTTTCGAAAATCACCTATTCTTGGGAAGGAAGAATTTATTTTGTTTTTATGGATCCCTTATTTGATTTCCTTCCATACCTAGAATTAGAATATTCTATCAAATCTTTCGATACCTCAAGAGATCTTGCCATATCCTATTTTAGTTAATATCAAAAATCTATGCCTTATTTAAGGCACATATTACACGCTTATTTCTATGCCAATGGGGTAGGATTTTTATTTTTATTTTGCTCCGTGATATTATATTCTACTCCGTAAAATATACCAAAACAAAATCTTGGCTAATTAAGAAGCCAAATTTTCGAAAATCCCATGATTTGTGCCTTAGAGCTTATTTTTGGTATTTCTTCTCCCCTACTCCATAATATTGTTTTATTTAATTGTGGAGAATAAATCTTACCAAATATTCTATTCTATTTACCTAAAGATCTTGTTGAGCACTATAAATAAGAGAAGCCCCAACCCTAGCCCCCACATTTTTCGTCCCCTCTTCTTCTCCATACTCTCTCAATTTTCTTCTACTTTACTCCAATAATCCTCCATCCTTTGTGAAGAATTGAAGTTTGATCCAAGAATTTGGAAGAACCGAGTCTAATACTTAATTTCTACCGTTCGTTTATCTCTTAAGGTAATTTTATATCCATCTTCTTAATTCTACTCAATACCTCTTCTTTCTAACCGATTCATCGGTCTTCTTGAACCCTCATACATCTTGGTTGAGTGAAAGTGAGATAAAAGGGGATGTGGGAATATGTTTCATGTGTGTGCGTGTGCGTGTGTGTGTGTGTGTGTGCGAAACGTGTGTGTGTGTGTTGTGTTGGTGTAGTATGTGTTCGATGGCTAAATATCCTTGCGTAACATATGTCGATGTTAGATCTAGATTGGAGATGCGAATGGAACTTGTGTGATAAACATGATTTTGATTGACTAGTAATGATAAGATAAATCGATGGGAAAAGGAAAAAGTTTTGAGACATGCATGAGTAAGAGTAGTGTTGAACCTAATTGGTGATATGTGCCTATGTGATTAAAAGGTGAAACTTTGGTTGCGAAGCCGGATAACGGAAAAGCGAAACTACTTGAAATCTAAGCAGTCGAGGTGGGTTTTACTCTTAAACTCCTTTATGTGCAAATTTATGAATGTGGAGAAATAAGGGTGGTTTAACTGTTATGCCATGCCTATGTCTGTTTTGTTGTGATATTGTGCGCCTGATGCCCAGTTTGAGAGTTTGCTCCATTGGGCTATAGGGCTATGGATATGATTAAACGAATTCGGGTCTGAGTACGGGCCGCAAACCCTACCAGGCTGTGTACACGAGGGGATCGGGAGCCGTCCTTGCTAGTCGGCCGGTCTCGTGGGTGAAAAGTGTGGCCAGACTTTCGTCGCACCATGGAAATGTTGTGAGTGTGGAAATTGATGAGTAAAGTGGGGAGTTGTTTGATTGGCCAATCTATGGAAATATTTTTGTGATACGCGTTGAATATTTATCTTGAAAAGTGTAAAACATCGAGTTCACTAGGGTAAGGGTGGCATAACTTATAAAATGTTTTGGCAATGAGCTCACTGAGTATTTCAAAATACTCAGCCCTGCATGTGTTTTCCTTATGTGCAGGTTGAACGATGACGAGCGGTGGCGGGTGTTGAGCATGATAATTAATTAAGATGATTGTTATGAACTTCAAGCGTAGTTGTGTTTTCATACATAGCTATTCTTTCTCTTGGTCGTTTTCCACTGAGTTTTGATACACTTATGTATATTTTGAATATTTTGCACTCTCCTTTCGGTTTAGAGACCTTAGACTATCTTGTGGTTTGTATCTTGGAAACTATGTCATACTCTGGAGATTCTTGAACGCCATTTATTATACCTTCCTTTTTCTTATTCAAGATTCTAGGTGAAGTTGTTGTTTAAATACTCTGATAGTTCTTTCTAATCTTTTGGTCAACACTCTTTAAATGAAATCCTAGCCTTTGTTCATTTCTTCGAGTCCGATTGGTAGCAGTTGCCGCATTTATTGTACCCTAGGAGGGCGGGCTGTTACATTGCAGCTCTCAAGGAAAAGAAGGCTGCAAACAGGAATATGCCGCACAGGAAAGGGAGCTTATTCAGTTGAAGCGCGAGGCGAGGTTGAAAGGAGGGTTCTATGTGAACCCTGAGGCTAAGTTGCTTTTCATCATTCGCATCCGTGGTATTAATGCAATGCATCCTACCATAAAGAAGATCCTGCAATTGCTGCGTCTTCGTCAGATTTTTAACGGAGTGTTCCTAAAAGTGAACAAAGCAACAGTGAATATGCTGCACAGGGTTGAGCCATATGTTACTTTCGGGTACCCAAACTTGAAGAGTGTCAGAGAATTGATTTACAAGAGGGGATTTAGCAAGGTCAACAAGCATTGCATTGCCTTGACCGACAACTCGATTATTGAACAGACTCTTGGCAAATGCGGCATTATCTGCATTGAAGATCTCATCCATGAGGTCCTGACTGTTGGGCCTCACTTTAAGGAGGCTAACAACTTCCTCTGGCTGTTCCAACTATCGGCACCCTTGGGTGGATTCGAGAGAAAGAGGAACCACTATGTGGAAGGCGGAGATGCTGGGAACCGCGAAGACTACATCAATAAACTCATTAGAAGGATGAACTAGAATTTTTTATAAGCTATGAAATTTTCGGAATTTTGGGGATATTTTATGTTTGTTTCGTTTTCTTCTGATTGTTTTACTGACATTTGTTCCTAAAACTTACTTGCATAATACAACCTATTTGTTGCTAATTTTACATTTCTGCCTTCGATCAAAAAAAAAAAAGAAGTAAATAAGTCCCATGTAATGAGACAATAATTAGGAAACTAATTCCTAAGCATGTCGTCAATGTCAACACGAGAAGAACACACCGGAAGCCACGTGCATTCAAGCAATTCACATAACATGAAATTAATCCACATAATCAGAGCCAAAAATTGGCTCTGATACCAATTGCTGGGGTTTGGTGCCCCTTGCACATCGGAAGACTTGTACAAAACAAATAAATCAGACGAGGATCTATTTGACCGATTATGCGATTAATCAATTCACATGTTAAACAGATAATTGCATGCTAGAACGCAAATAATTCATGCTTAGAAAATATAAATCCTAAACATGATTTCTACGGTTTAGAGTTACCGATTTGATTTTCAAAAGAATCGACGATTGCTCGCGCCTTCTCCACGTGATGATCTTCAATACTAGACCATGGATCTTCTGAATGGTTCCCGAACTGTATCTCGATATCAAGGTGGGCTGATCTTATCAAAATACTAGGACTTGAATAAAAGAAGACAGAAATTTCTCACGGAGGAGAGCTGAAGAATTTTCGAGCTCCTTTAAAACTTAGAGAGGGACGAAAATTTCAATGAATAATAATTATATTTTTGTCTCTCCTTTATTCTCCTATTTATATTAAGTTCATATTGGCCCAGTCAGGGATCTATGGAAGGTTTTGGATATGGGCTCCCCCAATTAGCTTTCTACTAATTAAATTGAACCCACAACTTAATACAAGCTTATATTGGAATATCACGAGGAGCCACTACAGAAGTAATATTGCACTCCCCATCCAAATCCAAAATTACAAGTAATCCGGGTTTCCGTTATTTATATTATTTATTTCCCGCGCTTAAGATATAAATATCCATTAATTAATTGAAGTCTGCTATAGACATAATTAATTAACATCTTATTATTTCCAAGAGTGGACTCAGCAAGAAACACTTATTTATTATTCATAGAGTGATAAAACTCCAACTAGCTAGTTTCCCGAATAATAAAACCTTGTTCAAGCTCCTCTTGAGGACATTATCAAACGAGACTCACCACGCGCGTGATTCAACATAATAGCAATCCTAGCACCGCGAGATATTAATCATCACTACCCAATATATCAGGATTATTGGGTTGCGAAAAACCCGCACCATTTGATAAGTCAAAGTAGTGCATAATCAATACCGTATGCTCAATGCTAACGTATGTAGATTAAGAAATAGTTATTTATCAAGACCTAGTCTTTCGTAGATAGCATAAAGACACATCTTGCTGTTAGATCCATTCAAGTGCTATACCACACCAACGTCATCTTATTTCAGAAAGGCTTAGAAATAATCGGACTGACATTGCAACCTTTCACGATAGGTAGTCTAAGCCTATCTGGGTTGTGAAATTCATTTTTTTCTTTTGCAAAGCATTGATAGAACCGACTGTGTAGCCTTAAAGTGGACAACGCCCACAACCAATCTACTATGCAAAAGACTTAGACTTGGTTTGCTTTTTATGCATTTAAATGTTTATAAAACATCTTATAAATGCACAAGCAAACACAATGTAATAATATACTGATTCTATTCATGCGAAACTGCTCGAATAATACTGAATCGGGTTAAAAGTGGATTGTAGAGTTTTACGTATACAAGTAAGATTGTATTCGCACAAAACTTGCTCGAAACATGCTTTTCAGTATACCAAACCTAACAGGCCGCCACCTGCGAGCGCCACCCGAATGCAGTTTCCAGCGCGAATTTTCTCCCCGTCCATCCTCTACGTGAAATTTTTCAAGGTATGTTTTCTTTTTAGTAGTTTACTCACGTCCCGACCGACTCTACAAACTTATTTTACAATTTGTTGTGAATAAGTTTGGGGGTATGACGTGGTGGACCGTGAGATTAGGGTTTTTGTTTAGGGCTTTAGTTTAAGTTTTTGTTTTCAAAAATCCCGTAGGTGAATTTTCTTGAATCCATGTCATGAACTTAATAGAAGAACTTATAACATGCATGCTTAGGGACACATTAGACCGAGTTGCCGATGATATTACATTCCATCCATGTATAAGTATGGTTTAACGTCTTGATTTCATGGTTTGGTTAAAAGGTGCATAATTAGTGAATTGCTTGTTCGCCTTGAATCATGCTTATACCTTGTGAGATTTGAGCCTTAAATTCTTTATTGTGTGATTTATCTTCATTCATGTATATGTTTTTAGAACTTACTCCTAGTCTTCCTAAGTTTACATTTTGTTTAAGTTGATAAGGGAAGATGTTAGGCCATCTTTTCATAGCTACTTTTATACCCAAAATTTTCGACCCTGTCAAATTTCAAAATTTTTCCCTTGTGAGCCGTTAAGGCTTTTGTTTGGAAGCCATATAAATGGAGACAATTCCTTGGGTTAGTATAGTATTTATTTTCTTTTGTAAAGGAATTGGATAGATAAGGAGGAAAGTTATAAAAAGTAGTGTGCTTAATATAGAAAAGTGGAGGTTGTGAATAGAAAAAATGCAAAACTGTGCTTGTTCTAGAAAGAAAAGAAAAGAAAAAAAGAAAAGAAAAAAGGTTGTGAAGAAAATAGAAAAGAACAAAAAAAATCAAAGTAATTTGGGAAGTGAGAAGAAATATAGACAAAGTCTAAGTTTACTGAGATTTGAATTGTTGGTTGGGTGTTAAGTTTGATGTAGTAGAAATTGATCACTTTTGCAATGATTGGGTTTAGTCACTTTTTTGCCAAATATTTCTCACCTACCAAAGACCCTACATTACAACAAAAAATAAAGACATTTCGGACTTTTGATGCTTAATCACATCGAGTAGAGGAGGGATTAGACTTTGAGCAAGCCTATGGTAAACTTTGCATGATGCATGATTTGAGTGCTTATACACATTACCTTTATACGCTTTGAGAGTGAGAGAACACTTCCTATCTTTGGATGGTTGCCACATGTGAGTGCTTGAATTCAAGGTATTCCACAAATTAGTAATGAAAGTGCACTAATAAGCCTTGTTTGATTAGATTGCGTTAATACATGCTTAATCTATTCTTTCATCTTTTGAGGCAATTACGACGTCTAGTCCTTGTGCATTCCGTACGCCTATATTTTTGTCTTTATTGTTTTGTTCAAGGATAAACAAAATTGTAAGTTTGGGGGAATTGATACGCTCGGATTTTGCATTGTTTTCAGGCCATAATTTGGTTTGTTTTTAATGCCAAAATCACGTTACATGTCTATTATTTGCACATTTTATACATTTTGATATTTTGACGTGTTTTGTGAGAAATGCGCATATTTGAGCCGAAAAAGGAAGTCAAAACGCAAGTTTGGAAATCTGGAGTTCAGACGGCGACCGCCGGTGCCCGGCGGCCAATGGCTTGTAGCGCCCCGCCTCGGAAAATCTGTGTTAGAAAAGGAGTCTCGCCCGGCGACCGCTGGAGGAAGTGTGGCGGCCTGCCTCCGTGGAGGCAGAGACTGTGGACTACCGCGCGGCGACCGCCGGAGAACATGCGGCGGCCCGCCATGAAAAGCGGCGAATCAGATTCGACCTAGATTTCTCTCCACAATTTACCATATTTTGAAGATCTTTTCCTTCTAGGATGAAGAGTGACTTTCCCCTATAAATAAGACCTCAAGCTTCATCAAATGAGAGCCTCTTTTTGCATCATAATTCCCAGAGATTAAAAGTTAGAGTTGTAACATCTCGGAATTTAGAACCCTAATTTTACAGCCCTAAAATTTATTATTGATGACGTGGAGTTGTGAATGCATTTATTTCATGTGATGCTATGGCCGAATTGAGTCTAGGGTTTGCGTTGGAAGTTTGAAAAGTCAAATTTGTTGACTATGTGATGTGGCATGTGATTTTATTATAATGTGAATTATTTGTTAAGGGTGAGTGAAAATATTAGAGGAAAATTTCCATAAATACTTGTCACCCAATTCTTGTGATTTTCGGCCCCCTTGATTTTTGAAGAAGTAATTTTATTTTTTCCGGATTTAATTTAATTCTTGGGATGATATTCCAAATTAAATCCAACACCCAATTATTCCTTATTTTAATAAAAAAATCGACACCCCCCTTATTTAATAGTGATTTTCGAAAATCACTATGTTGGGAAGGAAGTAATATTTTGCTTATTGTTATTGATTCCTTATTTGATTTCCTTCCATACCTAGAATTTAAATATTCTACCAAATCTTTCCATACTTCAAGAGATCTTGCCTTACCTCATTCTAGTCAATATTAAAAATCCATGCCTTATTTAAAAGGCATAGGGGACGCCTCTTTTGACTCCAAGTTGGGAGAATTCTTATTTTTATCTTGCTCCGTGATATTTTATTCTACTCCGTGAAATATTCAAAACGAAATCTTGACTAATTAGTGGCCTAATTTTCGAAACCTAGAGGATTTTTCCCTAGGATCTATTTTTGTTAATTCTTCTTCCCTACTTCACAATATTTATTTATTTAATTGTGGAGAATAAGATCTTACCAAATATTCTATTTATTTACCTAAAGATTTTATTTAACTCTATAAATAAGAGAACCCCTAACCCTAACCCCATAAAATTTCGCTCCCCTCACCATACTACACGCCCCCTCTCATCTCTCCACTCTCTCTCAATTTTCTTCTACCTTTACTCCAATAATCCTCCATCCTTTGTGAAGAATTGAAGTTTGATCCAAGAATTTTGAAGAACCGAGTCTAATACTTAATTTCTACCGTTCGTTTTTCTCTTAAGGTATTTTTATATCCATCTTCTTGATTCTACTCAATTCCTCTTCTTTCTAACCGATGAATCGATCTTCTTGAACCCTCATGCATCTTGTTTGAGTGAAAGTGGGATAGAAAGGGGTATGTAAATATGTATGCAATATGTGTGTGTGGCGTGTGCGTGGTGTGTGTGCGTGTGTGTGTGTGTCGTGTGTGTGTGTTGTGTTGTGTGGTGTGTGCTTGATGGCTAAATACTCTTGTGTAGCTTATGTTGATGTTAGATTTAGAGTTGAAATGCAAGTGAAAGTCATATGATGAACATAATCTTTGTTTGGTAATTATAAGATAAATCAATGGGAAAAGGGAAAGTGTAGAGACATGCATGAGTTAGGAGTTTGTCTTGAATCTAATTTGTGATACGTGCCTATGTGATTAAAAGGTGAAACCTCGGTTGCGAAGCCGGATAACGGAAAAGCGAAACTACTTGAAATTTAAGCAGTCGAGGTGGGCTTTACTCTTAAAACTCTCTTTTATTTTGTCAAAAATATTGATTGGTGTTATAAGGGTGGTTTAACTGTTATGTCATGCCTATGTTTGTTTTATTGTGATATTGTGTGCATGATACCTAGTTTGTGAGTTTGCTCCATTGGGCTATAGGGCTATGAATGTGATTATACGAATTCGGGTCTGAGTATGGGCCGCAAACCCTACCAGGCTGTGTACACGATGGGATCGGGAGCCGTCCTTGCTAGTCGGCCGGTCTCGTGGGCGAAAAGTGTGGCCACACTTTCGTCGCACCATGGAAACATTTTAATTGTGATTGTGGAAATTTATGAGAAAATGGGGAGTTATTTTGACTGGCCAGTCTATTGGAAAATATATTTTTGTGATACTCGTGATATTCTCTTTATAACTGCTTAAAATCGAGTTCACTTGGTAAGGGTGGCATAACTTATAAAACGTTTTGGCAACGTGTTCACTGAGTATTTCAAAATACTCAGCCCTGCATGTGTTTTCCTTATGTGCAGGTTGAACAATGACGAGCGGTGGCGGGTGTTGAGCTTGTTTTCTCTTGGTCGTTTTCCGCTGAGTTTTTGATACACTTTAGTGTTGTTATGGATAAATTTGCACCTATTCCTTTGGCTTTTGAGGCCTTTTATCGTGTAAACCATGTCATACTCTTGAGATTATGCTCATTATTTATGTTACCTTCCTATTTCTTACTTAAGCTTCTAGGTTAAGTTGTTGTTTTATTACTCTGATGTTTCCTTTAAATGCTTTGGTCAAAACTCTTTAAATGAAACCCTAGCCTATGTTTTCTTCTTTGGAGTCCGTTTGGGTAGCAGCCGCCGCATTTATTGTACCCTAGGAGGGCGGGCTGTTACAAAAGTACTTCATTGTGCTAGGAGCCTCTTTGTTTTCCCCGTGTTCGATATCCGGTACTGACCTTTAGTTATATTGTTGCTACCCTATATACTTTTAGGTATTAATAGTGCTAAAAAATAGTGCATCACCAGTACCTCCATCTCTAGCTTGATTGGTTCAGCTATCATGGTGAGTTCGGGATGAAAGCACCGCATGATACAACGTACTTGTAACGAAGGCCTGAGAGAACGGAAAAACTCAGAGAGTTGGGTTTGGAAAAGGGGTTGAGATCACGAGAGGCGATCTTTGCAAACAAACGAAGCTAGGGTTTTGGAAGGGAGTATTGGTTTTGATAACAAAATTGATAAACGTGGAATTTGCATGTTTCTAAGGCCAAGTTTTGGCTAGTTTTGACTGCATATCATTTGAATTAAGGTTAACCGAGAACAAAAAAAATAAGGTTAAGATTAGGTGTCGGTGCTAACCGAGAACCGAAAGGTTAGAACCGAATAACCGTTATTTTCTAATATTTAATTTTTATATATTTATTTTAATTTTATTATTTTGGTTTTAAAAAATAAAAATTAGAATTGTAAAAAGGTTAAAAACCTAATTAACAGTTGCTCACAATATTCTATCAAACCACGCCGTTGCTGCTCACGTTCTCTGCAACTGCTCCACCTCCACGTCGTTGTTGTTCTTCTCTTCTCTCCATACTGTTGTTGGGATTGAAGGTATGCTCTTCTTCACTCTTCATGCATGCCGCTCTCCGAAATTTACTACATGTCTAATACTTCGTAATGCAGGCATTCAACAATTTAGCAGATTAGGAATTATCTAATGCATATGTTATATTTAAGTTATTTAACTTATGTTGCACATGTTAGGAATTATTGTTGATCAAATAGATTTGTGAAGGAGGTAATTAGTGTGAGGGATTTATACGTGTGTTGTTCAAGATTATATGATTAAATTAGGTTTTGTAATTTGTTATCATGTACGTGATATAAATTTTGTTGTGTGTGTTTGTGATGGAATGATTAATATTTTGCCTGTATGATCTCTTAATCATTAGCCACTTTTAGTGTATGTTTTTGAATTGTGATGGAAATTAAGTAATTATGGTTTAATTATTACTAAAATCATCTGTAGCTCTACCAATAATTCATATTCATTGTGATTTTGTATTTAACATTAGATTGTTTAACAGTTTGAACTTTGAAGTTGTGAATTATGAAGATGGAACGTTTTGAATCTATCACTCAAGAAATAGCTAACAACCAGCCAGAGCTTAATGTTGAGATGTTAAAAGATATTGAAATAGAAGACTTAGGGACAGAGCTACAATAAAAGAAAAGGAGAAAGAGAAGTCCAAAAAACCTAAGAGAGGGCAAAAGAGAGGTCTAATGTGTGGGATGAATTTGAGAAAACTTTTGTTGATGTAGGAGATCCTCCCGTGCATGTTCGAAAAGGAAAATGTAAGATGTGTGGCAAGTTGATCGTGGTTGATTCGAAGTTGAATGGCACCTCTACAATGTGGAAACATCATGCTTCGTGTTTGAAGAAACAACAACCAGGAAAGACTCAAATAAAGCTCAGCCAAGAAGGATCAGGGTCCCTATTAGTTGGAGATTCAATCAAACTGAGGCAAGGATAGGTTTATGCAAGTATATTATCCTTGATGAACTTCCCTTCAGAGCCGTGGAGAAAAAAGGATTCAAGATTTTCGTGGCAAAAATATCCCCTATGTTCCAAATCCCGAACAGATATACGGTACGAGTTGATTGCGTAAAGATGTTTTTGCAGTAGAAGGAACAAATGAAAGTGTTTTTCAGTAAAGAGAAAATAACACAAACTACATGTGTGTTACAACATATTTCATTGACAAGGAATGGAGGTTGCAAAAGAGAATTATCATCTTCACCAAGATTGACAAGTCATAGTTAGAAGAGTATTGGTGAGCTACTAGTAGATGTTTGACAAGGACGAGGTTTTATTTTTTAGGGGCGGCGACTCTTGTGTGTGCGTCAACTGGCCAGGAGAGTGCCTAGACCTAGCTGTGTCGTTGAGTCTGTGCCTAAAACCTCTTGTCAACAAAAATACATCAACCCACTTCTACTGGCTAGTATAATGGAGTAAGCGTCGATCCCACAGAGATGGATGTAGGCGAAGTGCAATTGCAAAGACATATCGGAAGGGTTGGTTTGCTACCACGCTTTTGGGGTTGAGTTCTACCTAGGCGTAAAATTAAAATGAGACTCTACCTATACTGACCAGTAGGTAACTAAATGCTTAATGCTACTGGATGTGTACGTGATTGTGAAAGCTGGACACCTAGTTGTGCATATGAGAAGCTACTAGATAAAACTTACTAAAAATGACTAGACAAAAGGTAAAGGGAATCAAAGGACATGCTGGCAGACTGGCTGCTGGGTTGCAGAAAAGCTGAAAAAGTGCAAGTACAAAAGCAAAAAGTAACAAAAGTAACATATCTTTGATTGTGACATTTTCTTCTTCACCAAGCTAAACTAACCAGATCTAACAAACTCCATTGATGAATGCTCAACCTCAAAAATTCGTAAATGCAATACTTAACTTGAAATCAAGAACGAAAGCAAGAAAAACTGAGATTTACGCATACTGGTCAATAGGACAGAGTGACAGAAACAAACAGAAACGAATTCCATGCATTTTTTAGAAACTTAAACCGATTAAAACTTGTAAACACATTAAGGAAAGATTAGATCTAACTAAGGTAGGCAGATTCAAGCACTTAAGCAACAGAAATCAACATAAAACTACCAGATCAAGCTAACTAGGCAGAATGAAATCGTAAGCAAGCTGAAACACAAAATAAAACTACAATAAACTTCATTGCATTCAAGATTATCACCCAAAAGATGTTCCAACCAAAGTAACTACTAGAATCCAAGTTTAATGCAAGCAAAACAAGTTCTTAAACTAAGAAAGCATTAAAAGAAAGCATGTAAATGGTTGATGGCTTCTTCTGAAACTGGAACTGGACTACGGCGGCTGGAATGATTCAGGCATGATGACTCCCCGCCGGCTGGTGGCCGGAATCTTCATGGCAGGCTGCTGGATTTAGAGAGTGGAACTTAGAGCTAATGGAGCTATTCTCTCAAAAGTGATTTCAAAGTGATGAAAAAAGTGATAAGTCCAAAGTGATAAGTTCTTCCTCCTTATGTTCAAATCCTATTTATAGGGTGGCTTGCCCTAATTTCTAGGGCTGCCTCTTCATGCGAAATGAAAATTTTGCCCCTCTTTAGTAGTTGATTGTTCCAAGCAAGTCCTTCCTTCTCGTGTCCAGTTCGGTAGCATCCATTCTGGTCAGTTTGCACCTTTTCTGCCCATAATTGCCAGTTTGCACTTTTCCTGCTCATACTGGCCAGTTGCACATTTTTTGCTGCTTTTTCACTCGAATTTCTTCCGATCCTTTCCTCCTGATTTGGTACCTCAACCTGCACACTTTAGCAACTATTTTGCAGATATTATCCAATAAAGCACGTTATACTGACCAGTAACCAAGGCTTAGAACGAGACTCATCAAACTGCTCACACTTAACACATACTTGTCCTCAAGTATGAAGAAACAAGCCAAATAAAAATAATGAGTTGAGTTCGCAAGCCTGGTTACCTCCCCTGACCGACCTAAACTAAAAAGAACAAAAGACGCAACACTCTAATAACCTTGACGCAAATAGAAAAAACACTAAAAGAAAAATTACACATAAATGAAAACACATTAAAACACATTGAATAGGCTATATTTTCAACCATTCTTCCCTTCAAGTTTGAGTTCAATCCGGCTATAAGCAGCCTCGAATTTCCGCCGGCCCCCTTTTCCTTCCTAGCCAGTACATCCGCTCGTCAAGATTACCCAAACCCTCGGCCAAACACTAGATTCGCTCAGTCACTCATTCCTCACCAGGGATGTTAGGACTGTTTCCCTCAAAATGCTGAACCACAGATGCTTCGGACATAGATCTCACGTGCAGCTCCTAAGGGTCTTTATTGGCTTGTAACGGGGCCATGGGCTTGTAATGTTTGGGGTGGATGTTCCTAAGGCTCTAAGGTTTAAAACAACACTATTTTATTCTGATGCGGAGGAGCTGTGTGTATTCAGGCGCTTGGCATCTCTTCTTGCTTGGCTTGATGTTTTTCACGATTTGGCCTCCAACTGGTCAGTAGACATCCTTTGTGGCTTTGCCACCCTTATTCCTTCTTCTCTTTTTTTTTTGTGTGGTCCGGATACTTTTTCCAGGCCATTTTCTCCATTTTTTTCTTCTTTTTTTTTCTTTTTCGTGGCTTTGCCACCCTTATTCCTTTTTTTTTGGGACCAAGTATTTCCTCCTGGTCAGTTTTCTTCATTTTTTTCTGCTCCTTTCACCGGCTGGTTTTTCTGCCCTTGTTCTTGATCAGTAGCTCTTTGCCATGCCTTTCATACACACAGTCCCGGTGGCCAGTGGGTTATATCGGGGGTTTAAAGGAGATGGGCTAGAAAAAAGGGTTCTAAGGGAAGATTTTTTATTTTTTTATTTTTATTTTTTTTCAGGGGGGTTTTCCTATTGCCCTTAGGATTTTTCTACACGTGGTCACTTCACCCTAGACATCATGTGGCAGCCACTCTTCTTTTTTTTATATGTTTAGCGGAAAGTAGTTCCACTTTAGGCTTCTCACTCACCATTTAAGAGGGCTTTCGTATCTGGCCTTAAGTTTGGGCTTTTCTCTCATACTCGCATCATCTGTACTGACTAGGATCTACTGGGAGGGGTAGTTTCCATTTTTTAGCATGCTTTATTTTCATCAATTCCCCTCACCGTTAGTTTAAAACAATTGAGTGTTAAGCCCGTTCATTCAACACATATCCTAAAAAAAATCACATAACAGAATGAAAATTTCTAAACAACCTAAACACATATCTGGTATAAACCCTAGCCTTCTCACACTTAGACTATGAAATAGGCTAAGTGTTATGAAAAAGGGTATACGCATGCTATCACAAACATATTAACACATAAACGTAAAACTGACACACATAGAAAAGAAACTAAAAATTACGATAATCTAAAAGAAAAACTAACTGGTCAGTGTGGGGGTGTGTCATTGCTTCCTTCGGCTCCTCTTCGGGGTGGTGCATTGTGTAGCTGCTGGCTGGGTATTTCAGGTGGTACATCATCGGAGGTGTCATTCTCTTTTTCTTATGATTCTTAAAAGTCCCCATGATTTTCCTCTTTTCCATGGGCCGTAGACGATGGTTAGAGGGGTCCTTGCTCCTGATCAGTTTGGGCCATCGTTCCAGTTTCCTGATGATAACGGCCGTTAGGACCTCCCTGGAATTCTTGGTCTTCTTCTTTTTTGCTGCCCCCTTTCCTTTCTTCTTTCTTTCTTCTTGGTCGTATCTTTCCTCTTTGTCTTGCTTTTCATGTACGTCGGTTTCTGGTGCTGGTATCTCTTCCTGGGCAGTAGACTGGCGCTCTCGGGCTTCAGTGACCACCTCCTCTTTTGGCCCTTCAGATAGGTTCTCCCCAGGTTTTGTAGGAGTCCCTTCTTCCTGGCTAGTAGCGGTAGACGATTCTGATTCTGTAATTGGGTGGCTTTCCTTCTGGGCAGTAGTCAAGTCGGGATTCTCCCCAGGTTTTGTAGGATCCTCCTGATCTTCATCGCTCGAAATCTCCATTGCCTTAGATGCAGTGGTTGCCCCTGTCTTCTTTGCCATCCCATGCCCGAGATATCTTTTCGATACACGCATCGGCCTCTGCTTCTCCTTCAGCTCATCCCTCAATACCAACTTCCACTTTACCGGTTCGGGTTTCGTCAAGGTTGACTTTTCTGCCACAGATGGAGCAGTAGGGACTTGTGGTTCCGTTTCCATCACTTTCTCGATTTCCTCCTTCTCTACTGGCTTGGCAGGTTCCTCCTCTGGTTCTCTTATCGGTTCTGCTGGGCTCTTATCTCCTACTGCCTCAGATGCGAGGTCCGGACCCTCAGCCATCTTGGCAGCATCTTCATCCACCTTCCTCACCCCTTCTTCAGGTTCTTCAGTGGTTTCCCTTGAACTCTCCTTTGGGGCCTCGATAATTTGAGGTCCAACAACTGGTTCAGTTTCATCAGGACCACTCCTCTTGGTCAGTATGTCCCCCTTATCCTTCGTCTTGCTTGATTCCCCCAATGGCTCATTCCATTCAGGCTCCTTGTAGGATGTTCCCAACCATAATGTCGCCTTGCTCTCATTACCCTTGTCAGGTATGTGCACAGTGGCTGGGAGCCTTTCCGTATTCCCACAAATCTCATTCATCGAACTGGCCAGGTGGGGCAATTGATTATTCAGCATGTCCATATATGCCTTATGCTCTTTCTGGGCATTTTGCATGCCTTGCACCACCTCATTGTTTGACTGCAGATCATTCCTCATGTTTTTCTGTGAAGCAAGCATCTCTCCCATCACCTCGGTTAGAGTTGTGGCGTTGACTATGATTGGGATTTGGGTGGTTTTGGTAGGGATTTTTTTGGTGATGGAAGTTATACTGATCGGTGGGAAGCGGCTGGTAGTTTGGATGGTTTTGATTGTATGGGTAGTTTGGCTGATTTTGGTGTGAAGGGTACTGGCTGAACTGGTTGGGGTGGTGATGTTGGTTTCTTCCTAACCAGTTCGGCTGTGTATCTTGGGTTGGGGCTCCACCGTAGGAATTCTGAGGCGGGTTAGGCTGGTTAGCGTTTCCCTCTTCCCATTTAAAGTTCGGGTGTTCTTTCCAAGGTGCATCCTCCTGCCTTGGATTCAAGCTCCTATTTGAATTCCAAAGCCCAGTCGTATTTCGATAGTGATCCTCTTGGGCAGTTACTGTGGTGGCCTTGATTGGAGGAGCTTGCGGTTTATTATTCTCAATTGCCGACAAAAGTGCCCTCTCGAGCTTGTCAATCCGACTCTCCAACTGATCATCATTTCCCACTGCTGCAGCATTCGCCATACCTCTCCTGGGCAGGGGAGCACGTGGATCGTCATAGGCCCTTTTCGCGTAGAGAAGTCTTTCCATAATTCTCTTGGCCTTACTAACTCGTAGTTTGGAAAAACTTCCTCCACTCGATGAGTTCACTAAGTCCTTGCTCTCCTTATTCATCCCCTCATAGAAAATCGAGTAAATTTCTATTTCCAACATGTGGTGGTTTGGACATGCCTCCAACAGACCCATGTATCTTGACCAGTACTGATTCAGGGTCTCATCATAACCTTGTGTAGTTCCTCGGATTTCCTCCCTGAGTGCTCTTGTCTTGGCCGCTGGGAAGAACTGATCCAAAAACACCATCTTGAAGTCTGACCAGGTTCTGATAGAATTTGGTGGCAGCCTCATGAACCAAGTATTCGCCTCCCCTTTAAGAGCAAGGGGAAGGGCCTTCAGCCTATAGTCATCCTCGCTTGATCCCGCTGGCCGCTTCTGTGTCTTGCAGATCTTGCAAAATTCATGTAAAAACTCATAAGGGTTGTCACAACACCTCCCCAAGAACACAGGCAGGACGGCCATAATGTGGGGCTTCACGTAGACTGCTTCTTGTCCTAGGGTCGTGACGATAGCTTGCATTGGTTCGCCAATTAAGTGGGCGTACAATGAGCCTATCTGAGGATCATCTTCCTGGTCGTCAGCCATGTTGGCTTTCTCCTCTTCAGATGTGGATAATGAATCCGGTTCACTCTTGATGGTTGTGTCGCAATCTTCCTCACTGCTCGCATCCAAGTCAACGGGCAAGGCAATGGTTAATTCTGAATGAGTGGTAACTGGATTTACCCCTTCTCCCCTTAGCCAGTTGGACTCAGTGTCTTTAAACTGCGGAACACA